>NC_039246.1:11654579-12254579 GCF_003368295.1 Carassius auratus
TGTGCATGTGGTACACAGGATTTTGTATAAATGGATGCAACAGAGTGTTTTATTATGATAGTAGAAGGGAAATGAAAACAATACGCCTATAGGAAATGCACATATGAGCAGATCCGAGCCAGTTCAATTTTGTTTAACTGTATAATGGCATCTTATATTAAATATGCATCTACTTTTTAGAAAAGTACATTAAATCCCTAATTAATATTATTGAGCTGGGCTAATAGGGTCTTGTTATGTTTTAGAAGGTTTTTTTGCAAATAATGGACTGAATTAATTAATCATTTAATAATGACTGCGTGCAAAAATATTCAATTATGAATCTGAATTTGATCATATTCTGAATATTTCTTGCAATAGCAATTCCAATAGTATGTTTACGATTTAGATTATTTTTCACATATCTTTACATGAAGCTTAAAGTCTTTTATCCAATTCCATGTCTGTAAGGGATTCACTGGACTGCCAAGAGCTGCAAAATCCTGAATGCTGTTTGAAAAGCAAAATGCAAAAAGTATTGTCTTTTGTGCTATCTTAAAATCAATAAGGTTTTATTGTGTTTTTTTCCAAAATTCCCTTATGCATGAGCAGCTCTACTGCACACACAAACATATCGACTCACAGTGAGCTGTGTGTCTCAATGCCAAACTCATTTAAATATTGCCCACAGTTAATGATCTCTGCTTCTGAATGCACACGGGGATAGATAGGCCAGGAATTATTCTTCACAAAAACTCTTTAAAAAAACATCTATCAAACCAATACAATTATATGAACAGCATAATTCACAATTCCATGCGAATAAGAATGTCATTGTTCCAAATGAACTGTTATAATAATTGTTCCAAAATGAGTGAACGATTCAATGACTCTTTTCTGAATAAATCAATGGTTTTGAACGAATCGGTTGAATGAATGACTCATAAGTCACTTGTCGCCACCTGGTGTAAAGATGTAACCTGCAGAAGGAGTAGCTGAAATACATTTAATCCACCTTAATCTGGTAAACTGCAAACTGGTATTTAGTTATCATATTATTTTAATTTATTATCGTAATTACAAACATGCTGGTTTATAACGCAAATAGTTTACTGCACTTTGTTGTAATTCTAGCAGCTAATGACTCAGAGGTCTTGTATATTCAATGAAAATAGATTTCTTATTGCAAAATAAGGTGGATAAACCAATGTGGTTATGGTTAACAAAAACTAAGCTAAAGAAAAATATCCTATTAATTAAAATAAAGCTGAAATTAAAAATTACTTTAAAACTTACAAATTTTAAATGTTTTGGCAACGTACTAAAAATAAGTTGAATCTGAAGTACTAAAAATTATTAAAACTAAAAAAGATAATAATAATAATTAATAATAATTATAATAATAAAAATATCACAAGAGCACATAATAAAATCACTTAAACTAAAACTTGTTAAAAATAAATAATTATAATATGATAGTGTAATAATAGTGTATTTTATTTATTATAATCATTATAACTATTATTATTGTATTTTGTATTTATTTACTAGATTTTGTGTGTGTGTGTGTGTGTGTGTGGGTGTGTGTGTGTGTGTGTTTTCGCAAATATTAAATTTTAATGCCAGAGAAAGAGAGCAGACAAGTGATACCATCAACTGGGTCAAACATCTCAGTTCTCTAAGAAAACCACCCACGATCCTAAACGTAAAATTACTCAGAAAATGCCACAACTGCTTTACGACTTAATTCTCACATCATTATTTTCATCATACATGCATTACATTTGATTGGCAAGATGACTCTTCTTTACTCAGTTCATTCCTTCTTCCTGTGTGATCTGTTTTCACATCACTTTTAGGAGCTAAAGAAAGAGCTAGAGGGATTTTCTAACATTTCTCACTCACATCTTAACGGATGGATGTCATTCTTGGTAAGTTTCCCCCATACATCATTCAATGTTAAATCCGGTTGCCAGGCAACACAGAGAAAAACCAACATTCCCCCAAGAGCTTCCACACAGAACACATAATTGAATTGAAACACCTGAATTAAAATGCTTTATTCTATTACTGCTGTAGAGTAACTGAATCAATTAGCAGTTCGAGTTTCTCTGCTGCTGTTGACGCCAGACATCATAACAGCCTGGGAGAAGCAGAACAGAAACTATAACAAGAAGCAACATATCCGTCCAACTCACAGCTTCTCATGAATTTTTGGATTATCATGATGGATATCCCCGGCCCTGAATAGAAATGCTGTAAACGCAGATGCATTGATTTCTTTCAGGCTGACTCAGAGGAACATGGCATATTGGGTAGTATTATTTATGTGTCAAGTATTTTTTTTTTTTTTTTTTTTCAAAGAAGTGTGCTTAATTGTGTTGAATGAATATGCACTTGTAGTGTACTTCACATGCATAATATAATATATACTGCATGATAAACTGTATAATATACAGCAATATTCATGAAATAAAAGGCCACTTAAAATTCTACACTACTAAAACTAGAACACTTTCGCTACTGTTTCTTTACTTTACATAAGCACACATTGTGCACTTTTTATTATTGTCGAATTAAACGTTTTACATTAAAGTACATCATAGATCATTGCGTTCTAATAATCTAAATTTAAATTACATTTATTTTGATATGCTGACTACACGCTAAAGCACATGAAAAGTACTTGATTGTAATTTGAACTTTTTTGCAGTCTGTTATTTGATATTAAAAAAAGTTAATTATTTTAAATGCATGCATTGCAACTTCGTTGTTACAATGTGTGATCTCAAATATATTCAAAAGCATATGTCAAAGAAAATGGGAGTAATTATGAAGTTATGTTTAAACATTTACTTTAAAGTGTTACATAAGCTAAAGTTCAGCTAAATTATAGAACAAAACTATAATATATTTTCATTTAACTGTAAGTAACACAACTAAGTGTCTGGTAACATTACATGTAGTTTACACTTATAGTAATATTCTTTTAAAATAAATTATATCAATAATAAGAAACTCTTTTGAAAAGTGCTAAACTCTGAAATCAGGTGCAGTGTCCCAAATAGTCAATAATGAAGTTCTATGATCAATGTTGACTTAGTTTAAACCACTGTCGTGAATATAAAACTTAACAGTGTGTCATTTGCTGCCATATTGTCAGTTTCCTTAAGACTGTATTTGCCTATATTTCTACAGACATGTTGTTTCTGTACATGGAGAGTCAGAATTAAAGAATGCAGCCTGAATATATTATTTAAGGAGGCTTTGGCGAGTGCTTTAAAAATGAATGCACATTGTGGTGGGCTGCTCTGTGCTGTCAGTCCGGGGGCATCAAGTCAATGGGGATGACACAGATGGGCTCTGAATGAACGCAGAGATCTTGTGGTCTACAGGATGGCATTGATATGGACAGGCGGTCTTGTCATAGGTAATAAAATTATGGGTTATTCAATGAAATGGAAAGAAACATACAGATTTGACATATGTTACTGAAAATGTACATACCGGGTGTGCGGATCACTGTTTTTGCAGCCACATGTGTTTTTATGATCTTATTTTCATCATGTTGCTTCGGGAACATGATCGTATGGTGGTTGAGATTTGTGGTTATTCTGCAGGATCAATCAGCCTGCCTTTCCATCTCTCTCTCACACACACACACACTGCGGTTCTGTGGGTCAGCAGAAAGACATTTCAGGGGCAGTGACGAAAAAAAAGAGAGAAGTGCATGAAATGATGAACTGCGTCAGAAGGCTGTAGTCACGCAATCCAAAGCAGTAAGAGCAAAGTAACCTTGGCCTTCAGCAAACAGACAGGCCCACAGCGCTGACGGCCAAGGCTGTACTTAACTGACCGAATGAGCAGATTCATAATAGCATGGTGAAGTCACATGGGACACATGTAGCATTTTAAGCATTCAAGGGCAAGATATCTATTTATTAAAATGATGTATATCAGTTTATATACACCAAACTAACAGTTTTTAGCAATGAATGATCTCTTTAGTGGTGTCTGCAAAATGCTAATTATATTCAAGGTTTATTTTAAAGTATTTGGCATGAAAATAATGATTACTATTCATACAATATTGTATGAACAACAAAATAAGTGACAAAAACAGTAAGATAATACATAAAAACAAAAATATAAAAGATAATATTGTAACATTGGGATTATAAAACATTATTATGATATTTTTTATATACTGAGATTTCAGTCCCATTTTTGTTGTTATCATTATTATACTAATAATATTTCTTTATTGGGGATCAGAATATTACAGACATGGAGGTAGGCAATTACAAGACTAAATAATAATAATAATAATAATAATAATAATAAATTGTTATCTAAATCTAAAATGAAAACTTTAAAATGAAACTTTCTCAGTTAGTTTACTTTGATGTGCTATAATAATTAAAACTGAATTTAACAAAAATGGTTTTAGACAAAATAAAAACATAACAAACAATTATAGACAAAATAAATAAAAAAACTATATATATATATATATATATATATATATATATATATATATATATATATATATATATATATATATATATATATATATATGAAATGACTAAAATCTGCATAAAAAATGTAAATGACAACAGAAAAAATAAAAATAATGACTAACTGGATAGCACCCTGGTGACTCCATAACACATTCTTTCAGCTGTTTAGGGAGATCAGATCACATCTTCTTGGTCAATCTGGTTTAGTGTTGGCACAGAGAGCAGCATATTTGCTAAGTCTAACTTAAAGTACTTTATCAGGAAACTGAGAAGGCATCATTTTATCCAAAACCCCCATAATTTATTAAGTAAATATGATACAGCTAACCTGCTTCCTGCTTTTCTGATATACAATTTGACATTTATGACCCTTCCACCCGGATAAACTCTTCCTGAGGAGTCGTAACACATTTAGAGAATAAACTTGGCAACATTTTCCAACCTATTTCAAGGCTAAAAGAAGGAGGGGGGATATGAGGGAAGGGAAGTGGTGGAGGAAATGAAATTCATTCAGTTGTCCGTCCCAAAGTCTTAAGTGTCTGAATCAATGCCCAGATAAAACAGCGTGTGGGGTGGAAACCTGGAAAATGGTCACGAAGACACTGCCAAGAGTCACCTTCTGCCAAAACAACACTTTGTGCTCTCATCAACAAAACAAAAACAGACAATATCAATTCTATCGCCTCACATGCAGACAACACCATAATAGAGGCCTGTCTTTATTATTTTGTTATAATGGCCACCTAGTCATGAAATATAAAGCAAAAGAGGAGAAACAGCAGAGTTCAAATCGAAATATCACACACTTTCAGCATTTGCCAAAAATCAGGGTACATTACTCCAGCGTATCCGTCATGTAATGACTTGTTTGATGTATTTTTAGAATTGGCGTAATCAGGTTGTCAGCACATTGTTTTGGGTTTGACTTTTGCTGGGGAGAATACATATTTAAAATCAGATGAATGAAAAGTGGAAAAGCATTAGGGATGATATTAAAGGAATAAAAACATCACAATAATCCACAAGTAATCCACACCACATCAGCCCATCAATTTATATATCAGCAAATGAAAAGCTGTGCTTGTAAGAAAAATTATTATCATTATTTTTTTTTTTTTTCAACTTTAAACTGTTGATTCTCGCCAAAATATGCATGGCTCCATAAAAAACTCTGCCCCCTCTCATATCAAAATCCAATTTTTTTTCCAATTTTTTTTTTTTTTAACTGTGCTTGATCTCTGGATATTTCTCTCCTAATTCAGACAAGAATATATGTCACTGGAGAAAGCAGTATTATGGATAGAGGACTCATATTTCAGCTGGAAGTAATGGTTTGAACATAAAAAACATCTCAATGATAGATTTGTTTCTTAGAAACATGCAGCTTTTCACTTCACAAGACTTTAATTGATAGACGGAAGTAGTGTGTATTACTTGTGGATGTTTGGACTCTCATTCTGACGGCACCCATTCACTGCAGAGGATCCCCTGGTGAGCAAGTGATGGAATGCTACATTTATGGGAAATCTGTTTCCATAAAGAAACTCATCTTCATCTGGGATAGCCTGAATAAAAGTTCAGCAAATTAAAATTCTGGATGAACAATTCCTTTAATGACAGCCCAATATAGAAATATTTTGTTTAAAATAATGTAAAATAGTCACATAGCCCTCACAATGTTTTCAGATAAAACAACAAACTTGCTTTTAGGGGGGTTGTTTTTAATAAACATAAACATATTGTTTACATCATGACTTTAATGAAACAGCACAAGCATCCAGTAAAGTGTTAAAGTCTTTCAACACTTTGATATAAGATCATAACCTTTATTTGATTAAGGTCTAAAAGCATGAAAGTCAAATACATGTGTTTTCAGCTCATTTTCAACCCCTGACCTGTGCGGATCTGTGAGACATTTACTCACCACTGAATTGGCACACAGCTCATGCAAACTGTTATTTCCTTCCACCTCATGCTCATCGTGTATTTAGGGAAGCTCTGGACGTTGCCAATATCATCTGTGAATGTGAAATCTTAAATACATTTAAGAATTCAAAGCAAAAGAAAATACATTTATTAAAGAGAATATAACTAATTTGTAGTATAATATATGTAATAACTGTTGCTTTTAAAGCAGAGGAAAATCCATTAAGAACCTCTTTTCTGTTTAAATATAGTATGAACTAAGAGTATTTGCATAGTATATTACCGCAGACAGTCAACCCGCTGAGATGCCTTCAAGAACACCTGACTACAAAATTATTTTAATGAACTTAAAAAAGCACTACAAAACATCAAATAAACCAACTGCTTGTTGAATTTCTGGGCCATCTTTTGATTTCTAGCAGTAGTGGGTTAGGCAGTGACCCCCTGCGAAGCCCCTCAGGGTGTCTAATCAATTATTCAACAGACTTTACATACTGTATGGGATGAATAGCCTATATATATTTAAACCCAGCACCCATTCATAACCAGTCTTTTTTCAGTGCTTTCATATAGCACTGAGCTGGCATTGCTCTCTATTGGAGAAATGCCACAACAAGCACAAAAAGGAAGCGTTCACTCAGGCAAAACTAATTCACCCACGTAAACTTATACAAGACTCATTCAGGTGAACAGATGCCCAGAAAAGGCTTTCTTGATTTTATATCCACATCATATTGCACAACCTGTTGAGAACAGCATGAAATATGAAATCTTATTCCCAGGAATTCTAAAGGTCAGCCAAAGCAACAGCGATATTCTCCTTTGGCCGCTTTTTCAAATAATCCACAGATCAGATGGAAAAACAGAAAACACAGAAAACCCATATGATGTATTATGTTGTTACCAACACGGCACTGAATTAATTTGGGAAACAATAGAGGGATAAAATGCAATGCCGTGGGATACATTCCACGAAGTGCTTCAACCTAAATTTGATTTGACTGATCTAGAATCATCAAAAGAATCCCTTCATGCATTATGCAACAATGTCAGTTTACTCTGAACTTGGCAGGTGCTTGATTTTATAACGAGCATCTATTTTGAAAGAGCTCCCTCTAGTGGTATCATTTATTTGGTCCTGTTCAGATTTAGTTGTGACTTGCAGGCAGATTTTGTTATTTAGTAGTGCATGCATCAAAGTGTATCAAGGTGGCAGCTTTTGTTTGGGCACGCAAACAAAAACACTTGCTTTACTAACAGTAATGCTTTACTGATATTAAACTCATTTCTTATTTAAAAATATTTCAAATATTTTGCACCACTGGTGCAATTCCCCTCAGAATTATGTTAACAAGGGCTTATAGGCACGTGCAGAACACATGTGCAGCCAGCTGGTCAAAGTGTCAGCATTGCCCTGAGTTCACCTGTTGGACTGATAACAGCATGTGCAACAATACAGCACAGTGCTGCACTTATATCATGTGTTGCACGTGGTTAAAGAACTTGCACTTCTTTCATCCAGCAGCATTCATTTTCATCATGATTTTTATGCCATAGACTTTACAGAAATGTTATACAAAGGTGTTTCTTCAACTATGTGCATTTTTGGTCCTGTGCACATAGAAAATTAACTTTTAAACACACTCTAAAGGTGTTTTTACACAGCTGAGTTAAGGCCTGCTCAAAATCTAGTGTAAACACTAAATGCTTCTTAAAAGCCAGAGTTAATTAATACGCCTGTTCTGACCCACTTCTGCCACTAGCATCAATGTAGCTGCTGTGTAAATGCATTTATACCATCTTTGAACAGCATTAACCAGTCTGTGTAAAGACACCTAAATGCCCATTCAGAATCGCTTCTGTGCCACCTTTGCAGTGTAAATTTAAGATAAGTTAATCACCACGATTAAATCAATGGTTTATTTCTGATTTGTCTATTAAAAACTAACAATAGTCTATACATATGCATTAAAGAGGATGTTTCATTCATGTTTGAAAGGTAACAACTAATAAATTAACCACATTTTTGAATTATTACAAAGAAATTATGAAGTTTCAAGTTCAAAGACAGTTTCAGTGTTATCCTCATAGACATTTTAAGTTTAAGTTTAAGAAACACATGATTACATGTGTGCGTGTGTGTGTGTGTGTGTGTGTGTGTGTACACTGTAATATGTGTGTAAATGTGGAACCCGCATGAGGACGTGACCGTAAAAACCAATACAAACCTGGCGGATGTCTGTCATATGAGATGACGTCTGCCCATCGTTGAACGTGATTGGTCCTACTGTATCCAGGTCCACGTGAGGTAACGCCTTTTTAAGCACGTCATCATCGGTCGTATAAAAGCGCTTCGTGTTGACGCAGCCCTTGTCTGAGAGGGAAAATGTATCGCACGCGCTCAAAGTCTAACACCGGAATCGCTTTTAATACTTTCCTTTTCACTGTGCCACTGGAATATACTGAACTTAAAAGACATTATAGTAAAAACTGGTCGTGTATTGGTTGATTTTAGGGGCGGCACTACTAATTTAAGCAAAATGCCACGGACCAAGAAAAGGAGCGGCAGAGGTAAGTAGGATGGAGTCTAGAAATGACCGGTTGTTTTTTTGGGCCCGATGCGAGATTTGGATTATGTGACTTGTAGTTCTTTACACGCATACCGCATTTAAGAAATTGGAAGAAAAGAACTACAATTCCCATTACTACGTGACCCGCTTTGGTTGACAGCCAGGAGTGTCTTTCTTTTGACAAACAAAAGAATAATACATAATGTGAACCATGGAAAGTAGAAAATGTACGTTGTCGTTTCTAAATGTGGTGTTTGTTTTTAAGGTAACGTTAATGTTATTTAGTTTTGAATATCATGGTCCATTATGAACCGTTGGTAAGATTAATTAAATTGATCAAATGACGAAAGATTAACATAGAACAAACTGATAAAATTGCAGAGATTGAAAGTTAACGTTAGTATAGTATAATTAATAACAAAACAACAATCATGTTGGATCATTTAGGTCGGAAATATGACTTAAAATGAATAAACGAATTATTGTATATTATATACGATCTACTGTACATGAGATGTCTCAGAAGGAAGCTGCTATATTATTTTATGTAAACCTTCAGCTGTCAATATGTGTTTAAGGTTACTTCAGGCCACGCGCTCAACACTAGCCTGCTTTTGTAACACACAGGCCTGTTTGGGACCAAATCCATCATACAAAGAACGATCCAGGAACACGAAGTCCAAATGTTTTCTGCTGTAGACGTGTATAAATCAGTCTGTAGTGTGTTATTAAATGTTCTCGGCCCATCTGCTCGCTGGATTTGCACAGGCCTCTGAAGAGAAGAGACTGCGTGTACTGGCAGACTGCTGTAGTCCTTGACACGTCCCACATGTTGGTTTATCTTCATCTCTGCTGTACTGTTCTATATCTAGATATATTTACTTTTGTCTGAGAAATCCCACACAGTGGTTGTTTTGTTTGCATAAGTTGTATAGTAGTCACTCCGTCCTCTGACCTTCCCAAACAGTAGGAGACACTTTGTACCTTTTGCAGTTGTTTGGGCTGATGACGCATTGCTGAATCTAATGCATGCACTCCTACATGCATAATGATCCTATAAGGTCAAAGTTATGCCAACCCATGTTTTATGACCATCTGAAATTAGTTGTGAAATTCGGTTCTCCAAGTGTCATTACAGGGTTGGTCACAGTTTAAGGGTTAATAAAGTGAGATCACTTCTTTGTTCAATGAAAGGTCATTGAAAGTACACTATTAAAATTGAGTCGGTAAGTGTTTTGTTTTTTTTTGTTTTTTTTAAGTTTCAGCAAGGATTCATTAAATTGATCAGACGTGACCGTAAAGACATTTATAATTACCTCCCCGTCCCCCACCCTCCAGGTAAATAATGATGTTTCTGTTTCTGCAGGGGGACAACAGGGGAATGTCCAGCCGTTCAGTGATGAAGATGCATCTATTGAGACCCTCAGTCACTGCAGCAGCCTCAGTGAAGGAACCAGTGCGGCAGAGGAAGGTGGGGATTTATGGTCTCATTTGTATATTACAATACAATGCAACCCAAAAGCATGGATAAGCTCTTGTGTAGAGCTTAAACTAAGAAGAAAGCAACATTTGACTAGCTCTCATCCTGTTTGATAGCTGGTGAAGCTGAAGAAATGGCTCAAGAGGACTTCCAGTACAAACTGAAGGTGTACATCGACAGCACAGTGGATAAGAGGTTTGTGTTCATTTTGGATTTCTGACGTCAACTGTGCTTGATTTGTTCCGAATAATCCATTTCTGCTAAAACCTCAAGCCTGCAGCAGTCTGAACGGAGTAATTATGTTTCCTTTCTAGTGCCAAGACCAGACAAGGTGCCCTTGATGGACTAAAGACTGCCATGGCAACCAAAATCCTCTACGAATTCATTTGTGAGAGAAGGATGACCATCACCGACAGCATTGAGCGCTGCTTGAAGAAAGGTTGGCTTCATTTGTGATTTCGAATAGTTGGAAATAAACTCTTTTCTCTAGATGTTGCCATGGCTTCAGTGCAGAAAGTTAAGTTGGTTGTTTGCATTTGCAAACCAGGTAAAGGAGTGGAGCAGTGTGCCGCAGCCTCGTTGGCCTGTCTCCTGTGCATCCAGCTGGGGTCTGGGATTGAGAGCGAAGAGGTTTTTAAGACCCTTAAACCCGTATTTAAGACCATCCTCAACGATGGAGCAGCTAACATTCAAGCCAGACAAGCTGTAAGCAGTCGTGCTCCTCTACTGCGCCTTAAAGAATTAAAATGAATTCACAATCCAGCAGATCTGAGATCGTAACAATCTGTTGATCTTGACTCTTTCTAGTGTGCAACAAGTCTAGGCCTTTGCACTCTTGTAGCAGAAGATGATATCATGGTAAGTGTGGCAATGATTGCTTTAGTATGGTCTTGTACTTACAAGTGGAAGTCAATCTTAAAGGGATATTTTACTAACAATCCAAAGAGAGAAATTCAATGACACTTTTAATGTAATTACAAACCCATCTGCTGTATAAGTCTTTACTGTGGACCATAAAGAGTTTATATGCAGCTTTTTAAAACTGCTGTTTTATAGCTTTCGAACTTGTTACTTGCCATGAAAATGCCTGGATTCCGTCATGGCATTAAAACACCAACCAACCATCATGGAAATCATCAGCTTGAAAACAGATCATTGAATCGGCAAGCTAAACTAGGTCATCTGAGAACCACGTCACTCCTGAACCGTTCAGTATTTAGGGCCAGTACTTTCCACTGAACTGGTTCTCAAATCTGATTGACTGATTCATTTGGAAATCTGGCTCATCTGGTTCAAGAGTGGTTTAATGATAAAGGCAATGTGGTTCCCAAGTGAACCGTAAACATGTGTTGAGCAGTTTTCCTTCTACTTAGACATGTTGATGCCTCGAAGGCTTTCAGGATTGATGTTTTTGTCACCTCCAGGATGTGTATGCCACTATGGAGTCTTTTGAGAGCCTCTTCACTCATTCGTACGTCCGAGAAGATGGAAGCAGACCTTCTGTGAATCCTCAAACCACACAGCTCCACACAAACGCTCTCCTGTCCTGGGCCCTGCTGCTTACCATCTGCACTGGCAGCCACATCAGAGCCATTGCGCAAAAGTAAGTGTAAGGAAACGGTTTTAGACGTTAGATCTCTCAAACCAATCCTGAAGGAGATGTTGGGACCTACAAACTGCTATACAACAATTTTTTCCAGGTTTATTCTGAGCTAATTTGACTGTTTTCAGACATCTGTCTAAACTTCCATGTCTGCTGGAGAATGAGGATGTCAACATGAGGATTGCTGCCGGCGAGACAATCGCCCTCCTGTTTGAGCTCATCAGAGATGTTGACCCTGTAAGTCATGTGTATTTATGATGGTCAAATTATATACGACTCTTTATTCATATGGAAATATAATTGATTAAATCATGTAATAAATAAAATGTACATTTAAATAACTTATTTTTTATTTAATATATTGCATTTAATAAAAAATTAAATTGAGTATTTTAAGTCAATTTATTTGAAATTATCAAATAAGTAAAATTGAATTATTGTATTTAATAAAATGTTTAAATATTTAATAATATTTATGAAATTTAATTTTAAACTTGTTTCATTAATGTATTGAAAGTTATAAAATGTATTGAATTACAAAATATTATAAATTGTTTAAAAATAAAAAATGTGATGTTTATTTAAATTAATTGTTTAATATGTATTCCTAATAAAATTAATTTAATGCATCTAACTTTAAATAAAATTGTTGTATTCTAATATAACGTGTTGTTGTCTAATATAATGTGACCTGTACCTTTACAGGAGTTTGATTATGATGGCTTGGAGCCGTTGTGTGAGAAGCTGAACGCTTTAGCCACTGACTGCAACAAACACCGAGCAAAGACCGATAAGAGGAAGCAAAGGTCTGTCTTCAGAGATGTCCTCAAGGCCGTAGAGGTGAGATAGGAAGTGAACAGTTGTCATAGTTGACAGACTCCTGGGTGCTGCAGCTCAGATGCTCAGACTCTGACTTCTCTTCTGTGTCTGGAACAGGAAGGGGATTTTCAGAGCGAGACAATCCGCTTCGGCACAGAGCGAATGGTCATTGACAGCTGGGTGAGGAAGAGGACTTATGACGCCTTCACAGAGTTTGTTGGCTCTGGGATGAACAACCATCTCCAGGTAAAGCCCTCGGATATTGTGAATAAATCCAAAAATGGGATCTTTGAAGTGTTTATTAAAATACATTTTTTTTTTTTTTTTTACCACAGGCGAACGAGTTCATCAGGGACGTGTTTGAACTGGGACCACCGATGTTTATCGATTCTGCTGCTCTGAAAGCCATGAAGAGCTCCAGACTGGAGAGGGTAGGAAAGCTGTGTTTTTTTTTTTTTTTTTTTTTTTTTTTTTTTTGCTACATGATATTTCTGAAATGATAGGTTTTCGATTGTGTAATTATATCCTTTTGTTCTTTCAGCACCTCTACAATGCAGCTGCGTTTAAAGCACGAACCAAGGCCAGGAACAAGTTTCGGGACAAAAGGGTGGATGTTGGGGAGTTTTAAAAAAAGTTCATTTTACAAAAGCACATTTCTTTCATCTTGCATTCTTTGCATTCCTAACGTGGTCTCTTTATACATCTATGTAAAATTATAATATTTCCTTATTTCTGTTAGGGTCTAATTGGTTTATATGTAAGTGGTGTTGGGTTCGCTAACATCAGATCATGTTTTCTGTTGTTTGTGTTGTTGTAGGTCCTATAATGTATTTATAAGTATTTTCAGTAAGTTAATGTCAGTTGAATGGGCTGTGCTGTAGTGACAAGGCTGTACATTTACAAAATAATACAAAGATTAATAAAATTAGATGAAGTTGTTGTCCCCTATTCTAAAGTCCTGGTCTGTTTTCTTCAGTTTCTGTCATAATTATGGATGACTCATTTTAATAAGACGAGAGGCCATGAACTCCCTCAAAGAAATGGCCAAATTGGACGTCCTGAACCTCCTCTGCACTTCATGGAATCTGTTCTCTTGTTTGCTTTATTCACAGTTGCCATGGAGATTCCGATTCACTGAAGCTGAAATGGCTATTTGATGTTTTGTAACTGCACCATATAACATGTAGACATGGTCATGAGGACACCGTGTACCTCACAAACACTCACTCCCATGGTTCTGATAAATAAGTGACTCTTATAGATCATATGCTATTCCAAACATGCCTTACTGTTTCATTGCATTATGGGTAAGGCTCTCATATTTTTGTGTATGGCTGTAATAACTTCCATTAGAAGGCAATTGAATATGTGACAAAAAGTGGCCTAATGTTCACATTATGGTAACAATTTTGTTAAACCGTCAAAATAGTTTAAGAGAGTGGCATTTAAAAAAAAAAAAAAGATTGCTCTTCATTTTTAATCCAATTTTGTGTACTTATCTGAAAATGGAAGTCAGTGTGAGCACAATGCATTGTGGGATACTGTATTTAATTAGCAAGTTTGTAAGAAGTTGCGTGGTTGAAAATTCACATTGCTAAATATCTTGCATACAACAAATAGTAAAAGTAGTATGCTAATAGTAAAACAGCATGCTATTCTGTACTGTACAATGTTTTATTTTTCACACACACAAAGTTCAAGTCACATGAATGAATGCACATTTGAGGAAATATGCTTTATTTCATATATATATACATGCATATATATATATATATATATATATATATATATACATACACACACACACACATATTTTGTACTTTAACAAATGTCATTGTGAAAACTATTCAGTAGAATATTACAATTATGATACATTTAATAATGGTTGGATTGGTAATTTTCATCATATCCACCTCAGTTAAGCAGGGTCATGGCATCCATGTCAGCAAAAAGATGTGCATCTCGTTCAGTAAGCATACAGCAGCTGGTGGAGAAGAGCTCTGTAACGTTTCATATATCAGACCGGATGTTTCCTGACAGAACTCCTCCTCTCCGGTCTGCTTCCTCTTGCCACTGTCCTGATGGTTTAGACCGAGCGGCATGAAAAATTCATCTGTAGATTAGTTATTTTGTCACGGAGCTGCACTGCACATGAAACAGCTTATTCACAGACTTTGGACTTTCCTTCTCTGATCTCCATAAAACACTCAATTCAAGTTTCTCCCTGGTCTTCCCCCCCCCCCCCCCCCCCCCAGGTTTGAAATAAATAAGGTTCAGGGAGCTACTGTGACCCACATATTTGATGTCCTGAGGGCACCACGTGGCCTCATGTTTATGTGCGACATTCATTGTGGTATAATTAGCTTCCTTTGGCCTCAAAACTCAGAAAGTAGCAGCCAACAGGAGGTTTGAATTCTGGGTCAGTGTGGGAATCTGTTGAACTGAGAATGATCTTTACCACGACGTGCCAAGGTTAGATGTCTGACTTTAAACCAGCAAAATATCCATGAAGACATCAAAATATTTTTTTTTTATATCTTTGACTCCTAATACAAGATTCACAGGCCATATATTATAACTAAAAATATTTCTTGTAAAATTTTTGAAGGTGAACGTATAAATTATTATAATATTATGAATTAATATTATAATATAAAACAATAATATATTATAAATTAATATTATACATTACATTAATAAAATAATATACATTATATTATAAAAATAAATCATATATTGCCTCATATTATATCAATATGTATATTAAATTATACTAATTAAAAAAATAATATGTATTTCTATAATTAATAATTAATTAAAAAAATACATGTATTAATTATTATACATATTGCCCACATATACTATATTTGTAAAAAATAAATATATAGTAAAACATTTTTGAATGCATAATTAACTTGTTCAAACAAAGCTCTGCTGTTGTAGATGATGTAAAGCTCGCGAACCTAAAACACATTCCTAGTTCGATTCGAATCAGTCATAATCGAAAAATCACTCGGGGTCCGCGAGGGAATCATTTGTGAACCGATTCAAACCGCAACTCACATGAATCATTTTGATTGACTAATTTAAATGAATCATTCATCCAGTAGAATCTTTCAACGGTTTTTATATTATTAACAATCAGTAAGAGCTGGTTAAAGTCTTTAAATATATTAAATTGTGCAAGAGCAGCAGGTGTTGTCAGGTATGTTTGAAACCACAATTTCAATTTATGCTAGAACATCAGTGAAACTACGAGTTCATTAATTAGCACATGCGAGCCTAGCATAACACTATGTAGGCTAGCTATTTTGTTGTTTGTGTGTGTTAGATAGATATATTTATCTGAACACTTTTACCTTTGTTTTCGGCTTATTTGAGAAGTAAAAAACGTATAATAATTTAACCAACCGTTCGTGGTGCGTTTTAAACATGAAAACAGCTCAACGTGTTCTACATTTGATTCAACAGTTACCTGCAGTAGCTGAATCGTCCAGCAGATGGCAGCTGATCACTGTTGAGAATGTAAGTCCCTAAACTCATCATCTTAATGAGGTTACATCATTAATTATCCTACAAACACTTTCACACAGCAGCTTATTTCCATTAAGACGTGTCAATTACGTCTATATGTCTCGATAGATCACCTAATACTTAAAGGAGCTTTTTTTTTTTTTAATTTACACATATTATATTTGAAATATTCCCATTAGCTCAGTGATATCACTAAAATAGGAGCTCTCAGTGTATGCAACATTGCCCCTAAACTGTAGTGGTCTAATTAAGTGGCTCACAACACCTATATCAACAAGCAATTTTCCCTCTGTGATGGATTAAAATCAGCAATAATATAATAATAGGAAAATTCAACACGCTAGGCTCATGCAGGGCTAGAACGTGCCGCCTTCATATCACGATCATGATAAATTGTGTATTAAATGTATTTTTGGAACTGGAAAGTGGTCGTGCCAGCATGTGCTGTTTTTTTCAGCCAGGCACAGATGTTAGGTGACTCCTCCAACATGTGACGCATAAACACAGAACAGTCCTGTTTAAACACTCCTATGGTCGGCAGCCAGCCTCCATCAAAAACACATACGCGCTATGTTCACTGTGGCCAAAAACCCACTGTCACGGTGGAAGCCGGTGCCACACGATCTCGTGATGGAGGCCGGTGACACATTCGGACGCCCACAGGGTCTGACAACTGTTTACTGGGCCGTGCCAAGCGGGGTAATGCTGGGGTTCATGGGAAGGCACCTGTTCACGAGCAGCTCGAGCCAGAACCTTGGCAGTGGAACGGCGTGCGCAGCAGGTTTGCCACTTTAGCTCCTCTATTCAAGCGCAGATCACTATATTAGATCGCTGCTAGAGCTCCATTCACACAGACCCGCCCACACGAGGTTATACAAGAGCGCTGATGATAACATAAAAGATGGATATAAAAAGTGTTACAATGAAATCACAAGATATTATAGATCTGCCTTCTGTGCCAGTAATAGTTTTGAACGTGTTGTAGCATATATCTCATACATACTTTGAAAGAGATTATTTCATGCTTATAAAAGATAAATATAGAATCATATCCAACTATTATTAGACAGTATGAAATGTAAAGGAAAACAATGCATAAGACATGTTTATAATATAATGTAATATCACATATAACTTTTTAAAATATATGTGAATTAGAAACGTCAAATAATCTACTATACATTTTTTAACCTATTCTTATTCATTAGCTGTTTAAAAATACTGTAGTGGAGTGATGGTATTAAAATAATATGGTGATGGTAAATTAAAATACCATAGTATTTTGAAATAGAATCAAATAATCAACTACCCAAAAATTCCTTGTTAGTACTGTATTTTTTATTATTATTATTATTTTTAAATGTACAGTAGTACCATGTTTTTCTTGAAAGTGCCCAAAAACATGGTATTATTACTATTACAAAAAGTACAAAAACAAGTACAAAAACATATTATGGTACTATCTGGAAGCTGTACTATGTTCTTTTATTGCATTTTCATATTATTTTATATATTTTTATTTTGTTTACATTTTTATGATGATGATAACTTGAGGACCATTTTTTTAAAGAAATTAATATTTTTGTTCAACAAGGATGCATTAAGCTGATCGAAAGTGAGAGTAAACAAATTAATAATGCTAAGTACAATTTCAAATAAATGCTGTTCTTTTGAACTTTTTATTTATCAAAGAATCCTGACAAAAATGTCTCATGGTTTTCTCAAAAATATTAAGCGTGACAACTAGCATTGTTAATAATAAAAAAGTTTATTTCTCAGAATTTTAGAAGGATTTCTGAAGGATCATGTGACACTGAAGACTGGGGTAATAATGCAGAAAATTCATCTTAAAATTACAATAAATAAATTACACACACACACACACACACACACACACACACACACACACATATATATATATATATATATATATATATATATATATATATATATATATATATAAAAAACATACAAAACAGTGATTTTAAATTGGATTAATATTTCACAATATTACTATTTTTACTGTATTATTGATCAAATAAATGTAGCCTTGGTGAGCATAAGAGTCTTCAAAAACATTTAAAAATCTTTGAACAGCACTGTATATGTCTACCATAGTACTTATCCAAAAAGTGCCTTACATACATACCTTTCATAAACATCTCAGGTAAAATATATAGGTCTTTTTCATTTTTAATATATTTTTTCCCTGTCAGCAGATTTTTACATCAGTCTGCAGTGTCGTAAAACCTGGTAATCTGTGTGGGAAGACAAGCAACAATATGTAGAGGACTGAAAATCATTCAGATCGTCTGTTAAAAGAGATAAAATGCTGTTTAGCTGAATTAAATGTAGGTTATGGGGCTGTGGGAGTGGATTTCAGTTCATCCGTGGTCAGTTAAATAAGAGCAATCATGAGTAAATAGAACAGGGAATTATGGGAGAAAGGCGAGAGGACAGGAACTTCAACACAGACGCCCAGCTGGCTTGTGAGAGATGTGTGTGTGTGTTTATATGACTGCCTGTGATCCTGTGTGTGTGCCCACTATTGGCTGCTCAGTAGGATGATTAAAGCACACTTGCCCGTGCTCTGGGGGTTGTTGCCAGGGCTCTGAAGGAGAACACGAGCTGATTGGTTGCCTCAAATGACTGAGGATTCCAAACTAGTCACATTAACTCAGCAAGCAACCTGACCTGAGAGCATCTCAGTCAACAACTCTTACAAAAATCCATAAAAATCAATTCCACGCTTCACGTTAATTGATTTCTTTGAAGGTTGCCTTTCATTTCCAAAGAGACCGTCAAGGCCAAAGTGGCTTCGTCTCGGTGACTAGATGGAAGCCGCATTAAAATGCACACTGTGTTTTGCAGAGGTATAAAACTCAGAGACGGAGAGTGATTTTAAGATCGGTATGAGCCAAGGTTGAGAGAGAACTTCGGAGCCTTTAGGGATGATGGAAGGTCAAAGATACCAGCAATCTTGGATTAAGATTTTCAACTCACAATTTTCTACTCTGTCACCCTTTAAAGTATTCAAATATCACTGATAACCTCTTTACAACACCTCTAAAAAAACAAAAAAAACACAATTGCTTAAACAAAGCTGCAATTACTGCCAGTCATGATTTCATGCATCTCTTGTCCGTTTTATTATGCACTGAGGCTTCAAAAGTATCCCGTCGTCAGCCTTTTACAGCTGTAGTAAACACGTTATTTATTGACCCGCTGAGTTTTTCATCAGGCTTGGAACGTTGCTTTTGTGCTCGTGAAGCACGGTTGAAAGTGAAAAGAGACAAAACTGCTCCTGAAATTCAAAATATGAGGGCATTATTAGTATTATTTTTTATAATATATATATATATATATATATATATATATATATATATATATATATATATATATTCCTGTTGCGATTAATTGCTCATGCTTTTATCATGGTAAATGATATTATTGATATTATCATACGATAGTTAACCATTAGCATTCACAATAGCTACATTTGCTACAGAAGATAATAATCTTTGTTAAAAAAAAATACAAGTCATAGTTCATGTTAGCTCATTAAATAATACAGTTGCATCTTTACATTTTAACAACATGTTATTAAATATTGGAATACCTAAAATTAATGAATGTTTAGAAGAATTTGTCATTGGCAGTTTATGTTAACCAATGAATTAACTCATGTTAAAAACAAAGCCTTGATGTAAAGTGAATTAACAATAAAAATTCAAAACATTTTCAAACTATATCCATGGCACGTTGTAGTCTAGATTAAAATAACCTATTAAATCTTAATACTTAAGTATTTGGCACTGTGATGAACAGCATGGCAAATACACAAATCTGAATGGCTATTTAAAATGATTTAAATATGTTTCAGAAAATAGTCCAGCTGGTTTATTTAAGGGGTTTCCAGGGTAAGGACATTTTCTGCAGTTTAGCGCCATCTGCTGTCAGAGAGTGAATGTGCTTTCATTCAGCTCATCCCTCATGTGTTCCTCCATGTGCTTCTCATACGCCGCTTGTTTACATCAGAGCGCTCAGGGTCCTTCAAGCAGCATACAGCAGTGTTGTGCATTTTGACCAGTTGATGGGAATAGTATTCTTAAAATGCATTCCAAATTCAGAATAATTTGTAATATAATTATTTGCGGTATTTAGAAGTGCCCACGATAACAATATTGTGCATAGTCAAATACCAGCACAAGAAATGTTGTTGAAACGTGAGGGTTGCTTTGAAGGGCTGCAGGTGTTTAGCGTGTCCTTAGCAGCCCTCTGTACGCTTCACTGCAGCTTTTGCATGTTTTCCTCTCTCAGCATGTCTGTATCTTGCTCTTTCCTTCTCCCATCTCAATTCCTTTCCATGTATCATTCCACAAACAACCTTTTCAACTTGATTATTCCATCAGTGGAAATGCCACGCCGATTGTGAACTGTGATATTAGTAATAAAAACCAGTGCAACGACCAGCAGTTACACCTGCACAAGACAACGGCCATGTCAGGTGAACCTGCGTTTCTTTACACTTGATGGACAAGCAACAAATGAAAATCTAATAGATAATGCAGAAGGCTGGTATCAAAAGCATAAAAATGGTAATCACATTTCAGTTGAATCCTGCCAGACCATGCATATCAAATCAGCCCCACCTATGCAGAATATCCAATCTAATGCTAATCTACCCTTTTTCCTTCTCATTTCTTAGTTTGTATACAAGTTACATGAATATTTGTGATACAGACTATACCTTATACCTGCATCCATGTGTTTGCATGCATTTGGGAGTGTGATAGCAGCATTTTGATGATATTACTTCATTAAAAGACCTTTCTTGCTGCTGAGTGACGAGAAGCTCATTATCATCTAATAGCTTCTGGGAATAGCATCAGGAGGGTCTAATTTGAGCTCTTTCATGATCAGGCAGAAATATTCTCCATTGGCCCAACTCGGATACCATTCTGGACAAATGACTAATGCAAAATATATAATTATGTAAATAGAAATGCACAAAAATATAACAGCATGCAATATGGTTTGTAAGACCCCCCCAATAAAATAAATAAATGCATAACTGTAAAGGCCTACAATATGGTATTCTGCATTAAGGTAGCACAAAAACACAATATTTCAGTATATTATAAAAAAAAAAAAAAAAAAAAAAAAATCAATCAAAAAAGGCCTACAATATAGTAGTCTGCTGTAATGAGGTGCAAAATAAACAAATAAATAAATAAAAGCACAAAGTTATTAATATAATATAATATAGTTTACAAATGAATAAATAATTAACCTAATATTGTATTCTGCATTAAGGCGGCAATATTCCAATATGCCCTGACTTTTAACCTAACACAGATGAACAGGATACAGACGGCTGAGAATAATTCAGCGACATTTTGCATCTAATTTATCTGCCATCCATCCTGAGCAGAACATCATACCCCATTGACAGTATCTTGTGACTCACAATGCATAATCTCATTATGGAAATCAGGCTGAAGAGAAACATCTTCTGCATTGCCAAATACCATCACAGCATCCAGATGTTCTATCTACACATCTGATAAATGAGCACCAGAATATTCCGAAATTAAATGGATGCGATACAAATTCATGGTTAACACCACTGCTAACCAAATCTGGCCTGAAAATGTTTGTATATTTTCATTTTTAACCTGTCGAATTGCATTTATCACAACGGCTGTATTCCAAAACCTAGCGAGTGCCATCATTTTCTACATAGACAGCTCACTAGGTTTTGCAACACAGCTTATATTTACTTTATTATTTGCTTCTTTGGTCATGGTTGAAGCTGGGAAATAAATGCACCAATACATAAACACACTCAATATTGAAATCAGCGTTTTTCACATAGTGCTTTATGAAAAATATTCTTTTAAAATTCCTATAAGGTAAACCGTCTCCGTGCAGCTCTTATTGTATTTGATCCTTATGCATTAAACAAGCAGATATTTTATTACAGCCGTATGTCAATGCAAAGTGCTATTCACAGCAATACTTGATATTCTAGTTACTTCATTCCATTGCACTGGGCTCCTTTATCTATTAAGCTTTGACCTCTAGGTCTCAAACCAGTCTTCAGATGTCCCATTATTGATGTCTTCTGATTGGCCTTTTGATTCGGGACGACCCCACGCACCTTAATTCACTGGCTGAGCTCTCTTGCCCTTTAAAAACTGCAAAATCATTTTTTTCTCACCCGGTGATTTAATGTTATTGCATGGCAGGACTTTTGGGAAGCAATTTAGAGATGAAATGAGCGCGGACGGCAGGACGGTTCAAGGGTGTAACTCATCCACCACCCCGCAGGATGACAAAGATGTTGGAGGGGATGATTCAAATCACAGGGGGACATTACTGTTTGCGATCACCCTGGGAACGGTTATCTACAGCCCCAATAAATACTATGATCTGAAACACAATGCGCTGGGGGAAATGGACAAGTAGGCAAATCGAAAGTCCTGAGAAGCCATTTAAAGCTGGATAATGCTGTGAATATAACTCACAGAATGGGGATGATATGAGTGGATGGACCATTATGAGGGCTTTAAGGGGTTAATGTATTACTATATCCAGGTCATTTCCTGTGTGCACCGGCTCCGCAGGAGGGTTTAATATTGTAATGCTCCAGATCCTCTACGAAAAAGTACTCAATAGTGGCATTTCTTAAAGCTCGCTGCTCTTTAAATGCTCCACACACAGGCTGAAGCCACATGTAAATGCACAGGTCATGACTTTGAAATCAGAGAGATTCAGACTCGGAATGAATGAACGAGACAATGGTTGTCGCAGGGGAAGGGAAAATAAGAGAAGCAAATGGTTTTAAGAGGTCGAGTGGGTGGATTGAATCAGCAAACTGAATACAGAGCTGATCATTCATCTTCCTGAGGCGCACAAAAAAACACGAACCCGGCTGAGTGACGACGTTCCTAATGGAGTTTCACATTGTTAAGAGGTAAAAACATGTTCATGACCCACGTCTGAGGCTCTCTCGTGAGTCTTTCTGGACTGTTTATATGCGAAACTCTGAAGGCTTCAGGCAAATATAAGTATTTTTAATCTGTGACTAAAATGTTTTGGACAAACAAGTAGCCCCGCCTCCAAATCGTGGTTTTGGTTGAACTCCCCAATAATGTCATAGTCAATTTTTACTCTTACAAATCCCGTTTATGTTTATTTATGCATTATTTATTTTATTTTATTATTTTAATACTATATAAATATAATACAATAATAATATTAAAATATATTTATTTCATCAGCAAGGTTAGAAAAATAACTATAAAAAAAATCACATAAAGCTTTAATAGATATTGTAAATACATAAAGATTTTTAAACAACAGCAAAAAGTTATATATATATATAATAAAAATAAACTTGAAACTGGAAAGACGTTGTAATAATAATAATAATAATTTATTAATTTAATAAATAAATATATTTTAAAAAAAATGTATACAGTTTATGCATACAAAAGGACAAATGTCTAACATTTGGCTTTTTTTTTTTTCAAACCATTACCAATATTCCATATGTATATTGATGCAGAAAGCTGTTCATTTCATCATCAATACCATCTCATCTAATAAAAAACTGCAGGCAGCGTATTAAAATTGAGTTTCGTTCTCATCCACTGAAGTGAGTGAAACCCATCGATTGCCTTTGCTTGCAGTTCTCCATGTTTGCGACGTGATTGCGTGTTCCCGGGTGACCCCATGTGCACACAGGGCCCGTCAACACACACACACTTAGCCTTGAAGCTCTCGCTCGATCAGCTAATGAATAATTTCAGTGCAACAGATCCAGGCATGGAGTACATGAGATAGCAATCTTGGTTAAAGGTCGCTCAGCAAATTGATGAAGTCATCTTAACTAGTTTTGCGGTATCTCACAGGGCTCTGGCTCTCAGCCAGAACATCACTGGGCCAGCATCTGCTCCATAGGACCGTCACACACCTCAATGCTGTTTTATACAGAGCGGTTATAATGGGCTGGCTGAGTGGTTCCAATGAGAGCAGGAACAGACGATTGGCCGTCCCAGGAAATGTTTCAGGCCACAGAGCCGCACTCAGTTAGCGGTATCACAAAGCACTCCAACTGCGGCTGTGCTCGGTGTAATTGACTCGATGAGTCCATTGAGCTGTGGTATCGGGACGAGAGTGGGCTGAAGAAGGGGGAGAGGGTGGATATTAAATGACACCCAATGGAGCCATTTGGGTGCTGCTGTAAAACCGCAGTGAAGGTCAAGAGCGCTGGTGCTCCAGAGATGCCCGTCTCCTATGCTTCATGGTCATAACTGAGTGTGCAATACACCAAAAACTCAGTCTAACAGGAAATGGACTGCATTAGCCATTTCATTATTGTAGCTTACATTCAGCTGCATAAAATGTCTAGGTAGTAAACATCAACCTCTTTGTAGCTTGCTTCTTTATCTAAGTTTCTCATAAACCTGGCATTGTTTTTTTTACAAATACTGTTGGTTTAAAAAAAAAAGAAAAAAGCTTTTGCTCCTCTTTTGCAAGTATAGCTTTAAACCAGCAATAAAACCGTCTGCTAAATGCGTAAATGTCCAGACTCATCATAGCACCAAGAGTTTATGCAAGCCTTGGATCCCCCCCAAAAATTTAATTGTGTAATGAAGAAAAAAAGGCCATAGTGTCATGTTGTGCCTTTTACATTTAAAAAGGTGCAATTGTGAGATATAAAGTCACAATTATGACAAATAAAATACCAATTCTTCTTAACAATGTTACACTCTTAGCAAAAATAATATTTAAGTAATATTTATGAAACCAATTCAATTATAAAGTATTTACATTTTTAATTAAATAACATTTATAATATGGCTAAATCTATAAAACAGAGATATTATATCCATCCATCCATAGAAGTCAAATAAAATAAATAAATAGATACAAATAAAAAAATGAGGTGGTCTGGCGAATTTATTGTCTCATTTGTTTACTGGCTGTATTTCTGTCATTCAACACATTAAACTGCAATTAATGCATTAGTGTCTTTGCTCTAGATTTTTACTAACAAATAGCCAAATCAAGTTTTTTTTTTTTAACTCTCCAAACTATCTATTTATTTAAATGCTACTCACAGACTGCCTGCTACATCTTATTAGTCTTTCTATGTAGCCAACTTAGTCTTTCCAACTTAGTCCTACATGGAAAGAAAATGAATCAGGCCCTACGGGACTGGGATCTGATTTCTGCATGTATAGGGCACAACACCTTCCAATGTCATGTCACCGAAATATTAAGCAGCATAAGCCTCCTGTTTTCTTCAACACAATTTGATATGCAAAAATTATATGTGGAACTAAAGAGGAGCTGTGGAAGGAGCTTCTGTATGAGAGCATCCCAGTCAAGTTGCCTGGCAGCAGTGGAAAAAGCTCATTAGATTTAGCGGCACACAACGAGAACAGCTGGTACGTTCTAGTCTTTTTTAATTAAAGTCATTTCGGTTTTCCTGCGAAGTCCTTACGTGTGCTTCCACAGCTCTGGCGTTCTGCTTTATAAATGCAGAGTCGGGGCTCAAGACACATTAGTCCTTGATAGCTGAATCAAATCCTGGCACTTGAAAAATCACAAAAAAGCCCTCTCCACAACTTTATGTGATTAGAGCAGATCTGTGTCATTTAGCAGGTAAATGAGTTTTAGATGACTTTGCAGAGAACTCACAAGGGTCAATCAGTCTCTGATATGCTAAGGACTCCTCCAATCTCATGAATGGGGCTGCAGCGAATCGCTACGGCTGATTGGATCACACACTTGGAATCATGGATTACGACTGTGAAGATAGCAAACTTCCATTCACAAATGTGACAATTATCCTCATTTGGAAATAAATAAAGATGGCCACCCACATCCATAAGAAGGAGATAGAGTGGGTAGTGTACAAGTTGTGTGAAAGTATCAAGCATCATCTACTGCCACCCATTGATATATATGTCATTGAACGTGTCAACATTAACTTAAAAAAAAAAACATTTTCCCCAAGTGTGCAGTCTGATTTGAATCAGATGAGATGAAATTGTCATTTACTGTGAACTAATGGCAAGAAAATACATCTTTCTACAAGCTATAAGATACAGCATTGACTGTAGTCCAATTTACAAACAATTCTTAACCGTTCTTTTTAGTAAATCAAAACCATACAGTGCAACCAGATTTGAATGATTCACAAACAAATGACTCCTATGAACTGGTTCGTTTTAGTGAATCTGCAACCAGCCTTGTTTGATTAAAAAACAAACAACTCTTACCATGCCATACAGTGCACCCGTATGATTCACTAACAAATGACTCTTATGAACCAGATCCTTTTGGTGAATCAAAACCATTCAGCACAACCAGTGCTGTAGGATTCACAAACGATTCTCATAAATCCTGTCGCTTTAATGAATCATCACAAAAAAATTTACTTCTAACTTTAATTCAGTTTTTTATTTACTCATTCATGGTGATTATAATTTTATACTCATTTCACACAGTTATAATATATTTTACTAATAAAAAGAATTGCAAGAAGATTCCTATATAATTATCAGCAATAGCTTTCACATAAGTAAAATGGACATTGTAAATAAACTATATCCAGAATAGAATCAAATCTAATCATAATCAAATTGAATCGGGAAATGTCTATTAATACCAGTCATTAGTCAATTATCATGCTAATTTCAGTGGTAAACTAGTAGTAATTCTAAGCAAAAGGATAAGGTGAAAAGAGACCAGCAGGAGAGGAGGGTGGAACTGAACTTGGGTTTTGAAAAAGCAATTGAATCAAATGTGAAACAGTCGAAATAACAGATATTAAATCCTCTCACTCATATTCAAATGTCATATTGCTCTCACTGCAAAGAGCAGTCAGGATCTCTTCTGTGCAATGAAGTACTTTTATCTGTTAACAGCCGCAAATAAACCATCACGTCGTGGGATGGAAAGCATGAAAGTGTTCATTATTCCTCCAATAAATGAAGAGAGGGCTTCACGGTGCTGTGACATATCTGGCAGTGCTACAACGCTGTTGATTAGAGTGAAAAGCCTTGGATGCAGATTTTGTACGTGTGTTTTATTTATCACGACAGAGCTACTATAAATTTAGCGCTTTTAACAGGGAGAAATGCACCAATGCAGTCTATTCAGAGAGCCGTCCATCATGCTGTCATGAGCTTCTATTAGGAGGAGTGCAACGTTTCTGAACATATAAATCAATTCTATAATATCAGCCCTGCATGCTCGATGACCACGGCTCCTGGCCTTTTCTCAGCCCTGCATAAACCCGGGATCCCAGTCGGACGGCTCATTTTCCAGTCCCACCAAAGGAGAAATGAAAAGCAATTTCAAGCAGGGCATAAATATCATTACCAGGTCAGACAGAAAGTAACTATATGGGATTGCCTCCGACCATAATGTAACTTTCACAAAATGTGTCTCGTACACTTGCTGGCCGTGCTGGAATTAGTGCAATGCTTGGCTTGAAGGTCTAGGTGACTGTGTCTTACTAAATCTTTCGAGGGCCAATGGCAAGGACAGGAACTTACAGTGGCAAGTGTTCCTACTGTATTCATAAATGGAGATGTTGGAGCTTACAGACTTCATTACAGCTGAAATGGAATCTGATTTAAAAATAGGAAAACAATAGGACTGCATTGTCTCTAAAATACTAAGCTGTACTGTACATCTTGGATTATTTTTATCTATTTTATTTTTTTTTTTTTAGGCAGCTGCTGTGGTGCATTCTGGGATTGTCTTACCTGCAAGGGATACATGTAATACAGGTATTTCATTTACTCATTTATTAAAAGAAATTAGTATTTTACATTATTTCTATTTGTACTGTATTTTAATCAAATACATTCAACCTTATTTAGCATAAAATACTTCTTATAAAAACATTAAAATTAAATATTACAGGCCTCAAACTAATGTGTTATTTATAAAAACAATAACTTTAATTAAAAAAAATAATAATAAGAGGACTACAAAAACAGACATGCTGTTTAAAATTGAATAAATTTGAATAAAAATAGAATACAAATAAAATAAATATATAAAAAAAGAATAGAATAGAATAAAAAATATAATAAGCATTTGAAAATCTCCTGGTTGTCAAACAATCGTTTAAAAAATAAGTGTTAATCATTGAAAGTTAATTTGAGATGTGTCCAAATACTCTCATATATCCTGCAAGACTGATTCCTGACATTCATTATGAACGGCATGTTTTTGTGTAGCTTATCTCAGTTTTTAAAGCTAATGCCAAAACAAATCTGTTTTATGCACTCTCAACATCGAGGGCTCAGCGTTATTGATTAGATGGAATTAAGCAGGATAACGGTAGATTAATATCTAAACACCAACATTCATAAGGGTAATGCTAATTTTAGTAAAATGCAAATTGAAATGACAGGATTGTTTATCCGAAGGCATCTGGGAAATGTTAATGCAGAGAACTGCTTGTCCAGAAAGCAGTGAGCAGTCACTCTAAATGTAATTACAGCATTTACTGCTTTCTCATCCATCTGAGAAGAGCTCTTATTAGAGCACTGTGCTCAAGTTACTCAGTCTTCAAATAGGCTAGTCTGTAATGCTTTGGAACACATGCCTGTGATGCTAATGATACGGAGATACAAGCAAATATCACACTTGTTGGGACTGGTCTTCATACGCGTTTACTAAATGTGACCGTAACAGCATTATTTACTTTATTTATAAGCTGCTTTCGCTTTTTGAACATGTCAAAAGATGGTTCACTTTGGGGTTCTTTTTCAGCAATTTTGTCTTCAAAGTATGCCAAGTCATAAACACACAATCTGTATGCTCTGAACATCTAGTCATTTTGTTGATAAGGGAAGTCAAAATTGATTATTTGCTTCTGTAACAGTTGAACACACACCTTGAAGGGGCATTTGATGAGAAGTTTGCATAGTTCACTCAATATATTAAATCCCGTCCATTGCTTGAGGCTGTCCTGGCCTAGACCCAGTATATTAATGAATGTGAAAGAAAAATAGATGATATTTTTGCATCAGATCATATTCTGTACTCACTCAATTTTTGAATTACTAAGGTATTGAACTTCAGCACATAACTCATTTTGATATGGACCCCCACACAGTAAACGAAGGAAAATGTATTTTGGTCAGAATTTAAGATCTCGTATCCATGAGTTAATAATTTGTTGCCTAGATTTAGTAAATTGTGGCAACGTTGCACTAATTTGTTAACTTATTTTGATTTAACTAACCCGAGAGAATGAATTAGTGAATTGTGGCCACAATTTAAATAAAACTAAGGATCGAATTAGTAAATTGTATGATTTACAGCAACAAGTGAATGAATTAGTAAATCGTGCCATGATTTACTGCTAAAATTGAATGAATCAGTAAATTGTGGCCATGATTTAAAACTAGCTAACACATTTGAAAATCATGGCCATTTAAAGCTATAAAAATGAACAAATTAGTAAAACATGACCACAATTGAAATAAAACTAAGGAACAAATCAAAAATAGTAGATCATAGCCACAATTTACAGAAACGAGTGCATGAATCAATAAATTATGGCCACGTTTTAAAACTAGGGAACAAATTAGGAAATCATGGCCAAATTTTACAGAAATGAATGAATGTGTCAGTAAATGATGGTGACAGTTTACGGTTAAAATGTTATTAATCAGTCAATTGTGGCAACAATTTAAAACTAGGGAACAAATTAGTAAATCATGACCACAATTTAGAAATTGAACGAATTAGTAAAACAATTGAAATAAAACTAGGGTACATATCAGTAAATCATGGCCACAATTTACAGCTAAAATTGAAGGAATTAGGAAATCGTGGCCACGATTTAAAACTAGAGAACAAATTAATAAATCATGGACATGATATACAGTTATAAGTGAACGAATCAGTATATCATGGCCATGATTTACAGCTAAAATTGAAATAATTAGTAAATCGAGGCAACAATTGAAATAAATCTATAGAGAACAATTTAGTAAATTGTGGCCACGATTTACAACAAGGGAATGAATTAGTAAACTGAGGCCACAAATAAACATGTTGTGGGAATGAATACTTAATTTGTGGCCACAATATATTTTGTTCCGCATGTTATAAGTGGGAATTAAAATTGTGCTATTACTTTTTAGACAATTTGAATAACAATCGCCTGCCCTAATGTAAAACAAAGGAGATAAATCAGTCCAGAAGTGCATATTTTGGATGTGAGCACCTAGCAACCACCCAGAACACCCTAGCAACCGCAGAAACATGATATAAAATATTCCAAATAGCAAACACGACAACCATGCACAGCCCCTTAAAATCATGTTGTCGAGTTTTCCACAGACAAGCACATTTTTTCCTATATTCTACTTTTCAATTTTAAAATATCTGTGAAACAAATTTTAAAGTGCAACATCCAATAACCAATTTAACTAAATGAATAGGCATGTACAAAGCCTGCAAAACAATTTCTATGAAATTATTGATTCGTGACTGCTCTATGCAGTCTTCTCACCTACCCAATTTCCAAGGCCACAAAAACACTCAAGGAAACTTCAATTGTTTTTCACAGCTTTACAGAGATGTAACTGATCTTCACTAGTCATACATACGTGAAAAGGCTGTTATTTTCACCTGAATCTTGGATTGAGCTTCATTCAGTGATAAAGAATTTCCTTTCAACTCATTTTATGATATAAAATAAGATTTGTCTTTTAAATTCATAGCTTTTTAATCTAAATGGGGCTTCTGAGATGGGCTATTTAACTAAAGCTCATCAAAGACTAGTTCTACTGATATTTTTAACACTGTCAAAGAGATAACTTAATGAAAGAAGCTTTTTAAAGCACCAAGCCTTTTATGTTCTCTCTTATGACCACACGAGACTCACAGAACACGAGAAAATCAGCTCAATCGATGTAATAATCCTCACACTCGGTTGAAGGTTTTGGGTAGTCTACCTCATCCTTCTAGGTAGAGAAAAAAATAATTGTTTTTACTGGTCTTTTGTGTAAAGGAAAAATAATTGTACAGAATTGTTATTTGATTCATGTATACATTTTTAATATCTAAAAAGAAAAATATATCCTTATTGCTTATTTGCTCTCCCCCTTATTTGGAAAGGGGGGATGTAGTATTAAGTGCTATTCGGTAACATAATAATGCATATAGCATGTGTGGAACCTTTTGTGTGTGTTACGGTACTGAGAGGAAAATAAAAAGTTGTCAGAAGTTCTGGCTCGCTGTCGTATCGATCATCCTGTGCAAGGTTAATGTTGTACCTACAAAACAACAGAACTCTGTGTGTCCATGTAATTATTTGTGTTGTCGTTATTTATATAATAGACCTTAATCAGGTTAGACGCTGTCCAGTTCTTAGCAGTGCATATTACTAAGCAAAAATTAGGTTTTGATATATTTACAGTAGGAAATTTACTAAATATCTTCCTGGAATTCGTTCTTTAATTAATATCCTAATGATTATTGTCATAAATAAAGATCATTTTGACCCATACAATGTATTTCTGGCTATTGCTACAAATATACCCGTGCTATATGACTCGTTTTGTGGTCCAGGGTCACAAAAATGGTGCTACCCTGATTAAGGTCTGAACTGACATCAGCTAGTTCCAGAAATGACATTTTATGCTAGTTATTAACCCTTCCCAAGAGCGGGAGCACTTCTGCTTTATGCAGATTAAACACCCTGCAATGTTTTTATATAATTGTGTGGGACAGCTTTCACCTCCAGTGTCTAGGTCAGACATCATTAAGCTCACTAGCAGTAGATTCAGGACTGGCTCCGTACTGCATCACACAGAGGATGAGCTATCCTGAAGGGAACAGTGTGTATCAGTGTGCATATATATATGTAGTTTCAAAATCACACACACACTAAATTCAGGCACAGTCACTGTCAGCTGCCTCTAAATTAGGCCATTCCGTTCCACTGCCCAATTGCCCAACAGCTAAGAAATACTGAGATGGAGAAAGAGAGATTCTTGGCAAAAAAAAATAAAACAAAAACACAAAAACAAAAGTAAAATAAAATTGAAAATAGGCACATGCATTAAAATGAAACTGTCCTCAAAGTCTTTCTTATATAGGGAGGATAGTTTTGACTTGCATTATGTCTGGTCCACTTCACGACTAGTTTTGGACAAGAAGTGTCATTCTAGCCTGGTAGAAACCATCTGATTATCTGTACAGCAACCAACCATACTTCATTTTCTCTCTTTAGTAGTGCAAGTAAATCTGAAACAAACAATTACAGAGCAGAAAGAAATGGACAAGCAGAATATTTATATGTTTGGCTACAAATTAAACAATGAAAAAAACAGTTGACTAATTTGTACTGACTGTATCACAAATATTATTAAGAACCAGTATTTACTTTAAACATAAAAACAAATAACACAAACCCTGTAAACCCATCAGTTTCCTTTAACCATTCATATTCACAGTCTGTTATCTTGCAAACACAAATTTGTCCTTGTCTAAAATCCTAACAATAATAAAAGATTATAAGACGCACATTATTGCCATTTAACTACAAAAAAAACATGCTACCAGGTGATTCAATAAAGAGTCTCTCATTTGCAGTCTCAAACTCCTCTTGGCATTGAATTTAATTACTATATTCAATCCAAAGCATCTGTGGGGAGAGTCTATTTTAGACACAGTCCACTGAGTGAGTTTCTATCTGCCATCGCTCTGTCTCTCTGCCTCGCTTTGCTCATGACAGGTGAGCTAATTACCCTTGCAAGGTTGTTTGGCTACATCAACGCTTTTAATTCAAGCTATTCAACTGCAGCTGTTTAGATAAATAATTTGAAATCACAATTGAAATGATGAGCTATGAGCTTTGAGACCATATACACTAGAGGGGATCATGCAATGGATACTTTTTAACTAATGTATTTTAAGCAGTAAATGGCATAACTACAGTGCACGTAGGATAAACAGAATGTTATTGTTTGCATCTATAATTAATGTCATAGTTATTTTCTTGATGTCAGTAGGGGGTTTCGCACAAGGGGAATCTTTTCATAGTTCCTAGAACTATTAGAGGAAGTACCCATTTATTGGTGTGTTCGCACCACTGGAACTAGGAACGATTTAAGTTCTAGGAAATCCATTTGGGGGAAACTAAATTAGCTCCTGCTTCAGAGTAGGGTCTAAAACAGTTCTATAGGAATTACCAGTAAGTGTACATTGATTGGCCAAATGTATAAAAAAACAAACATTTTATTAACCTGTTATTGCAGCATTGTGTTCTTTTCTCAGCCACTGTGATATGCAACACTGCAAATTGTCATAGGAGATTCAGTCAGATTTTCATGCCCTTTCAATCGCATATATTGTGCGTTTACATTCCATCTCCATTATTACGAGACCCACGACATGCAATAGAAACAGCTCCGATCACGATGTCCTCTATTCAACGGTTAACATCCATAAACGCCTCAAACAAAGACATTGCTGTCAGCTGCTTCAGAATCCCTCCTGCCGGTGGGAATGCAACCAGAAAAAAAAAAAAAAAAAAAAAAACAGAGGGAGAAATTGGTTTTCTAGGAACCACCAAGATGGCTAGCTCCTAGTCCTAAATTATTAGAACTACATGGTGCAGAAGCCTCTAATGTAACCTCTTTGATTCTACTCACCACAAGTGCAATTTGAAATGGCATTTCTGCCATGGGAGGCAGGAGTGCTAACAAGGATGCCAAACACTGCGGCCCCTAGCTTCAGTGGCTAGTGCATCTCTTGAGATCAAAGGAGTGAGGTTTACCTGCATAGCACTAACTAGCTGGACTCTGTTACAGTCAACCCCTCCAGGTCATGGCACCAATTCTTCTCAAATGTTCGCTCTGAGGAGGATTAGAATTGGCATCTCCAGCACAATCAGCATGTAATGTAAAATAAAATAATAGTTGTTGTTTTTTTTACAACTGATTTGTCTCTGGTAAAAGCCATGAGTCTCTGCATGCTCTCATGAGAAATCAAGTCTTTAAACATGCATTGAATATCTTCAAATTAATTATTTGTTGAGTGGAAAGCACCTTGTGCATTTCCATGTTATGATTCTGACCCAGTTGTGCAATTTCATAATATGACTCTGACATCTGCTTACTCACAGCTGATGTATCTGGATTTGGAAAGACACACAAGGTCCAGATGAGTGTGTGTGTGTTTGTTCATCGTGATCTGACTCAGCAGTCCTCTATGGATGAAGCAGAGCAATGCTAATTCAGAGGATGAAGTTAGCTTTAATCTAATCTCTGCATAAAACAATTCTGCCGAATGTACATACTGTAAATCACTGACCTTAGCAAAGATGCTACACTCAGCCTCTGCTAACAACAGAGAAATGTCAACAAGTAGTAGGAATTTGGTTGTGGAGGGTAGTTAATAAAACTGACATACCTTTAAGAGACACGCAAGGAAAGGTTTTCCCCCTCACTTTGAAAGAACAGCCTCAAGGTAAGGTAGCCGTAGTTCACCCACCTGCTGTGCTGAACTAATAAAATGCATGAAAGTGACTCTAAAATGTTGCCTGGGAGATGTGTTCAGCTGCAGTGAAACGCAGGTCATGCTCTCTAAAGGACAAGAATGAACAAACTGACAGAATCACTGTTTCCATGACATTACATGCCCTGTTTTCACATAACTGAAATGCTATATATTTGCATTACAGCTATATATAAAACAGAGTCAGGTGCTTCATCTCATTACTCTACCCTTTTCTCTATGTTCTGAATCAGGATATTGTGACCATGAATTTTCATGGAAAAGGAACTCAAGCTGGTGTACATTGGGATATTGATGACTCAATTGTGTGCATTAAAACGTCATTGGTATTTCATTTACAGGTGCATCTCAATAAATTAGAATGTCGTGGAAAAGTTTATTTCAGTAATTCAATAAAACTCTAAATTGTGAAACTTGTGTATTAGATAAATTCAATGCACACAGACTGAAGTAGTTTAAGTCTTTGGTTCTTTTAATTGTGATGATTTTGGCTCACATTTAACAAAAATCCACTAGTTCACTATCTCAACAAATTAGAATAAGGTGACATGCCAATCAGCTAATCAACTCAAAACACCTGCAAATATTTCCTGAGCCTTCAAAATGGTCTCTCAGTTTTGTTCACTAGGCTACTCAATCATGGAGAAGACTGCTGATCTGACAATTGTCCAGAAGACAATCATTGACACCCTTCACAAGGAGGGTAAGCCACAAACATTAACTGTCAGATAAGCTGGCTGTTCACAGAGTGCTGTATCCAAGCATGTTAACAGAAAGTTGAGTGGAAGGAAAAAGTGTGAAAGAAAAAGATGCACATTCAATTCGAAAGAACTGCTGCCTTATGAGGATTGTCAAGCAAAATTGATTCAAGAATTTGAGTGAACTTCACAAGCAATGGACTGAGGCTGGGGTCAAGCCATCAAGAGCCTCCACACATAAAAGTGTCAAGGAATTTGCTGGACCACAGACAATGTCAGAGGCGTCTTTCCTGGTCTAAGGAGAAGAAGAACTGGACTGTTGCTCAGTGGTCCAAAGTCCTCTTCTCAGATGAGAGCAAGTTTTGTATTTCATTTGGAAACCAAGGTCCTAGAGTCTGGAGGAATGATGGAGAAGCTCATAGTCCAAGTTACTTGAAGTCCAGTGTTAAGTTTCCACAGTCTGTGATGATTTGGGGTGCAATGTCATCTGCTGGTGTTGGTCCATTGTGTTTTTTGAAAACCAAAGTCACTGCACACGTTTACCAAGACATTTTGGAGCACTTCATGCTTCCTTCTGCTGACCAGCTTTTTAAAGATGCTGATTTCATTTTCCAACAGGATTTGGCACCTGCCCAGACTGCCAAAAGCACCAAAATTTGTTTAAATGACCATGGTGTTGGTGTGCTTGACTGGCCAACAAACTCACCAGACCTGAAAGGGGCCCCTACCAAGTATTGAGTAAATGTACCGTAAATAAACATACTTTCCAGAAGGCCAACAATTCAATAAAAATGCTTTTTATGAAGTATTATAATCTGTTGAGATAGTGAATTGGTGGGTTTTTGTTAAATGTGAGCCAAAATCATCACAATTAATAGAACCGAAGATTTAAACTACTTCAGTCTGAGTGCACTGAATTTATTTAATACACAAGTTTCACAATTTGAGTTGAATTACTGAAATAAATGAACTTTTCCACAACATTCAGATTTATTGAGATGCACATGTATTTTCAAAAAGTGCAGTGCTATATGCAGTCAACCTCCATTTTTTGGCTTGAAAGAGACAGAAAGGATTTTCAGTATAGGATTATTGTTTTTACTGTACATTGTGAGAGTTTAGAAAATGAACTTTTCCTTGCACTGTAATGATTTTGACAGCGAGGCAGTCAGTAGTGCTAGAACAAGCTATTCTAGTTAATCATCACTAAAAAACACCTAGAACACCACCTTAATTTATTTTAAACAGTCTTTATTGAAGGATACTGGTCTGTTGAAAAATAATTAATGAAGTCATCTCTTCAACACAAAAACTCTACAGACAATACAAAATAGAATATGGCATGATATGGTTTAAACATTGGCTTTTGTAGAGATCTTGGAAAAACAACTAAATTCAGACCTGCTCTACTGCTTGTCAAAAAAAGTAACAACCTTTTAAAAAGGTACAATTAAATTTCTTGCTTTACTTTGCCTGAGACCCAATACATTGCAATACACATTTCACCCAAATCCTTAGAAAACCCACTAAAAACTTAATAAATTAACACAAGGCACTCTGCGCTGATAGTCACAATGCTGTATATGAGAGAAGACAGTGACTATATTGTGTATATATGGCACATAGATAAACAGAAGACTGAGCAATCCAAGTTTCCTGTCCATAACTGTTTAAAGTTATTTGTTAAAGGCAACAGTCAATAAAGCATATCCCAATTGCATAGAAAAGATATATGGTGATATATGTACATTGTTTAGTGGCAAACCAACCGGTCACCTATGATCGGACTAGTTTAATCCCTTGCCCTGTGTCTAGTATATTGGGAGGGAACCAAGAAAGTTTCAGTCTTCTGACGCAGCGCAAACACACACTACATAGCCACAGGAGGTTGAGTCCGCAGCACCAGTTCGCAACAGCCACCAGTGGGTACGTGGCCTTGGGGAAGTTTGTTTTCCAGTGCTTGGCCACATCACTTCCAGTTGGCAGGTGGAGAGAGTAGTCACTCCAGGGTTTGGATACACCGTATATAGCAGAGATGACCCGACCCCTCTCTGACCACTGCACGCCACTGTCAGGATCGCAGTTGTACTTCACCCACTCTGCGGTGAAGTCTCCCAATCGAGGGGCTTCCTGGGCTTCAGCATCCTGAACGGGGCTCATCTTGGCTCCTTGTACTGCCACATACATCTTTTCCACCTTTCGAACCGCCTTCACCCATGGCGCAGAATTCTCAGTGTCGAGGACAAGGATGAGGCGGGAGGAGAAGCCGGCATTCCGTTCCTTCCACATATCAAGGATCTGCTGCAGACGCAAGCAATCGCCACCTGTGAACAAGAAAGGTTGTCATCAATGGAAAGAGAGGGAGTTTATTTTCTTGACCAGGTGGCTAGAAGAGGCTGTACCAGACCTTAGGGGCCAGTTTTACGATACTGCGCTGATGGGTGTTAAAATTCCTACGGGCGATTGACTGACAGTGTGCAAATTAAAGAACACATATGCAACATCTAATTTCCATAATGACCAATGCAATCTACCAAGCGCAAATTAGCATTAGGATATGTTAGGATTCGGATAATGTGTTGTTCTGGCATTCCAAGTAAATTAATGTGCGTGGAAAAAACCTTCTACCACGCTCTTGCTGTTCTCTGTGGTGCCTCCTCCTAGCAACAAGAAATGCAGCCATTTTCTAGCGCAAAACAGTTAAAGACATGCTATTTGGGGTGTTAAATAATGACACAAATGCCAGTAAGTTTGACGAGAGCAAACGTAGGTAAATCATGTTTCGTGATTCATTTGAAAACTGACCTCTCTGTAGGGAAAATCCTACAAATGCATATTCAGTAAGATCAGGCGCGAATATAACTCTGTCCACAACTTGTCAGCACTAATTCTTCACTGCTGCACGTCTTCAGTAAATACTGACAGAACTACTTTAATGCCAAAAGATGGTTTTCACTGGCACAAGCTGTTAGTAAATCTGGCCCTTGGTTGTTTACTACCAAGGGGTTGCCAACTCTAGACTAGTTCAAAAAACGAGTTTATTCAATCATCATTGCAGCAGCTTGAACTCGAGAAATTCCCATTCACAAATAAAGCAAGCAAAGATGTGACTGGCTGTTGCTGCAGGGGAAAGGAGAGAGACAGTGCGAGCAACACGGAAAAGGTGTAAGAAATCTGACAGTTTGCCATGCTGTGGGAAAGACTGTGAATAACGCTCTGCAAGAACCTTGTTCAAAAACTGAATGAGGATTCCTGGCTGTTTCTCACCCCCCCTGCTCTGATCAAACAGTATGACAGAGGCTGTGACATCCCATATCGCTCATAAGGATTAATACCTCACCGAGTTACAGGACGCACACACCGGCAGGAAGATAAAGCATGGTGGAGCGATGGTGCCAAGATATATCTTTACAGTTCGGAGAGCTTTCAGAACGATAAATTGCTAAAGCCCAGCCAAAATAAAAGCATTCATGCCTTGATGTCTTTTACAAAGACCTGAAAAAGCAATATTGATTTTAGCATTTAAGAACAGGTGATATGAATAACTCCCGATTGGTGCATGACATACAGAAATAAATTGAGTTTGGGTCTTCATACACACATTTTCACCTATACACACTGTACAATTCATAACCTTCACTCTGTTTAATTTAGATAATTTCTGCCCTACAAATTGCAACTGCTATCCAGCTCTTACCTGCCAGAGTCCAGTCTCCACTGGGAAGTGTGTGGCCACTGTAGTAGAGGATGTAGGTGTCATGACGTGGGCCTTCTGTGGTGCAGAGCTCCAGAAAGGAGCGCAGATTGGCCTGCAGGGTGTCCAGGCTTAGACTGGTGGAGTAGTCACATCCAAAGGTCTGGATGAGGTGGTGGGAGAAGAGCCTCTGCACAGCGTTCAAAGTAGCTGTGGAGTGCAATTCCTGGCCTTGCCCCGGAGGCAACAGCAATGGCTGTCCATCCGCACTGCATCCCATGGAGAAAGAGGATAAAATGATTCTGAATTGCTAACTGGGTCACCTTGACCTTATGAGTGTACACTGACCCATGTACAAAAAAGAAGAGGGATAAGCACAATGGAAAGTGAATTCAAAAAAGTTTCGAAAATGTAAGATGGAGAAAAAAGTTACAAAGAAAAGGAGAAAGGCCATAGAAAGGGTGATGTTAATTCTTTTTTGTAATACTTTTTTTTGTAATTTAGCAGCTCCTCGCAGGGTCAACCTAACCCGTTCTGCCTTTCTAAAAGAGCACAGCAAAGCTTCCGCGGTAAATATCACCAAGAACAGTCAACAATTAGCAACCAAGACCATTATGATTCTCCCCATACCATTGCTTTCCAAAGATTGTGATTATAAAACCAAGACCAATTCTTTGTGGTTGCAGTGTTGAAAGATAATTTCCCATGCTCGTTGAAGACTGAAATGGCAAGTCTAAGGCACAGTGACCCATGAAACTACCCAGGCAGGTGCTGATCTATTCAAGCGTAAATGACCGCTTCTCTGAGCTTGTTTGTCAGGACTCTTTCTTCTCTCTCAATCTAGTAGCTTTCCTGTTTGATCCTATTTTTTCTGCTCAACCCATCCCTGGTTCAACGCCTCTCATTCCCCAACACAACATTTTAAAAATAATTCACTGAAATGCCATTTCACAAGAAGTTTACTAGCAACAAGGCATTTATCAGAACAGATAAACAAGATTTTAATTAAAAGGGCTAATAAATTGTTCACACTTTATATAAACTATTAAAATGCTTTCTGGGTGAATCATCAGAAGATTTGGAGGATGGCCAGAGCTCTTCCCTTTTAAATGCGAGAGGAAACAGTACCACAGCATCTGCTAAGAATGAAAACGAGCTATTGCTGCTGAAGGCGAGCCTGTCGACCTGAGCATTTCCCCCTCATCTTCCCAAGAGGCCCTTGTCATGGTAAAAACATGATCTGTACCCATCAAATGGAAGATTACACCTTGCTACATTCCCCTCATGCGCCCGCTCCACACTGAGCCTTTTCACCAACAGTGCTGGAATACTAAGCGTGAAGAGGCTGTGGAGCTGCATCCAAATCGACATCATAATCAGCGACCCGACTGAAGGCCTGCCCTGTACCCCACTCTCGCTCTCTCAGTATGCATGGCACATGCTTCCCCCAGCAGGACCAGCAATAGACAAGTTTATTAAAGGCTATGAGCTTATTCAACGCTAACATGTGTTCATAAGATCCAATCTGGGGTGGTTTTCCACCCTTCTATTTCTGGACACATAGCAAAGGACTGATGGTGATGCAGATTCAAGATGAGCAAGAGTGTGATCATGATTATTACTTCAATCATCTTCCTGATTCAGATACATGAACAAAACAAGCTGTTTTAAAATACTTTATCTACATCCTAGTGAAAACACAACAACGGTCAGATTCAAATATCAAAATCTATTCAGTATTCAACAACTTGACCTCACCTGAAGAACAACGAGAACTATACTGGTAAATAAAGGCCAATCAAAATAGAAGTCATTTGCATATACTGTCAAAGTATTAAGAGTAAAATAGGAAAAACTGTTTATTTATAAGGGTAAGAGAAAGGATGGAAAGAGGTCATGTTAAAGCATTGTGCGTGGCCATTGGGGAAAAATACTAGTGTAGACCATGGCCCACCCAACAACTAATAATAAATATATAAATATACTTTTGCAGTGGGTACAGATATTTACCTTGTATATATGGATTGACACAAACAGAAGAAAAAATTAATCCACGAGCATAAATAAAAGCATTTCAGATAATAATAAAAAATATTCCCTTTCAATGTATTTTCTCCGAAACGGAATTTCACTTGAAGTTCAGTCTTGCATTGCTGCTAATATTATTACTCTATAATAAATTACAAGTATTTCTCAGTTGGAAGTCACTTTAAGCTTCTGCTAGATGAATACATGTAAGTGCATGTAAACTAAGAAATATGATTCATAAGAAAAACAGTTTCTCAGGTATTAATGTTTGTTATATAACACATCAATGAGAAGCATTTTGCATGGCATTGATTTCTATCAATGTACTTGTGACTGAAGTTGAACAGGTTGAACATGTAAGTTTGAAATGTGAAATGTGTTTGTATGCAGTATCTCTGTTGTGTATATGTGTATGTACCTGCTGTAGCAAGTGGGAATTACCACTGCATACCCAACACAGGTGCCTCCCAAGCAGTTTCCCAGTTCATGGAAGAGTCCATGAGCCAGAGACTCCAGTGGCAGTACCACTAAAAACACACTCATGAAGAGTCCATTAGTGACCTGTGGAGAGGAACCCTTGGTGATCAACAACTCTGAAGTGGATTCAGAGGTACATCCAAACAAACACACTCTAACTTAAAGGCAGAGTTTCAAAAGACTGACATGCACATCTTGATGTATGCACACAAGATCACAAAATCACAATAAAAGAGGCTATGCTGGCAATAGCGTATTAGCTCACTACTCTAGCTGTTTAGATTAATTTCAACATTGATATTTGCTCAAATTGATTTTCAATTTTAAGTTTATCAGATGCCACATGCTAAATTAAACATGCAATGTGATGATGCCATGTGAATCTAAATTTAAATTCTACATTATTCTGTTGCATGCTACATAATGTTTCGCATACAATTGCTTTACAAATAGAGCACACTGTGCAGTCCTCAGTGAGCAGTATGCTAGTATTCCTCTTGTTCTCAGGCCTGTTCATTTTAATCAAGGGTACTACAGCCTGGATATACCTCTGACTCACCAGCATATACTGTTTCCATAATCAAAAAAAATGAAACATTGCATTTGCTTTACATGCTGGATAACATTAGAAAAGTTGACTCATTGCAACATTCATATCTGTAAGTGGCTTACTTTAAAGGTTAGATTTGGCACTTGTGCCCAAGGCCTGATGGCTGGATTAGTTGTCCCCAACACTATGAATTATTGGTGTAGACAAGATATTATGGCATATATTATTTTGACTATATTAAAAGAATACTTCAATAAAAATATGAAGTAATTTATGTTATCATTCACTCACCCTAATGTCATTCTAAAGGAACTTTAGTCTGCAGAACACAGAAGAAGGTATCTTGAAGAATGTTGGTAACAACCCCCCCCCCCCCCAATACATTGGATACATTGACTTTTATTTTATTGGTGTTTATTTTGTGTTAGGGTTAGGGTGACAAACCAGTCACAGAGGTTTAGAATGACTTGAGGGTAAGTTCATAATGCCATAATTTTCATTTTTATGTAAATTATGCTTTTTACTAGCATTTATGAAACAAATGTGCCTATTGACACCTTTAAAAGTGGTTTGAGTGATAGGATGGCAATGCAAATTCATTGTTCTTTGGCGCTGGCTGTTAAGGACAGGATTCATGATATCTAGATAAATCAGAATGATTCTGAAAACATTATTCAACATGCTTTACCTGCCATGAGACGGCCCCTAGTATGATGGTGGACATCAGGCAGAAGAGCACCAGCCGCTCAGAGATGAGGCAGAAATGACGCATGCCCCTAGAGGCCATGATCCTGTCCAAACTGAGCGTTTCTGAGCGTTGGGTTGCCCACGTCTTCTGACACTCGCTTAGCTTGGTGTGGAAGCACCATAGTGAGACGAGGAACACCATGTGGCACAGGATCCACAAAAGGCCAAAGATGCAGAAGCCAGGGATGACCAGGTACCAAACTTTCAAGTTACCCAGCTTCAAGGCACAAAGCACAAAGAAGGCCAGCTCGATGAATGCCAGCGGGAACAGAGAAAATCTCCTCCGTAGACGACCGGCTGAGAGAAACTGCTTCCAGCGCTCTGTCGCCGACAAACTGCTGAAGTACACATCCAGAAGAGGCTCACAGATAAGCCGGCCCAGGAAGCAGCTGAACGCAAAGGGGTTTGCTTGGATCTCCAAGGAGTGGAAGAAGGTAGCGCCGCTGATCACAGCAAAGCAGGCTAGATTAGGGAGAGCCAAGGGCGACTTCATGCGAAGGTCCATGACGAGGGCCGTTAACGATAATGTCAGAGCAATCATGGACAGCGATTTGTGGAATACCAAGCTGATGCTTGCGACGGCAAATCCCAGGAGCTCTAGAAACTCACATGAGGTGAGAACGACTGGTTTATACATAGTGCTGCTGCACAGACGATCTGTTAGGGCCCAAAGCGTCCGAACAGCCACACTAGAGAGCAACAGGTAGTTTGTAACCTTCTCTTTTATGTCGTTCTCCAGAGACGGGCTGTTCAGGAAGCACAGGAGTCCCTGCAGGAAGCCGAACCACAGGTGGAAGAGACTTAAACTGGCCAACTCCATTGAAAAGTAGTAATAGAGGATACAGGCTATGGCTGATACGAACAAACCCAAGATGAAGATGACCAGAATCACGGGCTCTGCAGTCTGTTCCCATCGTACGTACATTCCCAAGCACACGGCTACCAGCAAATTGAAGCTGGAGAGATACCCCAGACAGCGGAGGGAGGACCACATGTCCACATCCTTGTCTGATTCCTCTTGGCCTGACATTTTTGAATAGGCTATAATCACAGAGGATTAGGCCTCACTGCTCCAAGACTAGGAAAGACAATGTTGATGCATTCCACTAAAATTAATAATAGAACAAAGGGGTGTTAGTACTAAAGTCAGTGATGCAATTACAAAAATATCAAAAACACATTCATATAATTGATGTATTGATCAAGCATGCAATATATATATATATATATATATATATATATATATATATATATATATATATATATATATATATATATATATATGATTTCACTCTGGTAAATCAAAGGTTTTGTCTTTAAAGTCCAATTATACAAATGTGCATATTTCCTTTACAGAATACACTACAAACTGTATGAATGTACAGAACACTGTTTATATTTAGATGCTGAATTTAAAAAACATCTCAACAGTAATATTCACTGTAACTGGAGTGAAAGGTGTGCAACTAGCCCTGGTGTCACCTTTATATACATGTAACTTAAACAAAAAGAGAGAGGAGATCAGTTGTTTTAAGCATTTGATGGTTTTGCCAAATTAAAACGATCATACGATTTTTTTGACAACGATGTATACATAATAGTTATGTTGGTCGATCCTGTTCGATACAATACGAGTGCCAAAGTTCAGGATTAATAGAAGTCAGATGTGAAACTGCCACATGAACAGCACAGACCAGACACTCAACTTTATCACTGTAAACACTGAAGGCATTTATATATCGCGATAACACTTCGAAATGTGAGTATTAACGACTTACTTATGTAATTCATCTCATCTTCGTTTAAAAATAACATATGCAATCTGAAAATTTCTTACATTTGTTCACAACAACGAGTTTTTGGCTTCCCGATGTCCATGATACTTCCGGACTCCGAACTACGGCAGCAGAGACGGGACAAAGGCGAAGTATAAAATCCGCATTGACTTTGTGCTTATCACTTCCATTTTCAGGTGTTGTCATATTAAATACAGTTAATTGTTTATTGTATATATATAAAATGTTTTGAGTCCAGTGCATTTGTTGAGTTGCAATGATTTAAAAAAAAAAAGTCATTCTGTATTATTATTGCTGTATTATTATTATTTCGATTATTTGCTCGGATACAGATTTTTTTTTTTTTTCACACAGCATGTGCAACCTGCACAAACAAACAAACAAATAAATAAAAGGTCCTAGAATGTGAATGTTTTGTGGCTATCGATTAAGTGTTACTATCTGTGGGCTGAGTGATTTGAAGAAATGCGTAAAGCCATGCATTATTATGTATTTATGGGCAAGCTTTATAAGATGCATCAGTTATGATAATTTCTCATTTTTATGGCAAAAATAAAATTCTTAATATCAAGCATTATAAACAGAACCTTTATAATAGAAATCATAAATCTCTCAGTATGCTTTAAAAACACTGGCGTGAAGCGGCTCTCTCCTTTTATGATCAGCTCCGAAAATGGAACCCATAGCAAAGGCATTTTCTCTCCAAGGTTCCTGCGTAGGTAGGAGCTCCCTGAATGGGTAAAACAAGGCAGGCTTCCTCCCACACAAACTTCTGCAAGCATACAGAGGGGGGGTGGGGGATGGGGGGGGGGGGTTATGAGCTCACATAGCTGTCTACTACCTACATCAAGGAGGTCTATATAATACTTGGAGAAAACTAGTGTCATTCATTTCAATGGCAGTTGCTCAGCTGGTGCATGACCCTACTGAAGAAGGCTAGGAATCTACTTTATATAAATAATAAATCAGCTAAACTTACACAAATATCTATAAAGGATTTTGTGTCATTTTACCAAGCAAAACTGGTAATGCAAAACCCATTTAATGATCAGGTCTGTGGTAAAGGTTACACAATAACTGGTAATATTTTAGTTTTCAGCATTCCTGCATATTTTCTGTTAAGAATCAGAATGAACGATTCCCGGTTCGCAAATGAATGAACTCTTGAGTCGGTTCTCCTTTTAAATGGATTAGCAGCAATTGTTCAGTCTAAAATAAATGGTTTCTAACAGCTGATGCACGCACTGAAGCTGTAGATATACCTCTGCGTAAAATATAAATTTTACCGTAGAACAGATGCTTGGATCAAATGTATATTTACCCACTGTCCATCAAAACCAAGTGTGCAAATACATTATATCTTTTACTTTGGCGATGAAGAAGGACTTAAGATTAACAGCAGCTCGTGAAAGACTTTGTTTAATTTTAGGGAGGCTAAACATTTTGAAATTTTCCGACCAAAATAGTCTCAAATCACCATGGCCGTGTTGTTTTGACATGTCAAAACACATCTTTTTATTGAATTGTCCTCAGACTAAACGCAAAAACAAATATGATATTGTGTACATATACATATATACATACAAATACATATACACATATTGTTGTTGTTGCTGTAACAAATCCTTCAATAAGCTTCATGTATTAGATTCATATATTCATTTGTTGAAAAGCTTTCACGACCTCAAATACCATTTGAATTAGGCTGTTGTATGAGTCAATTCAGTGAATCAGTCATAGCGGTTACTGAATCAACATTTGACTCGCTCACTAAACCTCAATTTATTTTGAGCACTTATAAAGTTCATTAGACTTACAGTTTTCCTGCTCACACAAACACATCTCAAAAGTAATTTTTTTTTTTTTTTTTACAAACGTTGCCAACACCTTTGCCATAATTTTATATTTTTGGATATATCATATACACACAGTTATTCAAATTAAGCTCTTCTTTCATGAGCTCATATGTACATTGCTGTTAAAGATTGAATAGCCTAATTGGCAGAGAGATGTGGAAAATATTCACAGTAAACACGAGAGACAGACTGAAACCAAACTTTTCTTTTGCTGCAAGCATTTGTGGTTGTGAATACAGTATTACACAGTACACATGTGGAGTTGTGTAGATGTTTATTTCCAGTATAGGCCTATTCTAAAGCCTTGATTGGTTAGCGTGCCATTTTGATTGGTTGTGTTTTAAAAAGAAAATCTAGATACTTCCTGTTAGATTTTTGTGTGTTACATTGTGTGTTGTCTTTTAAAACTGAGTCAAAGTAAATGTACACAGCTGCATCCATTGCTCATCAAAACCATTTACAGTAATAGAGTGGAGGTTAGCTGGTTTGTATGACCGTCTGCGTGTGTGGGATAGCAGTTTGAGGCACATGATAATATAGACATATGAAAGAAAGGATGAAATAAAGAGAAGTGTGCACGGTCTCAGAGTGCATTAAAGGGTCATAGCCTTTTATAAATACACCCAATTAGTCCACATTCACCTTTTTGAATGAAATATTGAGGTCATTCTTCACAAAATGGGCCATGTAATTCTGAAGTAACAAGATAAGTGCGACAAAGGGGACGGGCTTTTTTTAATTAGCGCTGACGGTTGAATGTATAATTGAGAGGTCTGAGCAATGTGTTTGAATCCTTCCTGAGTCCCTCAAACACAAATAAGCATGCACATAATACATTTTTTTTAAAGATGTTGGACTATCGCAGAAGTCAATGCTTGTGTGATTTCTGGACTTTCTGTGGGCTACACGACTCCATCCACCTCTTCCTCCCCCGCAGAGAAAAATAAGAGAGAAAAAACCTATGAATAATGCACACCTGTACTCCTCCGCACCACCTGGCGACCTGTATGTAGCATCATATTAAAAAGAGCCATATCAAATATAAATACCACTCTGAAAAAAAAGTGCAGCAAGCATCTTCAGTTAAGCTGATTGAATTTGATTTGAACGTTGACTAAATGTTTTCCAGAGAGGGTAATTGCTCTAATTAATTGAATGTCCCTCTTGACCATGTACACAATGTATAAGTCAACTGCTGCCACATTGAGGGGGAAAGAAATGTGTGAAAAAGTGTTTACCTAGGCCTGTGTTGTTGTGGTTTCACATCTGGGCTGGCCTTCTTTTGGATGCTGCCTGAAAGAGAGTTCTTGACTAGTTTAACCAGCAAGGTCATGTTGGTTAACCAGCTTCAACAAATAATTTTACCAATGTAAAGTCAAAAACAGTTTCTTTTGGGATTTAAGGGCCCTATTTTAACGATCTAAATGCAAAGTGTAAAGCGCACGGCGCAGGTGCACTCAGGGCGTGTCCAAATCCACTTTTGCTATTTTAACGATGGAAAAATGGTTGGCGCGCCCAGACGCAGGGCCTACACGGGTTGTCCCTATTCTCTTAATGAGTAATGGGTGTTTTTTGGGTGTAACGTGCAATAAACCAATCAGAGTCTCATCTTCCATTCCCTTTCAGAGCCAGTTGTGCTCATGCCATGACGGATTTGCTATTTACATAGCGGAATTTGGCAAGCGCAAAAAAAGTATGCATTGCAATCCTTTAATTTTTTATATTTGCCATGTTATACGCTTTTTAAGTATACGCTCTTTAAATAACAAAGAAAAAACATTGTGCCAGACTTTAGACTGAGTTTGAGTTGGTCTATGGCGCAGTCTATTTTCAGCTCCTTAAAATAGCAATGTGCAAGTAATGCGCCTAAACACACCTCTTTTTTAGACCAGCACACCCATGGGTGCAAAAATGAGTGCAAATACAGTACATTTGCTAATTAAACGACGTGGAGCTGGAAGGGGAAAATGTGAACAGCGCCAGACTGAAACTAGCAAACACACTTGTGCTGCGCCTTGCGTCGCATTGCGTCGGGTGTATTATAGTGGCCAAAGTGTTGATTCAAAACAGGTTTATATGTATGTAAAAAAGAATAATAATATTAATATTTAAAAAAAATTAGAAACTGTAAGCACTGATTACTGAATTAACCATTTAACAAACTATAATTCATAAATTATATTCATGAATTGAAACAATGATATTTATACATATATATACATACATATAAACACACACACGCACACACATGTATTCGAGGCCGTTAGAGAATATTTTATTATATAATTCATGAACTTTTTGAGTATATTTCTAAGGCATATGTGTTTAAACTAGAGTGGTGCTTTAAAAAAGCTTTCACTATTTTTTAGATTTATTATGGACTTTCTTATGTAACTGACTGAAAAATGACTTTGTCTCCAGGTGTACTGATGTACTCCGACTCCGATTGTAAACGGTTATTGCAGTCAGTGCTTGCAATTTTTGTGTGCAAAATGCTTCAGACAGTGAACAGGCTGCGGGTGCTTTGTTGGTTTACTGTCTGGAACTAGCATCAGACCGTAGCCGCCATACAGCCGATATGCAGCCCACCTCAATTTACGTTTTCCTGGTATTGGGGTCATATTCACCAAACACCATCCTTCCATTCCTTCCATGTTCTTGGTGCACGACCATCTTCATCTGACAAGAACAGCATCAGCAGCAAGAGTGATCTGCTTGCTTCAAATCTCATTCCCACAGAAATCAATATGATGAACTGAGTCTGTTTGAAGAGGCAGCCACATCACAGCCTAAATCAGGAAACATGTCAGGCTTCAAATGAAAAAGCCAAGGATGGAGAGTAAAAAGTCAAATCTTAGTGATGTATTTCAATTTATCAGCATTCAGTAACAAGACAAATGATGTGTATTAATGTCTGTTGAATGCTAAAGCTACACCTCACAATACTCAAAACTCATCCATCTCAAAAGGACAATCTTTCATCAGAACTGCTTCTTGTAAGTCTCTGTGGATGAATGTTGGCGGCTTTGTCAATATATTAAACTGCGGTGCATCTTTGGTGCATGTTACGCCATGACATTTGACACATTGTGTCTCATTCTGGTGTATTACATTAGAGCATTTCATTTAGCATGATTTAATCATTTTACCCAGCAAATTTTCCCTGACAGAACCAAAAAAGGAAAAGTGACTTGAAGTAACAAACTGCAATTTCTGTTTTAGCCTACAAGAGTTAAATATACACGTGGCTTGTCTGCGGCTCCTCTACATTTTTGCACAGTGTGATCTATGAATAAAAGAGAGAAAAACACACGATTGATCTTAAACATTAGGATGTTTCCTTTTATTCCAGTGACCTCATTTATCACCTTCATGTAGAGCCAAAATGACTTTTTAATAATTTGACCTGTTCAGTACCGCTGAGCTGCTAAAATTACAATGGGATTCATTAATCGAGGTGACTGCGAGGAAATTGCAATTCAACATTAATCTGTTTGTTGACGCTGAAGCTACACAACAGGACTGCGGGCTGTTCTACGACTGTAATACGGCCATCACGGCCAATAGAGAGAATTATTAACATACTAACATAAGGACGCATTAGTCACCATATTCATTTACATGAAGTAAATGAAATATTGATTAATTCTTCTAGTGATAATGTATTACAGTCATACAATAAGTCTCAGAATGGGATGAAATGTCCCATACGGTGATGTTCATTCGAACTGACCTCTGATCTTCCACTTGATTTAGATTCAGAGGTTGCATGTATCTCTCTGTCCGAGCCATTACTTTCACCGATCAAAGATTGGAAGTAAATGAAATCGATCCCTTAGGATGAATCCTGGGCAAAGATGCAGTTGTTCCTCTTGGCTCTAAACGCAAATCGTCAGATCAATTAAGCTGAGTGAGCAGTTAAGCGTGTGAGATCCCAGCCCAGGCACTTGAGTACATATCGGACAAATGGAGTGTGTCCGGATTTCAGATGCCCCACGATGCCCTGTCAGTGTGAATGGTGATGTAGGATGCAGGGTCAACCGATCCTTTCAATCAGATTAATGAATCTTCTCTAGTCCTACACTCTCCTAAATAAAGGTACGAAAGTTGAGACTAGAGATGTACACTTTGGTTGTAGTATGCTCCCTTGAGGGGTAAATAAGATACAAAAAATTCGCTTTTGTAAATGTACCGCCCATATTTATTTACGTAGTCTTCTTGAGTTAAACGTATTGCCTGTTTTCAGCTAGCTTTGTATTGTTACATATGAAGTCATTGTCAGTATTACATGTCAACGAACAATGTGTACTCTTTTTCCACGTTACCTGCACAAAGATGTTTCCATTTATTTGTTGACAAGTCTACACGAACAGTCAGATAACATAAAATGCTCACAAATCGAACCCAGTAGATTATAAACCTTACATTTGAGGGCGGCAGGGCGCATTTAAACAAAACCATTTTCAACTAAAAAATTACAACTTTTTATTCATTTTGGGCATTCGTTTATATAACAACTGCATTATGGGGGCCTAAAAGCTTTTGAAAACGGGTTTCCATAGTGCAAGTTATTTCGCTAATTGAATTTGTGAAAATGGTGACGACACGCACGTGTGTATTATGTGTTTCGTCTATAGGTGTGTGCGCAAAAGCGTAGTGAGTTTTTACAAACTAGCATCGCCAACTACTGGCCTGGCATGCATAATAATCAATTTTCATGGATGCATGTGAACAGGATTGTTTTGACAACAGTTTTTTTTTTCTTTTTTTTCTTTATTAGTATATTGCTTTTGTTGTAAATACACCATTAAACTCTAAACTTTTCCAGCCTTAGCTGGAAGCTAATCTTTGGTCTCACTGTACATATGTTTATGGGTGTTGATGTTTTTGGCAATAGGCAATAACACAGTTCTTTTTCTCAGTTTTCTCTAGTAATGTAACATACATTTAAAAAACATTTTGCTTATATACTTCATACTGCATTAACCCTTTTTTCCCTCTTCTTTTCATAAGTGCTGCAAAAACAGGTTGTTGATAGGTGTAACAACGGGACCCAATTGAAGTTATTTCGAGTCTGCTATAGTAGGATGTCGCCTTAAGTTGAGTCAGCAGTTTGCCGCTTGAGCACACATTGGACAGATGGAGCGTAAGAAGGTGGTCGTGTCCCTCATGCTTCTCAATGCCAGATAAATGACAGTGACTGTAAAGGATTCAGGGTCAAATAACTGTTACTTTCAACCAGATATCATTTCAAAGGTTAATCTAATGTGGGCTGACAATTTGTTGACACTCTGATTCAACCATTTGCGAAGTCTTTATAAAACATTATTGAGCATATGTATATGTATACACAATGCACTTAGAAACAGTTTAAACTTAACATTGGACTATTTTACAAGGTCAGTGTTGATTCTCCATTGAAGATGTTTTTTGAGAATTAAGCATGATTAATCTGTGTTGGTGGCCTTTTACTGAACTATTGAAAATGTTCATAAGAGTATTTTGATGCTATACACAAATCAAAGAAACTAGACCCTGGCTGACATATTTTATATGACATAAACATTCAGCATTGAACATTTAATTAAGTGCAATTTAATACATAAAAGCAGAGCAATTTAAAAGAAGAATGTGCATAATATGATCCAGTTTGGCTGTTCATTTTGTTATTTTTGTTGCGTTCAGCATGCATTCAATTGCTTATATACACACAAATTGATATATATTACAGATTTTATTGAATTTGAACTCAAAATTGGTTCGAACTTTGCTCTCTGGTATGGACTGAACCATAGCTTATTTGTGGAGTAAAACAACGGCTCATTGAAGGAGAAACATATCTCAACCGCAGAGTCCTGTTTTATTATTATTATTTCTTGTCACACTATTATCCGTTGTGTTGAGCAGTGTGCCAAAAAGAAAAAAAAACCTGGCTGAAAATCAGCAGCCAGCAGCACCTGGGCTGATTACGCTTTCCCGGCCGGCCAGTCATGAGTGATGGCATGTCTTTCTGAAAGGTTTCAGGAGGGAACTCCACTCCTCCCAAAACACAAACCATTCCATTCATCACCCTTCACGTCTCCCAGTGCTCTACGGCCAAAGCCAGAGAGAGTCTGGGAACACGGGAGAAAAAAACTCAAGCAGCACCACGAGCCAAGCGCCACTTACCCTCCTCCTGCCTCGTACCCGGCCTAGTCAGAGAGATTCCTCTCCCCTAAACCAGACAACGCTGAGCCCTCTGGGAGCGCTCTTTCAACAAAGCAAGAGAGCAGGCATTTAGATAGATAGAGACAGGGAGAATTTGTGTTGGGGAGGTTTTATTCACAGCCAAAACTCCTGCAGAGAGAGAACAGCCATGATTATTCCTCTCTGTCCTTATTTCTTGCTAAGATATATCTTAGCATATATGCACTGGCTCCATAGGCCCTGATGAGAAGTAGCCCAAATCATTTTTGAACGGCTAAAGCTACATTTAAAAATCATTGCATTAGATAATAAAATATGCATAGAAGCGGCACTGAATGCAAATAAATGCCACTAGAGCTTTTCTCAGAACTATTTTCACTTTTCTGAGCCAACTTGAGCAGTGGTTTTAAACCAACAATGTGAATTTTAATAGATTTATGAAACTATGCTACATGGATGGCACATTTCCCAGATTTATTTTTTGCCACACTGCGCTAGTACTTCGGCCACTTTTATTTTTAATATTAACTATTAAATATAGTCATAAATAAAATATATATAAAAAATAAATAATATTACTATGAACTAATAAGTATACATACATGTATTTATTTGATCAAAATTACAGAAAAAGACTAATATTGTGAGATATTATATAAATTTCTAATACTGGTTTTCTGTTTTAATATACTTTAAATATAATTTATTTATGTGATCAAAGCTGAATTTTCAGCATCATTCCTCCAGTCTTCAGTGTCACATGATCCATCAGAAATCATTCTAATATGCTGATTTATTATCAGTGATGGAAACAGTTGTGCTGCATAAAACTGTTATGAAATCCAGTATTAAGACTTTAGGGGTAAATTAACACCATTATGCACCACATTTGTGACTCAGGACCACAAAACCAGTCTTATACTTTTTTCGCAATTGAGATTTATAAAACTTCTGACAGCTGAATACATAATCTTTCCATTGATGTATGGTTTATTAAGATCAGCCAATATTGGAGACACAACTATTAGAATATCTGTGATCTGAGGGTGGAAAAGAATACAAATACTGAGAAAATTGCTTTTGAAGGTGTCCAAATGAATTCTTAGTAATGCATATTACTAATCAAAAATTTGGTTTTTATATATTCATGGTAGGAAATGTACAAAATATCTTCATGGAACGTGATCTTTATTTAATATCCTAATGATTTTTGGCATAAAAGAAAAATCGATTATTTTGACCCATACAATGTTTTTTTGGCTATTGCTAAAAATATACCCCAGCGACTTAAGGTTTTGTGCTCCAGGGTCATATTTGTTTGAGGGTAACATGGTCAGTTACGTTCTTGTTCAGTTCAGATGAGAGACATTGCTTTGTTAAAAATAAATTCCACTTGTTTTGATATTTTGTTTTCGAATGCAATGACGTTCATACAATTTTTAAGAGCGGCTTGTGCACTTTTTAGGCCATTACATAAAGACCCATTGAAGAGTTTGACACACGCACAGAGGGAAAGAGCAATGAACTAATACACCTCCTCTCCTGATTGGTGAGTCAGTTTGACACACAGCAGCGGACACTTGACACACTCTTCACTCCTATAGACACACACACACACACACACACATTTGTTTTTGTGAAAAAGTGGTTACATCCCATAGGCGTAATGGATTTTATATTGTAGAAACTGTATATTCTATCGCCCTACACCTAACCCTAACCCTCACAGGAAACTTTGTGCATTTTTACTTTCTCAAAAAAAACTAATTCTGTATGATTTAGAAGCGTTTTGAAAAATTAGGAGATGGGTTATGTCCTCATAAGTCACCCTCTCCTTGTAATACCTGTGTCATATGTCATTATACACAGTTGTGTTCTGATATGTCACAAAAACAAGAGCACACACACACACGCTCACACACTCAAGGTGAGCTAGCGAGCCACTTTCACGCTTCATTAAAGCGGTAATGACAGAATAGACACAGCGGTTGAAATGCCTGATTGCTCCAAGAATAAATCGTAAAAAAGACACCCATGGTCTCACATGCATGCATGGTCATATGCTCGCCTGTAGATCACGACTGTCATTACAAAGAGGGTGGGAGTTTTTATGCAGTGCTCTATTAGGGTCACCACACACTTGGAATATTAACCAGAGATGGATTATTATATTAAAAAGTGTCTTTCTTCTTTCAATCTTTAGAATTTCACTCAGAGGGTTTTATAAAGTTGATCAGTCCAAAAGAAGTGAAATTAAGCGCATACATCCATAGTTAACCGTTTCTCATGCGGCTCCAGGGGGACATTTTTTAATATAACTCAGACTGGATTGGTCTGAAAGAAGAAAGTCATATACACCTAGGATGCCTTGAGGGTGAGTAAATGATGGGGTAAGAGGTGAACTAACCCTTTAATGCTAGAAAGTGGGCATCCATTCCTCTCCTGCATCTAAGACTGCATGTTTTGCTCTCTGGAGAGACTATTCTTCAGCTTTTAAAACTGGAGCACGGCACAGCTGGCAGTCCTGGAACCAGCGCGACAAAATAAAGCATCGCAAACACACAAACTGTGTTACAGCGCTTTCACGTTTCCATCGAACATCCATTGGCTCGGTCTCATCTTTGTCAATTGCAAATGTTCATTCCCACCACAGGAATTGTATTTTTCCAACTGGATGCGCTTTGAAGAACTCCATTCAGTCCCTGGAGCAACATTAATGTTTCATTTAAGCATTAACTTGATATTATATATTGACATAGAACTATAGTATTAAAGTGGACAGTATAATAATAAAAAAATTATTTTTGATCAAATAAATCCTTGGTGACCATAAAAAAGTCACATCATTTTTTTTGTTCACCAAGGATATATTTTATAAAAAATACAGTTAAAAATGTAATAATATAAATAATAAATTAATGAATGAATAAATGAATAAATAAATGAATTAAAGCATTAAAAAATAAATACACACACACACACACACACACACACACACACACACACACACATATATATATATATATATATATATATATATATATATATATATATATATATATATATATATACTTTTTTACAATATTTTATACATAAGAGACACACATATGTAATATTCCTGTGAAGCAAATGATTTTTTAGCATCATTACTCCAACCATTCATGCTGATTTCTGTTCTAGAAACATATCTTATTATTATTTTCATATTATTCTCACAGTTGAGAATGGCTGTGCTGCTTAATATTTTTGTGTAAACCATGCAACCTTGTTGACTGAAAGTATTTCTTTCTTTCAAAAAAACAGATTCATCTTCAGTTGGCTGAAAATAGAAACCAGGACCATTTTCTCAAAGACCCAAATTATCTCATATTCTACTTTCAGATCTTCTTTCAGAGAACATCTTAACCACAACTCACCATTCCCCTTAGATTCGCAAAGAAGTCTGCAATCAGAAGTCAGAAATCTCATTATGAACTCAAAGATCTTTCATTATATCCATCAAAAACAGAAATATCTGAAATGTGCTTTCCACATGAATAAATCTACATTTATGTTAATACAGTAGCCAAACATTTGGGGCTTTTGGTGTCATCAGTGTCATACTGGTCAAGCTGTACCTGAAAAATAACCAGCCAGCTTAAACATCTAGTCAAATATTGACCAGCTTTTAAAATCAGAAGTAAAGTTTGTCCAAGCTAGTTTAATGGAAACATTAGATATAAGTAACCTCAGACCCTCAAGGTAAAGATGTAAGTTCGGGGCATCACCCTTCACGTGGAGAGGAGCTGTGGAGAGGGGACTCTTGGTCCCTTGTTGCCATCCGTTGGCCCATGCATCGCTGACAGCACGTGACCGCACTAATGGAGAGCCAGAAGCTTCTCTCTTTTACAGATGGTGGGATGAGGAGAGTTAAAAATAAATGGGTTGCCAGAGGGGCTGGTTTCAGCGCTCCCTCTCTGAGATGCTGTCAGAGAGTGTCGGCCACCATCTACTGCCATCTTTTTTCTTTTACAAAACTATTTTTTTTTTACAATATTTTACAAATACTTATAATAATAATTAGTATTATTATTAATAATGTTTGCATATTTATTTACTGTTTTATAATTATTATACCTTGTGTTTGTCTTCATAATCAGATCTAGAGAGGGTGCAGAGTAAGATTACTTGCATGATTAGTAGAATTTATAGAACCTATTAATCATATTGAAAACTCACATACACCATTACCATCCTAATATCTAGGATGTGCAGTATATCAGAATCAAAGCCGTTGTCCTCAAGTTTTCATGGCGCAAACATTACCTTCACAGTTTCTCTTTCAGCGGACCGTGCTGTCAGAAGCATTTGCACGGTGCACCGAAACGTCCTGAGTCATTTCAAAGCACAGAGCGTAATAAGAGGGGACTGTGAAAACATCAAGGCCAACATGGCTGACTGTCGCCATGGCAACTCCTCAAGTGCAGAAACAGCTGTGGAGATGCGGCGTGATTGAGCATGTGTTTTGGTCATGTTCTTTCTCCGGCTTAGAGAGCAGGTCAGCGGCGAGATGCACGGAGGCGATCGTGGTAATGTTAAGCGAGGATGTAATCCCTGCATGTGAGCCGGCCGAGGGCTTGGATTAGCAGGACGTGCCCTCCTCCCTCCAGCCGTCCAGAGTGACCTTACACTGTCCAGGGTTGATTCAGGTTACATGCACTCCCGGATATTTTTTTCGGCACAAACACGTCCTCTTCATCTCCACTGGAGCAAAAGGGATCTGAAAATGGACAGGCCCCATCAAGTCAAGTACTGAGGCTACCTGTGCCACCGAGGCATCGTTGTGAAAAATAAAAGAAAATCACTTTTATTACTCTAGGCACAAAGCCATCAACATGCCTCATTTAATTCAGCTGCAAAGTCATAAAACTGCTGCTTCCTTTGCAGGCTTTTCTGTTTAACCGATTCTATGAACACTGCCATTCAAAAGTTTGGAAGAACAGTAATATTTTTTTAAATGTTTTTTTAAAATAATTTCTCATGCTTATCAAGAACCTGTAATATTGTGAACTATTATTGCAATTAAAATAACAGTTTTTTGTGTGTGTAAATACACTTTACAATATAATTTGTTCCTTTGATCAAAGCTGAATTTTCGGCATCTTTACTCTACGTCTTCAGTGTCACATGATCCTTCAGAAATCATTCTGATATGTCGAAACAGATGTATTTTTCTTTAATTCTTTGATGAATAAAAGGTTAATTTAAAATATATATTTTTTCTAACAATATAAGTCTTTACTTATACTTTTATAGCAAAACTGTTTCCAACATTGCTAATAAAGCAGCATATTAGAATGATTTTTGAACGATTAAAGTGACACTGAAGCACAATTCAGCTTTGGATCACAGGAATAAATTATATTTAAAAGTGTATTAAACAACAACAACAACAACAAAATTTTCATTTTAAATTGCAATGATATTTCACAAAAGTAGAGTTTTTTGATTAAATACTGTAGACTCTTAGGCTTGACGAGCCTAAGAAACTTATTAAAAAATCTTACTGATCCCAAACTTGAACGGCAGTGTAGATTGCAGCAGACTTGAACAGAGAATGAATTTGAGGTGTGCCAAACTTTTCTGATTCATGAGGATGTTCGACGAGGTCATACAGGCCGAGATCAAGGCTAGTCGGGCCAAAGTTTGGTCAGACGGCATCGGTCTGCGGCGCTTGTGCTTATGAGTCAGCGCCGCACAAGGGCCAACAAATTTCGCCCTCCTTTTGTCCTCATTACCATGGGTCCAACTGGCAAAGCAGACCAAAGTTTCCTAAGATGTGACCCACTTAACGGTACGCTTTCGAGTCGGTGCAAATATAGATGTGGACAGTTTGCTTGTGGGCTGAGTCATGCTATGGATTTGGAGCTGATGCAAAAAAGGGGAACAAATAAGACAATGGACGAATCAAAGTCAATGGATCCGACAGCAAGGTGATGGATGCACACTGTAAAACAATGCTATACTGTAATATCTGCATTAAACAAGCAAGCATGCCAAGATAAACATATAAACTATATATATATATATATATATATATATATATATATATATATATATATATATATATATATATATATATATAGTAAACTAACTATACATCCACACCAGTAGGTGTCAGTATAAATTCCACGGTAACTGAGACAAAGAAGAGCATATTTATGCATCTTGTCCAAATTAAAAATAAAACATGAATGATTCATTACAAACGCTACACGTGAATTACCATATGCTGTATACATTATACAGTACAATGTACAGTAGTTTACAGATTTTGAGATTTGCTAATGATTGCATGTGCATCTATCTATCCATCTATCTATCTATCTATCTATCTATCTATCTATCTATCTATCTATCTATCTATCTATCTATCTATCTATCTATCTATCTATCTATCTATCTATCTATCTATCTATCTATCTATCTATCTATCTAAAACTTTATTGGAGAAGTTGAGAATAAAGCAATATAAATGTAGAGTCAAGCACAGCAAACAGAGTATCTGAGCGATGTTCCCTCACAGGCTGCTGATAACCCGCGGCTGTCGATAGAGGAGACTTTCAACCAAGAGCTGAGTATTCTGGGATGGCAGAAACAGTGGGAATGACTGATAACAGATGAAGTGATTACAGAGCCTCTCTGACAGACTGAGATAAAGAATAGAGAGAGAGAGGGAGAGACACAAGGAGAGAGTGTAAAAAATGGTCATCTCCAGGTGAGCTCCTGTTTTAGGGCGTCTTCCCAATTAAATCTGCTCGCTTGTTCCACAACCTGAGGGAATCCATGCACAAATTTGTTTTGAAAAAACATTTGCGGCGCTTGCTTGGCCGCTTGATTTGTCTCTCTGCTGTGTTAAATTCTACTCTCCATCTTGGTAAACAGAGCAGAATATATAACAGAAAGAGTTAACAAGCTGGGTCAAAAAATTACTTTCTGACTCACCTGCCAAAAGCAGGTGAATTGAGAAAATTTACGGGCCGTAAATCTTTCTTACTGGCAATGAAACTGTATGCTGCAGTATTTCATTATAAAACAGTCGTGTCCCTGTGACAAAGAAATATTCCCCTTGTATATTTGCAACAAACAGAGCCAGTTATTGTTTCAGACTTTATATATTAACCATTCTTTCTGTGTCTTCACTTGCATGATATTACAGCAATACAGCAGTTCAGTAAATAAAAAGCTAATATTAAGTAACTGACATTTTAGACACAATATTGCCAGTTACTTTGTCTGTTTTTTTTTCCAGTTATATCAAAGTATTTCCAAATAGACTAAAGCATATTTAACCACTGCATGACTCTGGATTCTTATTTTATTTTAAGGTGCACTGTAACCAGACTATATTTTACATTTAAATCCTATCTTCAAATTTTCATGATTAATTTAATGTTACTTGCAGTTTCTTTGTAATTAATTATAAAATTGACTAGCAATTTTAAAAATGTACACCAAATTCAGTGTAGTAGTGTTGTTACTAAATGAATCAGTGTTTTAAACAACTCAAATCAATGACTCAAAGAGTGTTTCAACTTTCAAAAAAGTTTTCCTGGCATTTGGTGAGTGTCAGTTTTGCGTTCTGCTATCAAATCTTAAATAGTCTATCATCTTGTCTGGGATCTCAGAGAGACTCTTACAGTCGGGGATCACAAAGCTACTGATGTGAAATCCATCTTAAAGCTAATGCTGAGACAGCTCATGCAAATGATACGCTTTCTCTCTTCATTCGTCCTCCAATGACAAGCCCTTCACCCTATGCAGATGTTTTTCTTTTTTTGTACACTGAAATGAACACAGAATGAAGCTGGGGCATCTGTGGAGGGAGAAAAACACTTTTCAGAGAGTCCATAATGCTACTTGAACTGGGAGAAATTTGGTGCCATATATCTTCATTTGCAAGTGACAGAAAGCCTTTGGCCGTTCAATGCCTGCTAATAATAATGACACCAGCCGTTGAACAATAGCATACTATGGAAATGTCCTTGCTTGTTGCTAATTTTACTAATCGCAGTCGCCTAGTTAAATTTTAGTCCCATTTCTACCAAATTGGCAACAGCTATATTAAGCCCATTAGAGTAAATGAACACAATGCAAAAATTGTGCTGAACCAAGCAATAGTACACTAAATGAATTTGCCCTCAGGGCTCCAGTTCACAGATTACCATTCGGGAACGATCTCTGCATTGCATTGAGAGTCGAGGTGTATGCTGGCATACTAAGACATCCAGAAAGTCTCCAGACAAACACATGGATATCAGCACAGCTAGAACACTTGTACTGACAAAGCTCAAGTCTCAGGCGTATGGATAATGGAGGCAGAGTAACCGAGTGTCGTTCTGTTTCAGGCTGACGGCCGTTGTTTTGATTGGGATTTCAACATGCTAATGGGCCGCGCTAAGTTGGCGTAAGTGGGTGATGAAGAGGTTGAGGGGTGCTTGGGTTTGGACAGCTGTTGAAGAAGAAGAGGAGAGTGAAGGAAAGAAAGACAGAGATAAAGGAGTGCACGTGGGCCGAGACAAAAGCACGAGTCAGACTCTCCGCAGTCTGTTGACTGAGATAAGCGTAGCTGCAACTTGAGGAGGCGGCTGTTCTCCGCCTACAGAAGCCATTTGCGACGGTTTTTCTGCAGATGTATGATGCACATATATGTGTGTTTGTTCAATTACAGACATTTTTAGAGCTCCAGGGGTTGATTTTTATTAAAACCAACAGATTTTGTCTTGGAAACTTATTTTTGCTATTTTATGGTTTTCTCTGTTTTCATGGTTTTCGCTGTTTTCTCTCTAGTCCCAGACGTTCAATATTGAAATCTGAAATACATTAGGATAAAATTATAATAAACACATATTTTTAAACTAAAATGTAACATTTAAAATTAAATGATGTAAACAAATACTGAAATAAACATTTTTTATGTTTATTGTGGGAAAATGATTGTAGTTTTTACTCAAATCCCAAATTGTCTTTTAGTTGTCAACATTTTACACAGCAACCAACAATTTAGCCACTAATATCAACTTTTTATTTTAGTTTCTTTACTTGGTTACAAAGACACAGCAAGGAGCAACATCAGTTAGGAGCAAACCGAGATGAAATGTGAAATTAAAAATCAAGGTAAAAAATCCTTTGTAAACAGAATAATTTTATTGTGTATCATTTGCAAACAAGCCGTAATTTTGGTGTGAAATTTTATATATATATATATATATATATATATATATATATATATATATATGGGTCAAAGACGAAAAAGTGTTTAACCATAAAAAAGTGTAATACTGCTTTAAACTGTTGTAGTCCCCCCCCCCCCCAAAAAAAAATGCAAAAAGTTTTCTGTTTAATTTAATTGCAAATTTTATTTTTTTTTCTTAGCAGAAGATAAATATCATACATTTTCCCCTGATTTACAGAAGACAACCAGTAAAATGTCATTCAGTGTAACAAGCTTGTCAGGCATATTTACAACAAAAATCCATTTCTGACATATTAAAAGACTAATTACTTTCACACCAAATACTAAAGAGTTGTAATTTACATTTTTAACATTTGCCACTATCCTTGGTTTTGCCCATTTGTCAGTAAGAATTTTTTACGAATTTAAAACACAATAAAATTTAGTATGCTCCATTATTAATTTAGATATTTTAATATGTACACGTCAGAATAAGCGTGTTGTTTGAATTTTTGCATAAATATTGTGTTACACTGAATGACAATGTAACATTATTTCAACCAAATTTTGACATTTTATTCTCCAAAAACTTATTTAAAACCTTAAAAGTAGACATTTTACTTACATTTAATGTGCTTTCTATGGACACAAAATCACTTTTGTACATTTTTCTTGACGCGGACATCTTAACGTCTTTCACCCATATATATATATATATATATATATATATATATATATATATATATATATATATAATTATTATACATTAAAATGTAAAATAATTATCATTATCATTAGACTTTATTCAATATTATTACGTATTATTATCAAGCTGTAAATGTTCTAAAATGTTAACTTACTATTGTTATTATTATTATTAAATATTCTTTTGTATATGTAATATTCTTTAAATGCTAGGCACAGATATATGGCAAAACTTTTTTTAAATATAATTTCCACTTCATAATATCATTTCATATTGAGATGTGGTGGAAAGAATTTTACAAATTGAGAAAAGATGATCCATATCCACTGTAGAACATTGCTAGCTGACAAATTTTAACTTGTAAGAGTTTTGTCTTAAGGTCAATGTGGAAGAAGCTCCCTTGCCAGTAAATCGTTTAAATTAGCGGTGTGACACCAAAACAGGAAGGTTGGCAGAGGAAAGCAAAAAATACAAATCTAATTACAATGTAGTGCAGGAAACTGTAAGCTCCATTGTGCTGGCAGCAGGCACTGGTGCTTTAAGGGTCACTACCATTTATTGACATGAATTAAAACTTTTGCTTGCCTTTTTTTTTGTCCGAAAATCTGAAGTTTCTCAGTCTGGGGCTTTTACACTGACTCTCAGAGTAAGATAACATTATAGCAGAGGTTGAGTAAATTCTCTATGAATACGTAAATTATTTTGCAGCTCCTCCTCATCGCACTTTCCATTAGTTGATGTATAATAAGACTCGATGCACTCGTAAAATGGCAATGCTCAATTCCCACTGTTTGTTTAGGAAATGTGAGTTGCCTTCCTTATACATCCAGTTAAAATGAGCAAATTCAATCCGAGCTTTTTCACGGAAATCATCTTCGTAATGACTAACAGTCAAGTGTTTGTTGTTGTTTCTGTTTTTTTGTATTTGAATGGTGGTGACATTGGACTTGTGGGTGTCCGGTGAACCTCGGTTGGTTTGGCCAGCTTGTCCCCAGTTGGAGGTCAGGTGCTTTCTCATCACGAGGGACACAGGAGCAGATTGTGCTGATAAAAGCCAACGCGGTCCAGCGACCAGACGAGGCCAGAGCAGAGGTTCTCACCCCACTGTCGTGCGATGCAGCCTTTGAAAATGTGATTCAGCTTTTCGCTCCTGTCTGCTCGCATTAATCTCTCATATGAAGAGAAGAGATTCTGTGAAAAGACATGTGAGTACATGGAAAACAAATTTTGAGAGCACAAAAGCTTTCTGGGAAGAATAATCTCATTCCCAGAGTCAATATCCACCAGGGCAGCAGGTTTACTGCACTTTATGCTGTAATCAAGACAAAAGTCATACACAGACTGACTTGTTTCCTTTTGAGTATGTCCACATTTAGAAGTAGGTCAGGGTCTTTTTTTAGTGTCTGCTCGGATATTTGTCCTCAAAACCAAATGCATTTAACAACCTTAAAGTGCATTTACATGGCAAAACCTTCCAGGATCGTGGAACCCATGCATGCAGAAGCATTGCCAAGGTAATGTATCCGATTAAGCCCATATCTGATGTGAGCTGAGCATGATGAATCGTCAGAATTCAGACAGAAGAGGGGTCAATGCCATTTTAGCATTGACCCCATAACTATACAAAAATGCATTGCATTTTTCAGAATAATATGAAAATAACTGACAATTGACAAAATGTTCAATTGTTCTGCTTAGCTAGCTCTGTCAATGAAAATTGTACCAACAGAAGCCAAAGGAGCATTAACTGTTAATCATTCTAGATAATGAAAGTGAATGGAGATCACAAATGTCAAGGCAAGATAGGCCTATTCAGTGAAGAATGACTTTTTGGTATGCTTTGAAAAGTGCTTTTTTTTTTTTTTTTTTTTTTTTAGAAATATAACTGGAATATAACACATGGGTTGTGTTGACCGATTTCATTATGCTTTTATATGGTGCATTTTGTCCTTTTTGTACCCATTAACTTATATTGTATGGAAAAGAGCAGCATTATCTTCAAAACATCTCCTTTTCCAACGGATGAAAGAAAGTTGTACGGGTTTGAGTGTAAGACTTGTAATTTGTCATTTAGGAGCTTGAGTGTCGTTGGTCTCCGTCCACTTCTATTATATGGAAAAGTACAGCATGGTCATTCTTCAAAACTTTTTCCTTTGTTTTCAGATGGAAGAGATTTGGAGGGTGAGGGTAAATGATGGCAGCTTATTTTTTGGTGAACTATCCTTTTAATAAAATAGTAATGAATGTACAGTATTAATACACCCAAGGTGTTTTGTGATTGACAGGATTAAATGTACATACACTTTTCTTCAACAACGCTTGATGCTTATTCAAGATTATTAGTATTTTGGGAATTCAATGCAAGTCAACTTGGTACTTTTGGAAATGGCATTTTCACAACAAATCAGTGTTTGACTGAAAGGTTTGAGGCAGTCAGTCAAATATATATTTATAAATGTATACATATACATGAGAGACGAAAAGAGAAAAGAAAGAGAGAGAGATTGGGCTCTGCAGCAATCTGGCAGTCTTCCAAGGGCACCGTTACATTCAGTGAACAAACAAAATACTGGTCAGCTAAATATAACATTTCTCTTCACGAGCAGGCCTCAGGAAAGAAAGAGCGAGAGAGAGAGAGAGACAGATGCGGTACTGCGGTAGCAACATGACAAAGTGAGACGCATGCTGCACAAACTCACCTGAGGTGAAGCTCAACCATGTTAGCAGAGGTCAGGCTTGTCCTTTTCTGTCCTCTCACAGCGACAGTTTGTCTCTGAAGACTTTGTGCACCCTTCCAAGCGCCCCTCAGACTCTTCTTTCTTTGTGTTTGATTACCCCCCCCCCCTGGAAATACAAAGCTTTGAAACAAGATTTCGCAAGCTGTGGAAGATTAATAATTCACGTTGTAGCTAAAGCTACAGGGACTTGTAATATTAAGCATTGTTTTTCAAGCCTGAGTTGGGCCGTCGTGCATGGAGGGAGAATTTGTTTTAAAAAATATTAACTTGGGAGGAATGGCAGAATGAAAACTGCTGCATTGTTCACCGCAAATCAAATCTGAGGGAGGAAAGAAAGCACATGTTTATCATCATTATTCAGGAAGAACCCTTAACTCGCCTGTCAAGGATTTGAAGCAACTTTACTTAATCCGTCTTTTGTCTCAGTGGGACATTTTAAACAAGCGCCAAAGCATGGAGAGACTTTGGAGAGAGAAGCCGTGTCTCGATGAGGGCTGTGTTCTTGCTCTGTGAAGAATAATATGGCTGCAGAGAAGGTCATAAGACAGGGAGCGCTGCCTGACTGGAGTGTGTTAGGGGGTGTCTAGGAATAAAGATAAGAAATAACCTTGCACCTAAATCATTAAAATGAAATTCAAATTCATTGTGACTGGGTTGGAGGATTGCTAGGGCTTTGGATCCCGAGCTAATGACAGTTCTCTCGTTTTCAAAGAACTCATGGAGTCATCCATGGCATCATAACAGACGCTGTCATCTTTGGTCTAGTTTTGAAATTTGATGTGAATTTTTTGGAGTAAGTGGCTTTTGTCCACTGAAAATATATTTTTGCAGAGAGTTTTACCATTCTTGAAGACCTCCAGTGGCCCCTAAAGTAACTGGACACTGAAGTAATGCCTAAAGCGTATCAATGTCATTGCATAGTGCATACACTGTATATATATATACATACACATACAAACAAAAATATAATTTACAAGAATGACAAGGTATTGGGTTTGATTCCCGGGGAATTCGTGGACTGATAAAGAGTATACTTTGAATGCAATGTAAGTCGCTTTGTATAAAAGTGACTGCCAAATGTAGAAATGTAATGCAAATGTATTCATAAATGTAAAGACATTTCTCCTAAGGACAAAAATGAATCATGTAAAAGGTTTCACATGACCTTCTGCATGTAAAACGGACATTGATAGCTGCTATTACAGACATATTCATTTGTATTAATATATATGTATAAAATATTGCATAACAGCTAGTGAACAGATATATGGATATAAAGTAACAGGATAGTTTGTTTTTTCAGTAAATGATTATTTTGAGCAAGTACTGAATCAAAAACTAGCACAATCCCAAACAATGGTTATCCAGTTCCTGAACATTATTCATACTTGTTAGCAAACTAGTCTGTGACTTAAATCAGTGTAGTAACTGACTGCTCAATCTTGTGACAATGTGTAGTTGAAGATTATGTTATGCATTTATTAGTAGTATTTTAAAAACAAGTGAATAAAATATTTTACCATATATTTCTCTGTACATATAACGGCTAAGAATAAAATATCACCAATATATGTTGTGGCAGACATTAAGAAACAGCACACAGTGAGAAGGAAGTGACAGCAGAGCTGTGAACAATGTACAGTAGTTCATTTCGGGCATCCACTCGCCTTAAAAACCCCCGTGTCAGATTGGCCTTTGACCCTTTGGTGTTAGTACTCTCTCCATGCAGGCAGAGAACTGAAATGTCTCATGCATTACAATCATGCAGAACGAGAATGAACAACAAGTACAGATACTGAGCTTGAGGTAGCGAGTGACATAACCATGTGATCAGGGTCTGTGCACCCCTTTGGCTGCTACCTGGCTCGCGGCAGGCAGTGCTAGCGGGGGCAAACACAGACGCTCCAGGGGAAGCAGCTGTCATATGGCAGGGGGCGGCTCTCCAACAGCTTTTGGAGTTAATATGAGAGTGTGTGCTGACAAGCACTACTGTGATTGTAGTACAACACATAGACACACAAGCTCCTGCAGTAAGATCTGTGTGTGCTTGTACGACATCTTCAGGATCACAGTTATTGCTGGTTACAGCCTATACCAGCATAATATATCAGGATGTGAGTTATTTTTTCCCATCTTCTGTCCTTGTGAGTCAGCCATCTCCCTTATTTAAAATCCATCTTAAGCTGATGGTTTAGCAGGAGCACAGTTATAGGTTTCTAGCTGGTCTGTTGCCATTTCACGGTGGTCCTAACTGCTCGCCAGCCATATTTATCAGGTTTTTAGAACTAGATTTCTGGTCAACCCACTAATGACCAGTTTTAAAATCCACCTAGCTGTCAATTTGTACATTACATTACATTATATTATTCATTTAGCTGATGCTTTTTATCCAAAGCGACTTACAATTGCTATATATATGTCAAGTGTTTAGTGGTTAAGTGTCTTGCTCAGGGACACATTGGTGTCTTACAGTGGATTCGAACCCGGGTCTCTCACACCAAAGGCATGTGTCTTATCCACTGCGCCAACACCACCCCCATATTTTTCAAGAAACCAGCTTACAGCTGGTCTTAACATTTTAAGGTGCTCAGCTCAACCATCTGGTTTGTGTAACCAAAGTGAAACCATATTATACTGGTTTACAGTTTTGTGGAAAAGTTTGTTAAGCTTTAAAGCTGAATGATTTATAGTCCTTACAAATGTATGGATAGGTAGTTGGATAGTTGTTAATATAGATGATAGATATAGATAGATAGATAGATAGATAGATAGATAGATAGATAGATAGATAGATAGATAGATAGATAGATAGATAGATAGATAGATAGATAGATAGATAGATAGATAATAGCTCCACCCATTATACTACACATTATTAGAATAATGTAGGCAGCTTTCCTGCAGCAAAATAAATTTCAAAGAATACGCATAATAAGGATTCTCTTTAATCAGATCGCATTACAAATCGCATTTTAGCAGTGCAATCCTATGAAAGACCCTGGGCAACAGAAGCTGCTTTAGAATATAAAGTATAATTACGAGTAGTGCGGAACCTCATTAGTTTGAAATATTAGTACCTCGGCAGAGCTGGCCTCCAGTCTTCCCGTCATGAGGGAATAGCGCTGGCTTTGGCAGCCAGTCATTTGTTGATTTTGAAGCAGAGCAGTGAAACAGGTGTGCCATGCTGTGTCAGCCTCACTCCTCGTCGTCACTGACTGCGGGGCACATCAGCGGTGCTCCTGAACTCCGCTCTGAACGATGGATCTTATGATGCGCGCTGGCTGGCTGGCAAACCGTCCACTCCAGCTGATAAACACCTTTAATCACCCAGCCTCCCGTGGTGGAACGTGCAGGGGTTAGCACACATATCAACAAGAAAATGGATAAAACATTAAAAATACACATGTGAATTTTGCATTTTCTGTACATCAGGAATGCAGCTCAACAGATCCTCATATATCACACTGCTGTGAAGGTTTAGGAATGACTGATTTAATATGTCGACCCAGTAAATTAGATGATGCCTGTGGTGATTTGAAGACTTTTTAACATTCGTTTGCAAACCTCAGCTAGGTCTCAAACTATCCTTTACATGTAAACCTTTTAATGTTCACAATTAAAAAAAAAGTTATTTTTGAAGTTAATAAATAAACATTAGTAGAGCATGTTTTACAAGAATATTCTATTTAAGTCTTTCGACTTCAAATCTGCACATTTAATTCCTTGTTATTTACTATTTCTTTGTAATTATTTGTGAAATTTACTAGTAATTTCTGATTAAATATTGTTTCTGCACCATTTTGTTTCTTGTTTCAGTGTGGATAAACCATGATTTTATACTGAATTAATGTGAGCCTTGCATGTATCATCTTTATGTAATTATGTAATTCTGTAAACCCAGTTTGCATGCTTTAATACATGCCCTTGATCTTGTTTTTTATTGTTAGTAGAATAAATTACTTATATTAAGTAGAATATGTCATCAAAATAAAGTGATATTAAGAATATAGTTTATTAATAATCTTATGAATAGTAGCTGCCATGTCTGCGAAACAAAACCAGCCCAAATGCAAATGAAAACTATGCCAAAACTAGCCCAACTTTCCCCCTCTCGTTCCAGGGAGATTGCTTTAACTCCTGCGTCAACAGCGTAAAAGTAGCCCAACTGCCAAGACTTGGCAACACTGCAGGTAGCTAACATGTTCAGTAGTTGCAAAGTCAAGGAAAATGTCCAAAGTTGACTATCAAAGTGTTGCCATGATCTATTTTTGAAATTTTACGTCACAACCTCAGATTATGGATCAGTTTCACAGTATAAGGAGGATGTGAGTGGAAAATGATCACATTGCAGGGGCGCTAATTATTGAGATGAATAAGATCTTCAAAGGTATTTGAGGATACAGTGATGGTGTAACGCAGTGTGTTATTTCAGCCGCCCTGCGTGATGCATCTGCACACCCACTCCACACCTACTGCCTCTCATTCACACACCATTAACTCTCGTTCCATTACCTGCTTTCCACGGCGGATGGATGCAGATCCACATAAACATCTCCAGTTGTCAGGTGAAATCTAGGCATCACAATATACTCAAACCTGACTTCCTTTGGCTCAGACATTACATATTTTTAGTTTAAACAGATTGACACTACAAGACATTTACATCCTCAGATATGGCAAATGTGATGAATTATGTATGACAGTTTTGACAGATATGCTGTCTTGGAAAATGTACATATCTTTTCTAAATATGAGATGATGCCTGATGTACACTTTTTAGTCGAATATTCAGCCTAATATTAAAATGGACTCACCCTCATGTCACCAAAAATGATGGTTTGTTTATTTGACAAATGAATCATTATATCACTTGCTCACCAATGGATCCTCTGCAGTGAATGGGTGCCGTCAGAATGAGAGTCTAAACAGTTGATAAAAACAATAATCCACAAGTAATCCACACCACTTCAACCCATCAGTCAATGTCTTGTGAAGTGAAAAGCTATATGTTTGTAAGAAACAAATCCATCGCTAAGATGTTTTGACTTTTTAACCATCACTTCTGGTGAAAGTATGAGTACATGATACATAATAAGCACTTCCTACAGTAAAACGTCCATCCACTGTTGTCCTGCTGTATCAAAATCCACTTATATGTTTGTTTAGAACTGTTTCGGAAGCTTTTTCCTTTGTAAACAGTGCTTGATGTGTGCATATTTCTCTCTTGATCCAGATAAGATTAACTTTTCACTGAAGAAAGCAGTATTATGGATAGAGGACTCGTATTTTAGCTAAAAGCCATGGTTTGAAGAAAAAAACGCCTTTAATGATGCATTTATTTCTTACAAAAACTAATCTTTTCGCTTCATAAAACATAGATGTAGTGCAACTCTATGCAAACATAGAGTTACATGTGATGTTTTTATCAGCTGTTTGGACTCTCATTCTGACGGCACCCATTCACCGCAGAAGATCCATAAGTGGGCAAGTGATGTGATGCTAAATTTCTCCAAATCTGATGAAGCAACAAACTCATCTACATCTTGGATGGCCTGAGAGTGAGTAAATTGCCGGCATATTTTCATTTTTGGTTTAACTTTTCCTTTAATCACTTTAAGTTATGACTCGCCTTTGTTACACATCAAATGAACAGTTGTGGGAGTCAAGAAAAAAAAAAGTAAAAAAAAAAAAAATGAAAAAAACTCCTGCAAAACATTTTAAAAGGCCTTTTGATGCTTTAAAAGATATGAAGAGCTTTTGTCTCATGCCTTCAAACACCACCAAACAAATAACTTGGAAAGTGTTCCAAAGACAGTTGACTTTTTGTTTCTCAGTCTTTTTAGCTCTAAGGACGCAAAATGGCACTTTGTGATTTGAAGTAGAGGAAAATACATCTTTATTATGTTTTCTTGGAACAATTTTGCACCCACTGCTTCATGGAGCGCTGCATGATGTTGTGTGTGTTAAGTGTTAGGAATCATTTCAATCGAATGGGATAAATGGTTGATGCATTCCCTTTTTAAAACACCACTGTCTGAGTAAACTATTATATCAAACCAAAAAAAGATTTTTGTCAGGAAGTAGACCGCATCCATGTTTGTAACGCCTCCAATTTTCTTTGTTTTAGCATCCGCACCAATTGCAAACCATCAACAGTGACTATAATTATACTCTTACGTAAGAAGCTGCAATGTTGTTCTCTGTTGCGTGCAAAACAAATAGGTCAGAGGCAGAGATGATGCCTTGGTCTTGTATATATGTGATGGTCTTTGTATATGTTGGCTTTTTGACTGCTATGTTGTGCTAAGGTGCTCCTATTACGTTCCTGTCCTCTTTTTTGGAAAGCAGTGGGGTGTTCATAAAGATTTGTGTCATGTGTGGTTTTAAATCGTCAAAGACTCGTCAACAAAGCTTCCTCTGATCAGTGTTGAGAGGCTCTCTTTATCAAAACTCTGGCAAAACAAAGCGGCTGGCTTACACCACACAACCGTGTGCGCGGTGCCCAAAACAGAACAGCGTTCAGCATGTACAATTACATGAAAAACAAAGCAGTGAGGCTTTAAACTGTGCATGCAGACTCTAGTGTTGGACAGACACATCAAAATACAACTGCTGCATAACATCAGTTGAAACACCTTCAATGACAAATGGACACCTTAGGAAATACAGTTAATTGAGGGTAAACAGTGCTTGTTTTATATCAGAGCAAATTATTTGTATGGTTGTTTGTCATAAGTCAAAGAAATTTAATACAAAATAATGTCCGATGTGGTAGGCAAATAATTACTTTTATGTAATGGCTGATGTAAAGTATGGTCATTCATTTTGTGATTCACAAAATATTACATATAAAATGTCATAAACTTACTAGTCTAAAAATTAACTTTAAGTGAGTTTTGGATGGTGACAAAGGCAATCTAAATGTAAAAACAGCACACTTTCTATGCAAAAGTACATATCGTCTGTGTTCATTACAGGGTTAATGTTGTTAACTAAAACTAAAACCATAAAAAAGTTTTAGTTTCTTGAAATTAGAAAAAAAAAGTTAACTGAAGTAAGATAAAATAGAACTTGTTCTGTCCTCATTTTAATGTATTTAAATCGAGGTACTGATATAACTAAAGCTTAAAATGAAATAAAAACGAATAAAATATAGTAAGTATATATATATATATATATATATATATATATATATATATATATATATATTTAAAACATGACAAAAAACACAAAAAAAATGTTTAAAACTGAAAAAAAATACATTGAAAATAAAAATAAAAAATTAGTTCACAATATAAAAAAATTATATAAAATAATAAATGAAATCTCCGTTGATACTAAAACAACTCTGAATAAAGAAAAAATAACACATGAAAATTATTAAAACTTCAACTGAAATTACAATCAAAGTGTAAATTCTAATAATAAAAGAATACAATTGTATTTTATGATTTTAAATGTAAAATATATCTATAAAAATAAAATAATAAATACAATCTCAGTTGATAAGACACTAATATATAATAATAATACAAATTACAAAAACACACATAAAAGAATATATATATATATATATATATATATATATATATATATATATATATATATATATATATATATGTGTGTGTGTATATATATATATATATATATATATATATATATATATATATATATATATATATATATATATATACATATATATATATATGCGACATGCTCCAAGTGTGTTCACGGTGTGTTCACGGTGTGTTCACTTCGATAGGTGTGTGTGTTTGTGTGTGTGTGTGTGTGTGTGTGTATATATATATATATATATATAGGTTCAGGTATCTTTATTATTCCCCAAGGGGGAAATTCAGTTTTACAGCCAACCCATCCAATAAGGGTTGAATTAGAATTGTTAGCACACAATAAATATAACAATTATAAAGTTAAAAATGTATACAAAATGATCACACCCTGACATACAGCACAACACACACATTCACCTGCCAGTGACGGAACAAAGCAGTGGAATACAAAAGCCATTTGGGTAGTTATGAGTTATCCTTCAAGAATCTTATAGCAGAGGGAAGGAATGAGTTTGCATAACGATTCGTTTTCCGTATTGGCACATAATCCGCCAACCTGACTGCATGAGAAATCCATTCTTGAGCAGATGATCTGGTTGGCACAGTATTCTATCTGCTGTTTGGACCAAGAGAACAGAGATCATTTAATTGGGAAATACCAGTCAATTTTGAGCATACTTTAACAATGTCACTTAAACTCTTTTTGTCTTTCGCAGCTAAACCATTAAACAAACCCCAAGAAAGAAAAAGTTAATAGACTAATCAATGAATGCCTGATAGAATGTACATAAAATTCTTTTACATGTACATTTTATCAGGCATTCATTGATTTGTCTGTTAACTTTTTCTTTTTTTGGGTTGGTTTAATGGTTTAGCTGCGAAAGACAAAAAGAGTTTGAGCGAACATTGTTAAAGTATGTATATATATATATATATATATATATATATATATATACAAAATAATAACAGGATCTCAATACACTAAAATCTTTAATATGGCCATTAAGCATTACATTGTGCAGCCTTCAAAAGACAATTCCAAATTTGAATTTTTGGGTTTAATGGGGTCTGAAATGAGCTTTTTAGTTTTAGTTTTAGTTCACCTCTTCTTCCACATTTACATTCCAAACCCTAATTACTTTTTTTTGCAATCATTTCTTTATATTGAGCAAGGTTTAAACATATGTGCTTAACAGAAGGACACTTTCATCTTAACTAGCAAGCCGCAAAGCATTCACAGAAAAACAATATTCTAAATTTGCATGTTCAGACCAACCTGGATTTCGGCAAAGATGATTAATGCATGTTTTTCTTCTTTCTTATGTTTCTTCCCCTTTTTTTTCGCCCTCCAGCTTTTGCTGCACAAATGATAATGTATTAAGAGAGAAAGGGAAGGGCGGGTGCTAATGCTGCTCTAATTAGTTCATACGCCGAATGCTTAATATCGGTGTGCAGTGATTTGGGTCAGACGGCCCAGAATCCTTCATCAGCGGAGTCATCTTGTAAAAACTACTGTGTGTGCAATTTTAAACAGAAGGGACGAAACAGTTAGTCAGTTTTAGTCAGTGTGTAACAGAACCATCGGCTTGCAGCGAGCCAAGAGTTTGTTCCTCCTGAACATTGATTGTTGTTCTCTAGTTAATTGAATTGAACTGTATAATTTCCACCTCAGTTTATGGGTTCAAAGTAAACAGAGATAAAGGTTGCATGTGGTGCCATGTTGCTACAAATGCTTGCGGTGTAACAAATGTGCTGGTGTCTCTAAATAAGGCAGACCTTTGAAATTATTGTTCAGTGAAATGGTTTGAAATGATGCACAATACAAAACCATACATGCTCAGCATACCAACAAACCAAACGTAACCTACTTTTCATTATCCAGTCAAATCCTGTCCACAGGTTATCCTTTTTTATTCAATAGTGTCACATTAATGAGGTTAACTGTGTTGCAGAATGACATTTTATGTATTTCGGCTGAAAAAAAAATTAAGAAAAAAGGGTCATGCACCCAACACCACCAGGCTCAGTCCTCCAAAACGACATACACCCACATGAGTAATAGAGCTGAGTTCCTCTGTTGTGATATAATGTTGTACAACACAGTCAATGTTAGGGATGGACCTGAAGAGGATTAGTTTGGCTCAGCCAGCGAACTGTACATTAACAGATAGAGCCGAGATCCCCGAGGCTCAGAGAGACGGTTCGGCCCTGTCTGCATGGCCTAATTCACTAAGAAGCGTATTGATTAAGTGTGCAGTGGAAATACATTCACATCCGGCTTGTTTTCACTGAGCTTATATTTGTGTTTTGAAATAAATAAAGTTGCTCTTGAGAATTTGAAGCACAAAGCAGTGACCTATCTGCTTAAGCATCTATTCATCAGTTGGAGGTTTTGGGGCTACTAGACGGCAATAAAATGGCTGTGGTGTAACCCTTTTGTCTCCGGGATGCTTATCTGAGAGCGAGAGGTTGTCAGCAGCAGGATTTTGCTTTCAGCTTTATCTTGAGTAGAGGTCCTGACGCAAACCTGCTGCTGGAGCTTCGTCCCAGAAGATAAGAGAGACAGAGATGCATGTTGGGACAAAGAGTCACTGACACCTGCTTGGACCAAACAGGCTTTTGACTTGAGAGATGCCCCTTGAACCATGCAATATATGTGTGTGTGTGTGTGTGTGTGTGGGTGTGTTTGTGTGTAAACATGTCTGAAATAATATAAATATAAAAAAAATTAAATTTGGCTGGGAAATTACCCCCAAAGAAAAGCAAAAATGGAAAAGCATCAAATACAAAGTATAGCTTTAGAAAGAAATATTTTATTTGAGAACAAAACACAACATAAATATTTTGGCTACAACTGACATGTTTTTTTTTTCGTAAGCTGCATAATTTGTATTTGAAAATATTTACAGACCGTTTCTTACAGGTCAGAGGTGGGATGAATGCATTTACACTGCAGTTATAATTGCATAAATAATACCATGACATTAATGGGGTTTACATGGGTATTAAAGGGCCAGTTCACCCAAAAATAAAACACAGAAGCACTAGCATCTGTTAACAGTGAGGTTCATGTCAAACGAGGTTTTTTCACCTGAGATGGCCCTGCAGCATCTCATGAGCACTCATATCATTTTTTTATGTGTTGCTGTGTTGGAGATGTATGAGTGCAAATCACAACACAATGCAAGTATGTGGCATTTTCAGTTTTGCCACAACATACACTGGGAATTATTATAAATGGCTGCTTACAGTCATTTTAATTCAGGCTAAGCATTTGTCTCTGCATAAGGGTATTTGGGTAAGTTTATTGCATGAGCCTTTTTGTGACTATCCAATACATCTGCTAAGAAGGTAAATAAAGTATTTTTTTTAGAAAAAAATTGGATTAGCCCGCCCTAACTTCCTGTTTCAACAGAAAATGCCACACAGTAAAATGAATAGTAGCAAATCAATTAATTTTCTACTGTAAAAAACATTGTTTACTCTCAATTTAATCTCAATTGCAAGAATGTTTTCAATGCTTGGAAAAGTGGTGCATTGGAGAAAACTAAAAATGCAAACAACAGAATTTAAAACCAACAACAAAAGCACAAATCCTTTCTTTCAAGGGAAAGCATATTTTCACATCCCTTCCATTTCTGCTTCCGTTTGCTAATGCCTTCAAAATAAGTTGCATCTTTTCATCCGTTGATTCTGTTCTTCTCGTCTTCTCAGCTCTCACATTTTCTCCCTGACAGCTGAATATGATGTAGCAGGGGCATAATCTAACCTGACATTTCTCTCTACCTATCCCACAAACACACGAGTCCAATGATCAAGAAGCTCTTTCAGCAGACGTCTCACTTACCCAAAATCATCATCTGCCTCTTTAGGTTTGACTTCTAAAATGTCAGGGAGGCTTTTGATTGCTGGAAAAATACCAAGATTGGATGACTAGACAGGTATTAAATCTTAACTTGTAACTTTTTAGCTTCTGGTTGATTGCCCAAGTGTTGGGGAAGCTATTTTGAAACATTTGTAAGTAGATGTAGATTGAAGGCTCAAGTGGTCATTTTTTAAGTTATGCTTTTTCTTGCATGTTAGCTCCTGACTCTTAAGATGTGTGATATGGATGCAAGAAGCTAAAAATGATGTCAAATTAAATATATCCTGCTCACTCAAGCATCCTTTGAAAGCGTCGTCTCTGCACAGCTGTGTTACCTCACGGTTCTTACGGGATCTGCTGTTATGTTGCTGGATCTTAATTAATCAAGACATTCTTAATAAATCTTAATAAGTTAATATGCACTGTTGAAATGTGCGAAATGTATGTTTTTCTTTTCAATCACAAAGGTAAAACATGACTTAAAACTGTTGTGACAGATGCGAAGGTGGAGAATTTATGCAGGTATTTTGACAAAGAACACTTTTGTATTATCCTGTCTGGAAGCTTCCTCTTTCCTTGATTCTCATGTCCTTGCAGTGCATTTAAAGAGCTTACATGTCCTTCATGACTTCGATCAATTTCCAGGTCACTGGACCGAGAAGCGAGGAAACGAGGAAGCAGCCATTGGATTATGAGAAGCACTCATGTTTGCCCTATTGAATTTATAAATGATTTATTTTCCTAACTAGCCGGTCACTTATTTTGTTTCTGAATGAATTAGTGCTTTCGAATGAATCCTTTAAATGAACGATTCAGTGATTCACTTTTAAAGAGAGTCACATGTTTAGTTTCTAAATGAATCATTGTTTTTGAGCATATCGATTGAGTGAATGATTCAGCGACTTTCTTATAGAGACAGCCATTTGTTTAATTCCTGAATGAATCACTGTTTATGAATGAGTCAATTAAGTGAATGATTCAGTGACTCACTCATAAAGGAACAAGGAAACATTGGAATCAATTGTAAATATGAATGTAGCTCAGATAGATAGATAGATGAACACCTAATAAAATTAGTAAACACCATGATAAATAGTGATAAACAACAGTATATACCTAAATGTTTACACACTACAAAAATAACTGTAAAACTGCTGAATCAGTTTGAACGAATCCAGTCGCCAAATGAATGAAACTTATAGAAGAATTTTCACTAACTTCAACTATAAAATGAATTAACAGCAGAACCTACCTAGATGTGTATACTACAAAACAGAAAAAAAGCTGCTAAATAGCTTTAATAAATCAATGAATCTGTCTGACTGAACCCAATCCCCCCCAAAATGAATGAAACTTCTGTTTGGGAGATTTTCTAGGGAATTGTGTTGGGTTATTTCATCAGCTCGCTCAGATGTAAGGCTGGAAGGCAAATACGTGACAAAAACAGTGAAACACTGCTATGTGTTGGCAAAAGTATCTCGATAGCTTGCTATACAACTGAAAACAGCTAAGCTTTTGTTACGCAATTGAAAATGTGGTTAAGTTAGCAGTATTGCTACTTTAACTCCCCATACCATAAGAAACCCTGGTAACCTGCTTATCAATCAATGACGGGGATTTTAAAAGCATAAGAATATTTCTGGTAGCATTGATTTCTCAGTGTGAACACAATATGGCAGAATGTGTTTCAGGTGAATGGAAACATACCTCAATATCTGTCAATAAACAGATCTCATCCTGATTCAAAGCGTTCAGTGTTTATTTCACACCGCAGTCATCTGAATAGATGAATAGCAACAGGACCATAGCTGTGGTCTGTGGGTCCCTTAGGGCAAGGTCTTAGTATGGCTGGGTTGGGGGGGGTTTGTAGAAAGGGCACTTTAGTGATGGCAATTAAAGAGGCAGGGGATCGAGCCATAGTTTTCTTTCTTTCATTTTCTTGGATTAACATTAAGGACACTGACAGCAGCTAGTAAAATACACGCGGCCACTTTAAGAGACAATGCATCCAGTATAATGATACACATTCGATTTCTTTCTCCACTGTTTACTTTCACTTAAGACATAACAGACAGTTTTTTCTAGGATACTCTCCAAGATGGGTATTTTGACATAATTTTGTATGTATTTGTCTGTACAAGAGCAAGAAGAGGCAAGTTCAAGTGCTTTGGGACGCGTCTCTCTTCATGCGCACAGAACACCACGCATGGTGCTGAATGGTGCATGGTGCTTCTTCTGTTTGCATTTTAAACAGCAATTTGTATTTGATCATTCAGGTGCAGGAGGACATGAAGGAGAGCTCTGTTCGGTGTTGCAGTCCGTGAGATGAACACGGTTCGCGAGTACTTTTGAGATTTGAGATTTTCCGCGTCTTGTGTTTGAATGCTTTAAACTTTTGGGAATGTTTAAATTGGCAAGGCTTAAAAACACATGCAAAATAAGCTTTCATGACGATGAGCAGCAGTGGCCCATCAACTGTCCTGAGCATCTTTTTTAGGCTACCCCCCTCCCCCCCAGCCACGGGCTCCTATAATCTTCACCACTAGCGACAGCGCTGAGTAGCACTGTCCTTGCTACAATGCTTCAAGTCCCATTTGTGATCTAATTGGAGCACAAAAGTACACTTGACCCCGGTGATCCGACGGGGCTCGTTTGGTTTAAGTAATAGCTCTGTTAGAACGAACTGGAATCCGCGGCCAAGTTTCACAGCGGTATCTCGTGGCACTGTAATTTTCAGGCCCAACAGGACTCTCTGGCCATGATAAGGCATGGCTGCGTGACAACGCTGAGGGCCACATCTTGTGCAGCTACTTGCTTTTTTATTTGCACGCTGTACAAGATTTACTGAGGATGGGTTATTTTTCTCATCTCCCTTCCACTTTACATTGTGTCGACTCTGTTAATGCAAAATGTCCCGCTAGACACTAGTTTTTTCACTAGTACAGAACCTTTAGTGAACTATGCTAATCTTTTTAGGTTTATCTGATGCTAACGTTGTCTGCAATCAGGAAATATACAAGCAGATGGGTGTAGTGCTGCATGCAGATACAATCCCTACAAAATCCCATCCAAGATTCATCTTCGTGTGAATGTGTCACACAGACGTAGATGCATAAATTAAATCAAAACGAAATTAAAATCCTCATTGATGGGTCTGACCCATTATAACCTTCAAGGTTTTCAAAGGCTACACTTGTAAAATGAGTCGGATCAGTTCTGAAGCTTTTGACACATTAATAAATCATAGTTTTTCATAAAATCACAGCAACAAGGGCTCAAGCTGTGGATATAGTTTAGAGTTTTTAGTTTTATTTGCAATCCATTTTACTTCCATAACGTGACAGATTCCTGAGTGAAATGGGATATTAGTAATTAAAAAGAATCCACCAGGAAAAAAAGTTTTAGGGTTTAAAAAGATAAAGTTAACATCAACCAAGTTTCAGATGTGGAACAAGATACCGTGATACATTTTGTGTGGAAAAACGCACATTATTGATTTGTTCAAAACAAGACCAATACTGTGTATTAATAAAATTAAAAGTGGCCATTTTATAATTTCACATTGAAAACATAAATATTAGAGTGAAAACCTAAACGTAAAAACACCTACAAAAAAATAAAATAAAATGTTGACTTGGCAATCAACTGAAATGAAAAGTTCTAAACTAATATTACGAAGACTTAAATAAAAACTAAGGCTAAAAAGAGTTTTAAAATATTTAATAAAATGTAGAAATATTGCTAAATAAAAGATAATTCAAAATAGTAATAAATACTGTAATAATATATAAATAATAATAAATAAATAATTATTTAAAGAAAATTCTGGGATATCCCTTTCATCAAGGGATGATGTACTGCAAAATAAATTGCACTACCAGAATTGTTAATAAGTATATCACTGCACATCCACAATTTTTATTTATACCACAGGGACAGCATTTTTAAGTAACAAGGAAACAAAAGATAACTCATTTTAAGTTTATAGTTGTTTGATAAAATACACTCTTAAAAATGGGATGCTTAAAAGTTCTTCACAGCGATGCCATAAGAAGAACCATTTTTGATCTCACAAAGAACCATTCAGTCAGGGTTCTTAAAAGAACCATCTCTTTCTTTACTTTTTATAATCTAAAGAACCTTCTTTCGCCACAAAGAACCTTTTGTGCAACAGAAAGGTTCTTCAGATGGTAAAGGTTCTTTCTGGAAGCATTTAGACAAAAAGGTTCTTCTATGGCATTGTGAAGCACTGTGTAGCTAGTCTTCTAGCAATTGAATCCTAAAGCTACAGTATTTAAGCATTTGTTATGCAAGTGCATAACGATCATTTTCCAGGTTTGATGCATGACTGTCTTTGCAACTGTTGGCCAAGCAGTCATTTAATATCTGAAAATGTACTCATTTATGCATTCTATTTGCTCCGAATTTAGATTTTTCTGAAAAGTTCATCACTAACTGTGTACATGCATCTTCTGTTGTGGATTTCCACATCAGTTCCAAAGTTGAACGTGGCTCTGTTGCACTTTTTCTAAAGTAGAAATAGCATTCCTAACAGACTGATCTGGTGACCGCAAGGTTGTAAGTTTAAACCCTGCACTGAACCACTGAGCCCTTGAGTAGAAAGTCCATAACACTTCAGGGACAGTAGATGTTTAAACAAAGAGGGAGTAATGTTATGTTTATTTCGTCCCTGATGCTGTCAGCTTACAGTAACAAGAGAAGCTCTTATACAACTCTATAACACTGCATTATTTACACAGTGGAGTTAGTTGCCTTGGAAACTATCGACACATACAGTACAGGCTCTCTGCATTATCAGCATTGCTGACAAACACAATCAGACCAGCACAAGCTCCAAAACACAATCATTCGGGATGACAAACGGGTAGCGCTCTAATCATGGTGAGGTTCATAAGGTGACGTGGTGATAATTGGTTCATCTGTGTCAGCTGACGAATGCCATCATCGCTGATCTAGTTTCTCAGGCAGCGAGAGCAGCTCTTCTTGAGAGATTCTCAGTGAGACAATGACCAATAAATGAGTCTTTGTACATGAAGTTGTTACGAGCAGTGCCAGACACATAATGCATAAAAGATTTATAAAAAGATGAAAAATATTGAAAATAGCTGTTAGGATAATAGCTGTGAGTAGGCACTAATGCTTAAAATAAGCCATATGGTATATGATGTATTAATATAAATCGATTTTAAGGGAATGGCTATTTGCAAAATACTTATTTAAGATGAAGTGTGTAAGTATGGGTTTTGTGCATGTGATGACATCATAAGCTTATATCATTCATAAAAATATCAATTAATATATACTACCGTATAAAATTGATGCGCTTAAGAGTATTAATCAGTACTTTTTATAATACCTAGTTGTTTCAAATAGAAAAGCAAAACTGGTTTTTCAAACAGGCCCTTAAACTCGACCCCTGGTCTCCCATTGGACAGTCAAACAAGAAGTCCCATCCCAAACTCACGCCATTGGCTGAGCCATAAGGACCACATGTTAACAATAGTGCACTACGTTTGTTTATAAAGTGAGTTGCATTCAAGGAATTATGACTATTAATCCTAGTTTAGATTCAAATATTTTGCTGTGGCAGATTCATCAAATACTGGGTCAATGAGATTTATACTGCACATTTTTTAGTATTTCATGCATAGAGAAAAATTTGCAGTATATTGACAATGATGTGCTGTACACAAATTACAATTTAACTTTGTTACATCATAGAAACAAATAATTACAATGTAATTTTTTTTTATTAAAAATACATTTTAAAAAACTTAAAAAGCAACAATAAAAATAATACCTTATAAAGCACTATATATAGACTATTAAATAAATAATAGAACATACAGATAATATCAACTATATTCTGCAGAATATGTAAGTCCTGTGTGGAGAAGTATAGACCATTAAAACTGTATTGTTTACAAACCCAAACCAGAAAATGTAGTAAAATCTTACCTAATGCATTAAGAAAGAGAAATAAAGGTACACAAAAGATATACAATTTATCAATAAATCAAAGTATTGGCTTTGCAGTATACAGAGATGATATGTAAAGAGCTTGAAAAATCAGCAGTTTTTAAAGCTAGAATTCATTCCTGGAAAAGGCATCTGAATTTATCCTTCTCTGAGTGGCTTTTAAATATTTCATAAGGCAAAGGGAAAATGTTTGCGGTGCCTGTTTTATCCTTCTGGCATTTGAACACACAGCCGACAAACCAACCAGGACAAGCATGTGGTAGTTAGAGAGGAGCTGCTGGTTTGACAACAGTCAAAGCTTCCTATTCGTTGTTTTCTCTCTTTTTTCATATTCTTCTTCAGTTCAGCTCTCCACTTCATTCCCATCTACCAGGCACAGGTCCCTGAGTTTTTCAGGTTTGAATCTGCTTGGTTCAAATGACAAATCAAACCCCTCATTTTCTAACTGGGTTCAAAAGTATGAGGATACCCTCCCTTTCAGTGTTGTGTATGCCAATGGAGATTGACTTCTGCTTCAGGATTCATTTGATGTATTAAAAACAACAGAGCTCTTTCGCTGAGAATGAGAGATTGTAAGTAATCCATATTTTGGATTATATTACAACTACTCAACACATGTTCTGTCAATCCATCTTGCTCAAAATATTTTGGTGTCTTATCTCAAACGAATCTGACTATGCATTTAGTCAGCTCTTTTCTATGGAAGCTTGTTTCTGGCATGGGATTAAAAAAGGCACTGTAGTTGCAACTTTCTCCCTCCCATTAATATCTCACAAATCTGTCTTTTCTCTCTCACACAATTCTGACTACTATGTACTTTCAGTTAACCATTTGGTACAATGCATTTACTGTATTTTGTTAATTAGTATAAGGAACCATTCTGAGATATAAACCTTTTTTAATAATTGTTATTAGATATAAAACAGGAATTGTAAGATATAAACTCATCATTGAGTCTTTCTCGCAAGTTTACATATTGCAATTTATAACAAACTCATTCCAGCATGGAATAAAAAATAAAAAAGGTAGTTGGGATTTTTTTCCCTCATAACTGCAAGTCTATATTTTACAATTCAGATTTCTCTACTCAGAATCTGAGTTTATAAACTCGAAACTGTGAGGTCACAATTTGCAATTTTGATAATGTTGTTTTTTTTTTTTTTTTTTTTTTTGCAAAAGACTGAAAGGTACTTGCCTCTTTTTATCTCTCAAATCGAAATATTTGATTATTTTATTTACATTTTAAATTTTAATTTATTTATTTATTTTAAATTCTGTGGTGCAAATGGTCTACCATGCTTTTCAACCCAATGCACACTGCAAGACAAAGTTGTTACCTTATGCGTTTCTATTCACATAACGCTCACAGTATTTCAGTGCAGTAATCTTCTGATACAGTTCAAATAGTAAATCGCCTAAATAATTAATTCAATTATAACATAGAATCATTTTTACTTGTGGCCTCTTCTATATGTCCCATTTACGTTGATGCAGCCTGCAGTCTCAGCATTTGACTCTGTGTCACTGTAACTGAAAGAGATGACATGCAAATGACATCCTGTCCTCGCGTATCAAACACGCCAGCTTGTTGCACTACTACACGAGGCTGAAAATGAGATGACAATGATTTCTGACCACTGGACATTTAACACATTTGCCATGAAAACCATCACTCATGCACTAAAAGCATTGGTGACTGGTCAGTTTACAACCCAAAATTGAGTCTATTCTGGTTGTGGAATGTAGGAAAAAACAAAAGAGATTTGATACGTATAAAACAGAAACGTGAAAACTCTTCTCATATCTTCTTGTTAATGTCAAGACTAATCAAATGTGCAGTTATTTTGAGACGAATTCATCAAAATTAGCCACATGCTGTCATCGACAGGTTGTGTGATATATCTTCATCCTCAGAAACCATGAATAAAACCACATAAGGTAAAAGACAATACAACCCAAACTACATTAAACACAGGTTCACTTATAACGAGGATAAATATGGTTTTGTGTTGAGCACAATGTGTTTTGTGAGGTGAATTATTGGCTGCCGAGAGCATGAAACCATCGAAATTCAATATTTCACAATTTTGGTTCTCACCACTTGATGTACAACGTAATATCTGGGTCCTGAAGCTAAACCAGTTGTGAAACATTGATCTAACATTAGTAAACTGCTGTAATGCACATACAATATAGAATAATTTGCACGCTGAAGAACATCTTCACATTTATCATAACAATTTGTCTGTCTTTGAAATAAACTGACTCATTTTTTATTAAATAACATGCAATGCCATTAGCTCTCTCAGAGACCTGAGCGAAGCATCTACAGCAGTGTGTTGATTCACTAGTCACCCTGAAGGGGTTTGGAGGGGACGTGTCAGTTGTTGGAATACAAAAGCAAACATTTCGATTTTAATCAAGGTTCCCATGCAGCTATAGGATAGATCTTTGATCTCCAGCAGATAATCATTGTTTATGCTGCACCCACATGAAGGAAACGACGGAGAATGGATGAATAATGTTCTCTCTCAACATCATGTCAGAATAATAAACAGCTGGTGTGCACGTCATCCATTACTGAGTGTGGCACTGGTGATCTGACAATGTCTGAATTCCTCTGGTGTAATGTAAGTCAGGGAGAGGGAGTATCTTTAAACTACATTTCAATCCTTGATTCAGATAAGATACAACCAAAAGTTAAGGTATTTAAAGAGCTATGAAAGTCCTATCATTATTTATTCTCATGTCATGTCAAATATTTTTTGATCAACTGCGTTTTAATCTGTACGCAGCCTGGATGTCAGTGTTGTTACTGTTAAAGTAATAGTTTAACAAAGTTTAACAAAGTAAAACTATTAGGAGTCGTAAAGTTGAAATAAAGTTACATTTGAATATTAGTTGCAACACTTAAACTTAAAAATTTTAAGGAACATTAGAAATGTTCGCTTGGCAATTAACTGAAGTAAAAAAGATTGTAATGTTAAAACGACTAAAAGTGACATAAATTAAAGGTAAATACAAATATTACAAAACTAAAAGCTTATAACAATTTACGAAAACACTACAAATTTGAAAACTTAAATAAAAAAATTAAAAAATACAAATATTAATAAATTCATTTAATATAGTATAAAAACAATACAACTCATTGACTTTTATGATAGTATGTTATGATATGTTGCATGTGTGATATTGCTTCTGTACAACAGTGCAGTAAACATGATACAATTGGGTAACTTACCCTTTAAACATAATATTGCAAGATATATTTGTTGTGTTTGGGGAAGTCTGCATATTCAAAAGCGAAACATGAAACTGCGAGCAAGCACAATGGTGTTTCATTTCTTGAATAAATCAGTGCCTTTGAATGAATCTTGCACATAAAGACAGTCCCTTGTTTCGCTCAAGAATGAATCAGCTGTTTCTAATGAACAATTCAATTACTCACTTATGTGTGACTTGTTTTTATCATGAGCAAATCTGCTTTTGAACGAATTGGTTGAGTGAATGATTCAGTGAGTTTTGAATGAATCGTTAAATGACTCCCTGATTCTCGGCACTTACTGAGTTAACTATTTGTGATGCACTTCATCAGATTTGATCCACGGAAGACATAATGATGTAAGGGGTTGTAAATAATGACCATCTCTTTAAATAAGCTGCAGGAACACTTTGAAGCTGCTTCTATTCATATCCCGCTGTTTAATCAGTTATAATTTAAAGCAGAGGATATACTTTTCAAAGCCAGGCAGATAAAACTAAGTATGCAGGCTTTTTCAGACAAGGATCTAGTCATGCACACATAGCCTACTTATGGTCCGGTCTACCTGATCATTTGTATTCAAAGGCCCTGGTGGGCCGTTACAGGAATGAGAATGACGATAAATACAGCAACGTAGCGGGTCCCAAGGGAACAGCCATCATCATCTTGATTTTTATTGGCCTTTCATTCAAGCACCTCCATCTTGCACATTCTGCCATGCATTTTTTTCATCCAGATAAAGGGCATTCGAAGCCCATCCAGACATCTTCAGACTAAAGCAGACAGGGTTTTTTCTGGACAGCTTGTCAACAAACTTGCTCATGATGCAGCGGTTTTCATGTAGAAACCCTGCTTGGCACATTCAAAATTTCTATTGAAAGTGAAGTGTGTCATGCAAACAGAGTAGTTTGTTATCAGAAAAGCACCACGATTAAGATTTAACAATATTAATGCTAATATTTGCGTTTTTATATTGCAGAATGTGGATTGATTGAAACCACAATGCTGAACCCCTCTGCTGTAGTTAGCATTGAGTCAATTTTGTTTGCAGGGCACAAATTTAACAACGAACACAATGACTTCTCCATTATTGTTCACTTTAGGTATCGATCTGCAGGCGCTACATTCGAGGAGTTCTTTGCCCCCTCGAAAGCTACAATAAACCCCTGCAGTTCCAGCTCTGCTTCGACAGCACCAGGCGTCTCCTGAAACATTGATAACTGTTAGCTGGCCCTGTGATATTTCACCAGGGATGCTGAGAGAAACGGGGACCTTGTGGCCCCAATCGTGCTTTACAGCTCGAGCTAACAGTGCAGTAATGAACTTCCCCCCCTTCGCTCCTTCCCCATCCACTCCGCTTCACCTGTCTCACACACGTTGGGTAATGCACTGACAAAACACACGTGCATAAAGCTGTCGCAGTACATCAGCATGCTACAGGAGGGTACTCTGCCCACTGCATACATTAAAGCAGCCTCGCTGGTCAGCCATGTTATGGACTGCGTGACTCTCACAAGTCTATTTGAGGTTTATTAGATGCTAAAGGCAGTAATAGAAAAAAGCCAATCTGCGGAAGCTTAGTCAAAGACTATAATTGGCAGTTGTTCTGCTGTGGAAGGCTGTAAAATGTCATCTAATGTAATTGTAAGTCTAGATGAAGAATACATCATGTTCTTGGCAAAGAAGAAATTGTAGAAAAATGTTTTTTGATGCACACAGGATTCTCATCTTGTAGTGCATTGTTGCATTCCGCCCATGAACAATGAGTTAAACATAAAAGCGTTCGCAAGCCATTTTACTTTTATAATGTTATGTATTTATGAGGGAATTTGAATATTCCGTGAGAAAAATAGGGGTAATTTGCAATTAATTGGATTTGTGAAAAGTGGGCATATGAAAAGTAAGAGGGTTCTGTTAAGCTCATCATACTTTTCAGTTACATTCAAAGAGCACTAAATAGTTTTGGTTTAACATTTAACAAAAAATAAACAGCGAATAAAGATGTTTGTACACTCACATAAGTCATACTGTATATGGTCTAATGGTCTTGTTGTGTTACACACATGGTGGTTGCCATGTTTACATCACATGACCTGCTGAATACTATTTTACATTACCTCTATAATCCCCCATTATTAAACACTTTTGGTTGCAGAATTAATGGGTTGCAAATATGTCTGTGGATAATGTATTTTTACAATGGCACTGGTTAATGAATCTCGGCGTCTTTCGCATAGACTTGCATTTCATAGGTCATGTTTTAGACAAGGAATAAACAAACAAACCAAATTCTTTAAAATAGTCAGTTTAAAGAATTTACATTCACTGAGCTTATTAGTGAGCAAGGGGTTTGCTAGGAACAAATGTATCAAAATGTTGTACACATAATGTTGCAGTGGGGAAAATATTTATTTGACCCCCTGCTGATTTTGTAAAATTTGCCCACTTACAAAAAAATGAAGGGTCTGTATTTTTTATGGTAGGTTTATTTTAACATATAGGAACAGAATATCAACAAAAAAATCCCAAAAAATAAAAAACACACATTATATAGGTTAGAAACCGATTTGCATTTCACTATTTGATACCCAAGCAAAACATGACTTAACACTTTGTTTAGAAACCCGTGTTTTTGTAGTTGCTCAACAGGTTTGCACACATCTCAGGATGGAATTTGATCCACTCCTCTTTCCTTAAGGTTTTTTGGCTGTCATTTGGCAACTTTAAGTTTCAGCTCCCTCCACAGATTTTCTATAAGATTGAGGTTTGGAGACTGGCTAGGCCGCTCCATGACCTTAATGTGCTTCTTTTTGAGCCACTCCTTTGTTGCCTTCGGGATATGTTTCGGGTCATTGCAATCCTTGAAGACTTATCCATGACCCATCTTCAGTGTTCTGAGGGAAGGACATTCTCGTCCAATATTTTACAGTACATGGCCCCGTCCATTTGCCCCTCAATGCAGTGAAGTCGTCCTGTACACTTTAAACCGGCCCCAAGGCATAATGTTTCCACCTCTGTGCTTGACTGTAGAGATGGTGTACTTGGGCTCATAGTCAGCATTTCTTTCCTTTCAAACATGGCGAGTCGGGTTAATGCCAAAGAGCTCAATTTTGGCCTTATCTAACCACTCTAACCACTAACTCTTTCTCCCAAGACTTCTCTGAATCATTTAGATGTTCTTTGGCAAACTTTAAACAGGCCTGTACATGTGTCTTCTCGAGCAGGATATCAGTCCATTGTGGTGCAGTGTGTTACCAATGGTTTGCTTGGTGACTGTGGTCCCAACTGCCTTAAGATCATTAACAAGCTCCTCCCGTGTAGTTTGGGGCTGATCCCTCACCTTCTGATCATCCTTATCCCATGAGACAAGATCTTGCACAGAGCTCCAGACCGAGGGCGACTTGATTGTTGTTTTATATTTCTTCCATTTCCGAATAATCACACCAACAGTTGTCTCCTCACCAAGCTTCTTGCTGATGGTCTTGTAGCCCATTCGAGCCTTGTGTAGAGCTACTATCTTGTCTCTGACATCCTTTGACAGCTCTTTGGTCTTGCTCATGGTGGTGGGAGACCTTGGGAAGATTACATAATTTTATTCATTTAGCAGATGCTTTTATCTAAAGCGACTTACAAATGAGGGCAGTGTAAGCAATCAAAAACAACAAAAAGAGCAATGATAAATAAGTGCTATAACAAGTCTCAGTTAGCTTAACACAGTACACGTAGCAAGGGCGTGTAATCTTGGTTTGATTTTTTTTAAGAATAGAATTAGAATAGTGAGTGCAAAGTTAGAGGGTCAAATAAAGATGGAAGAGATGTGTTTTAAGCCGATTCTTGAAGATGGCTAAGGACTGCTCAGGACTAATAAGTTTTCCACATGTACACATAACCAATCTGTGGAAGCCAGAATTCTTGCTGGTTGGTAGGGGATCAAATAATAATTTCACTCACCGAAATGCAAATCAATCTCTATCCTATATATATGTGTTTTTTTTTCTTGTTTTTTTTGGTAGGTATTCTGTCTCTATCCATTAAAGTAAACCTACCATATAAATTACAGAATCAGCAGGGGATCAAATAAATATTTTCTCCACTGTATATATTAGCATCAATCCCATAGAAAATTGTGTAATTTAATTGGCACGATCAAATATGACATTAACCTCAAAGACATGAATCATAGAGACTGAAAATGCCCCAAATGGGTCCTAAACTTTGTCATCTTACTTGACACTTTTGATGATATAATTTTGACATGAGGTTATAAGACAATGGTGACCTTTACAAAGGAAACTACAGCTAAAATCACAGTATAATTGCACCAGGCTTCGCTCTGGGACCTCCATTCCTAATTTAGATGTACAGCGCCCCACATTTGTCAAAATTTCTATGGGTGTTTACATAAAATCCAAGGCTTTCAATTGAGGCTGGTGAAATATTTGGCAGGATCTGTTTTAACCAGTGTCCTATTACTTAAGGGCTAATGGACTCAAATGAAAGCATCCCTGGTCGCCTACAAAACCTAAATGGATTTGGACGAAGGCTGCAGTTAAATGAAGAACTTCCCAGTGATATTAATGACACCCCTCAGATCATAACTGGGTGATTTTGCAGCAAATGCATGCCCACTTGAAGCATTTTTCAGGTCAGCTCGAAATACGCAACGAAAATACTACTTTTAACTGAGGAAAACTCTGTTGTTGTGTTCTATCGCAGAATGCAGAGATAATTCATCACTTTCAGAAGCACTCACAAGGGAAAAGTGGCATCCAAACAAACTTCACACAGTCCAAAATTAGCCAGAAATAGAAAAGATGAAGAGGTAAAGTGACAAAGCAAAAAGCACATAATGGCTAAAGTGAGCCATGTTTTGGAGAGTAATATCAGAGAGGAGACAAGAGGACGTTTTTACAGTAATTAAACAGGAACACAAACAGGCCACGGAAACATATTAGCGAGAGACTAATCATGACAGTTCAATGCGAAGCACTCATTAATAGCAAAGATAAGCTAGTTAGCCTGCCTCGGTCAATATTTATACATGTTTTCCCCGCTAATTGAGCTTTCGTTTCGATTTGGGCCTGCTAAACCAAGCGTGGGACCAAGCTGGTGCTTTTTAGAGTAAATAGCAAGAACAGGTTTTGCAAAATGTAAAATTTTATTTTCAAAAATGTAAGCAACAGATTACACAGTTAACTTTCAGCAATTGCAGTCCTAACTTAAACAGTACTCACATTCGGGACTTCAAAATGAAAGACTCACAAACTTACACACTATCTACCTATAATATACAAAAAGAATACAGAATAAATATTAAAATGGCCACAAGAGAAAAAAGTAAGTTAATCAAAACAATTAGTAGAGAGCAAATGTTGGGAAAGTAGAAACAAGACTCTGTGCCTTAAATACAATGTTTTTTGTTTTTCCTATTACATTTTTTACAAATTGTGCAAGATTTCAGACTAAGGCTCTGGTCTTGACATGACAGCTGTTCGCCAAGCACACACACACACACACACACACTCACGCACAGACGTCCACACACACATGCTCCCTGTGCTCTGCGCACTCGCTGGGGTTTAGCAAATGTTACAGGGTAAGAAATGGGCTGTCGGTGCACGGGCTGTACCTGTGATAGTGATGGTGGATACCGTGTTTCAAATGAACATGCACTTCACCCTGATGTGGAAAGCATCCCGATATGCCTCAAGGAGACATTTTAGAGGAGTGTATTTCAAAAGCAACCCTCACCTTGCAAATGAAAACATGAAGAATACACCAGAACCATTAAGGCAAGAACAGCTGGAGTGGTATCTGTAACAAAATTGGCATGTTCGGGTACATGGATATGCCACACTGAACTTAGCATAACTGGTTCTCCACTGTCAGTTTAAGTACAAGGTTCTCAAGAGCAACGTTTTAAAATTCAAACAGTAGTTTTTAGACTTAGAAAAATGAGATAAGAAAATAACATTGCCAGACAACAGAGACATACCATATGGATCATAAAACTACAGGAAATAATTTAAGTTGCAATTTTGGAAACCACACGACAGTACCCTCCCTTTTAAGACCCACCCACCAGCCCGCCCTAACCCCACCCTAAAAGGAAAAAAAGATATCACTTACATTTAAACCAATTTATCCTCTTGTGAAGGTGTATTCCAACAGTTAGTCACCCCACATGTTTTGTTTACTTACAGTGAAAGAGAAGTCTGTTGCAGATTAAAGCATTCGTATTTCAGTTTGGGAAAAACAAGACATCCTTGCAATGTGACGGCGCAAAAAAAGCATCTTCGGGTCTTCTCGTTAGTGCAACTTTTTAGACACAAATTCCAGTGATTCCTTAAGGTAACAGTTTGATTTCTTTACACCCTTTCCAGAGTCTTCCAGATATCCAAAGCAAAGGCCAGTCCCTTCTCGACGTATCCGTTTATTCTATTCTTTCCATTTTTTCCATGTTTCTTTTTTCAGTTTTTTCTTCTTCTTCTTTTTTTTTTTTTTTGCGTGTTGGGTTTCAAATGGCCTTTCGCATCAGCTGTTTACTAGAACATAAACGCGGGACGTGTCCTTTGTCTGTTCGTCATCATATTCCATTCAGACGGTTCAACTACAGGCCTCAAAAGGGGAGCGAGAGGAATGGGAGAAGGATGAGGAGGAGAGAGCTGTACAACTGAACACATCCCTGATCATCCAGGGCATCCAAACATAAACCACATCGGAGAAACAAGAAACGCCACTGAACCTTCATATAACACAGTAGGGTTCCCTCGGTAACCTGGATTTTCTGCAGTAGAGGAGCGTGGTGCTGAAGCATCTCCGGAGCTCCCGGTTGGAGAAGATGCAGATGAAGGGGTTGACTCCCGCCTGGGCAAAGCTCATCCACACAGCTGCCGTCAGGTAACCTCCTGGGATCACTGGGCCTCGTGCGAACACCCTCCAGTAGCAGGCTACCAGGTAGGGTCCCCACAGGCTCAGGAAGAAGAAGGTAATGATGTAGAACATCCTGCTTATCCTCTTTTCTGTCTTAAACTCGTCCAGCACCAGCAGACGCCTGCGGCCCGCCGCATTAGTGTTCTGCCGGATTCCCAGCAGGGTCGGAGGCGTGGGGCCCCGGCCGAAGCCCGCCAGCCAGTTCGCTGCAGCCTGACCGCTCGCCCCCGGGCCGTGGAAGGTCCAGTTCTGGCTGACGGCGGGCACGAACTGCACCGGCTTCATCTTTCGGCGGTCGTGGACGAAAAAGATGAGCTTGAGGTAGACAAGCTGGGTGGCCAGGAGGATGAGTGCAAGGAGCAGCATGAAGCCCAATGAGTCATTAGCACGGAAGGAGCGGTGCTGGAAGGTGCACTGGTCCTCCTCGCGGATGAAGGAGTACGTCCCCACGTCCAGCACCGGAGGGAATGCCATGGCTACCGACAGCGTCCACACCATGCATATGACGGCCAGGCATGTCCAGAAGGTCAGCCGCTTGGTGTAAAAGCGGTGGTGGGCGATGGCCAGGTACCGCGTCACGCTAACGCAGAACAGCATGAAAGCAGTGTGGAAACAGGAGAGCACGCCCAAGAAGGCGATCACTTTGCAGGTCAGCGTGCCGTACGTCCAGGCTGAGCCATTCTTGACGGAGGTAAAGACGAAGGGGAAGCAGATGGCTGAGCGGAGGATGTCCGAAGCGCAGAGGTCCAGCAGGAAGTAGTAGGGCGCTCGATGAAGGCTCTTGTCTTTGACCAGCAGGATGGAGATCAGGAGGTTTCCGACCACGCCAACACCGATGATGAAACCCAGGGAGGTCAGTTTAAGGAAAGTGGCGAGCGGAGAGACATTCTGCAAGATGTTGTGGTCCCCTGCATGGCTGTAGTTCGCCATAGATGGAGAAGGGATCATAGAGAACGCTTAAAGCTTTAGCCAAGTATCATGATCTGGATGGAGCGTGGAGCGATAGATCCATCTGGTGTGCTTTGAAGCAGGTTCCAGCCTTGTTCGTCACTGTCTTCTAAGGCATCCTTTGTTCCTTTGTCTCATCACACCTAAAAGGATCCCTGAAAAACATGATCCACCCATTAGGATTCGCTCACACAAAACAAACTGGGGGGCTTTGCGTTGCATCGCTCATTTCTTTTGTCATTCACATTGCTTTTCTAATTGCATACGAAATTGCGGCTCCAACGGTATGCTGTCTGAGCCGAGCTCATACAGTTGCTTAATTCAGCACAAGGATTCGGCATTGGACACTGACATAAATCCTGGCTAAAATAACAGACCCCCACCCCCAACATCTCCCCTTTTTCCAAAGCAAATTAAATAAATAATGGCAAAGATAGAGAATGCAGTCGACAAGATGCTCATCATCATGGCTAGACATCCGTCTAGAGGCATATTCATTGGTGCTATGATGGAAAAAGACTTGAAAGCGAATGATTGCTATCCGCTACACCCGAAAGGAACATTTGTCGAAATGCAGCAAGAAAAGCTGTTGATCACACCCAAAGATCCTGCAGAATCTGACCGTGTTCATTCCCTCTGTGTATCATGATACTGTGCAGAATCAGTCATGAATCCTCATATGATTGACTGTATAAAGGAATATGAAGAAATGCGTCATGTTATATTTTAAATATATAGCTTATTGTGTCTTTCATACAGACGTTCAGTGCAACAACACAGTTTCATGCAAGTCATTTGCGGGGAGAAAAAAACACGAGCTTTAGAATTACATTCCAGTTTTATCCCCCCTCTAACCTAGATTTATTGTTTATTAGTATTGGTATGATGACTAATTCGAGTAAAAATAAATAAACAAACAATAGATTTGCGTCTATAAATCGACTCTATATAATAGCCTGCCGTTTCTTTTATATTAAACGCACGAAGAGCCTTTCCCTATATAATAAAATAATAAACCTTTGTGTCTCCAGTTGCATTTTTACAAAATATCCACCATTGAAAACGTTTCAGAGCGTTGTATCAAAATAAGCAACAGATACCGGATCTTTAGGGTGTTTGCGTATGATTTCAGTACACACACGATCTATTTTATTTTTTAAAAATTTTTTAAATCGGAATGATTTCTGGATGGCTGAGCGTCCATTATAGGCACAGCAATTCCTTCAAATACATGCATGCAAATATCGAGATCAACAGAGACAGCGCTATAAAAATATCATTTAAAAACATACCTGTTGAAAGTCCCCCTTTGTTTCCCTGGCGGATATTTACATGGCAGCAGTCACTTTGTCGTAAAAAAAAAAGCTTTAGTTTTGTTGCCTGCTCTTTTTCCCCCACTGTGATTATACAGTAAACGGTGCGGGCGGCGCATGCGCACTGGCGCTATTTGTGATCCGAGCAGCAGCATCATCTGCACTGATGGGTGCAGCAGCATCACGGATCCCTTTCGCCCTTTATTAGAGTGTACTACTGTCATATGTGCCGTCGTATGTGTTATAATAAATGTTTACTGTATATACTGTATATGTATTATGTCAGTAGTCCAGTACATAGCCTATGTCACTTTATACATGTATTTCTTATGCACTGCAATATCTATCTATCTATCTATCTGTCTGTCTATCACATGCACATAAATAAACGAATGGAAAATTATCTATTTATTGTAAAGCCAATCCTGTTTTCTTATTTATACATTGTATTTATTCTATGTTTAACGAACAAGATTTTGAACTTGAACTTAACTTATTGGAGTATCATTTCATCCATTGTGTCTATGTGCCTATATTACATATGGTTCAGCAGCACGGGATAAATTTACTCAACATAAATAATTAACACGGCCTATTGTGTGTGATGCACATCATTGCCCTGAATAAAGACCAAGATGGGTGTCTCATTCTATTGCATAGTTGGCACTGGACATAGAGTGAACCCAAAGGTATTGTTTAAACACTTTAGTATGTATAATTAAAAATATATGTATGCTAAAGCAGATAAAATGTAAGATGAGTGCAACAACCTTTTACCAGCTAGTCCCGAGTTTAGTGCTAAAGTTCCTAGTTCAAACAGTAGAATGTAATATTAACACCGCTGTCCTGGATTCAGTAACCAAAAATTGAAAAAAAAAAAAATGCATATCTTGTGTGCAATGTAAGTTGCTTTGATGTGTGTTAAAATGCCTTCATGTCAACAGTCCTAACTATGGACAAGTAGTATCTTAACATGATCTACAAGTCTTTGACAATCATGTGTTCAGACTAATTTTAGTCTGCTGTTTCTTTATCATTTAGAAGCTAACACGTGTATTTTTGTGGATGTTTTCCCTAAAAAGTGACTGTGCCATAACTCTTGAAAATCAATGTAACTTATTTGGAATTTTACTAATGAAATTACACAGAAGGAATGACTTGATGTCTCAATACTGTACAAATTGTATATCCAAGAGTACAATTTGCACACACAAAAAAGACAAACAACTTGTTTCCACACCTAATTAAAATGAGTTTTTCTAATTTGTTCAAGTGAAAAGAATTTTAATGCATAGGACTTCAAACATGGTCCATCAGTTTGCAACAGATATAGTCTCCTACTTGAAAACAAAAAGGCACACAAGGCTCACAAAATATATTAACATAAGCACACAAAGCAAGCATCGCCCTCCTTCTGTAAAGCACACTGTCAGTGACAATGCTTTATACAGACAGAAAAAGCAGTAGCCATTTAACAATTTAGTGCTTTTATCACAGTGTTGAAACTGGAAGCGGATTGTCTTGCAGTGATTGTAGCATGGCTGGAGACCAACATCAAGTCCACCATATGTCCAAGTCCATAGAAATGTGTCAGATAACGTCTGCATGTGATCTTGTGGTCTTTTTGTCATGCAGTAATAACCTAATGGGCTTTTAATGCTAATACTGTTGTAGAAGTTTCCCACATGGCGCACAGAAACAGGAAGTGTTCAGTGTCCCACATAATAAGGATAATGCGTCAAATACAAACAATAGCTCATATTATCCACAGCATATATTATAATGGTCCTTCCTTTGCGCGCATTTCCAATTATTTTCAGTATAAAGGACTGGCAGTCTTTACGCACTGAGTCACATTTCCGGATGAGGCCTTGGTCAGCAGGCTGTCATTAAAACTGGCCGTTTCGCCTGCGCGCATACCAGCCCAGACACGCGCAGACCCCCACGAGCGTCACTGTCGCGCCCAGCAGCAAAGCAGCCGCGTCTCCCCCGTCAAACGCCTCGGCGGTCTGGACGAGCGTCAGGAGCAAAAGGCAGAGCATCACGAGTGAGTTTTGGTCTTTGGGAGCCATGTTGTTGGTCGCCTGTGAGGAGGGAAGCGCAAGAGCAATGACGACGCGTCATGTGATCTCGCGGATTTTCCTGATTTTACAAAACCTACTATGGGAAAGGTTTGCTTATTAGTATTCAAGAGCTTGGACGAGCCATTGGAAAGTAAAGACTCGACGTCAGCATCACAATAATATATTGTTTCTCTATTGGATGACAACGTCCGCATGGCGTAATTAATATTCATGAGCTAGGCCTTATACGTTTCCCATAGTATGAATCGTAATCTCTCCCAAATGTGCATAGCCTTTTTTTTTTCTTCTTTTTTTTTTAAAGGGTAGATTTCGGAAATCCATTGTAAGCTGACTGGAACATATAGTTCGTAGCTGTTTGCAACAAGCTAGTTACCTGTTTACAATACCGGTTTATTTACAATAGTTACTGGAAATGACAAAACCTGCTCCAAAACACAACTGCAGGGACTGCATTACTTTAAGTAGCCTATTGTCTTAATAATAAAACAAAACAAAAACAGTTTCAAATATGTATTAATATAAGTATTGATATTCATGACACACAGGATTTATGTTTTAAATATATAGTTTTTTTAATGAGAAAAATAATGTCTGTGGTTAACAAGAGACTTTTGTTCAAATTGCCCTTGGCTTTACTAAAAAAAAAAAAAACTTAGATACTATAATTAAACCGTGGTAACCACAAATTTACCATGGTCTTGCTACTCTAACCATAGTTTAACCGTGGTATTTGTAGTAAAACTGTGGTTACACTAATGGTAATTAGTGCGCCAAAAACATGGTTGCTACACGTATAACTAAAGCCAGGGTTTTCAAGGGAATCAATAGCAAATGAGTCCTCTGAGTTTGCCTATAATTTGGCATTGTGGCTGAAAAGCTCTATAGGTTTAAATAAAAGAAAGGACATTAATCTACTTACTAACTTACTTATGAGCCAAGAAAAATCTTTGAAGTCTTGGTTATGTAATCAGGTAATTAGCTTTTGACTGTAGTTTGAATTGAATAATGAGCTCTTTTGGAAATGGACATTGTATATGAAGGACTCCTATGTGGAGGGCCTTGAAGAAAAAGTATTGTCATATGAAATTCAGATAAAAGTATCAAATTATCCACAAATGTGACCCCATTAATGCAGACCTATAATAAAAGATAACTGTCCGTGGGTGCATTTTATGCTGCCTATGAATCTTTTTTATGGTAGTTAATACAACAGATGTGATGCAACCCAATTAAACCAAACAACTCACTAAGGCTATATGTGCATACTTGTGTTTTTAAAACCAAATATTTATTTTTTTCTTGAAAGACAAAGGTGTCTGTCATGAACTTTTCCAGCGAGAAAATACTGAAAACGTAATGGTGGCTTAACAAATGTAAATTAACTTTGTTAAACTAACCAAAGGAAATCAGATTCAAATAACACCAGACATCGTTTCATAACAGCGGAGCTAGAAATTATTCAAGTTTCCAAATAGAGCATAAAAACATTTCCATCAAAGATTGAAAATAAAACGAAACAGCGTTTGTTTGCACAGAGTTCATAATATGTCAGTCTGTGTAAATAAGTATTAATATTACATTAATTTGGTGTTCAAAAAACCCTTGTTGATAATGTGTGTCTGTGCATGTTTGTTTATGGTTTTTGGAAACCTCTTAAGAGCATTCTTCTTTATCACACTGACAGCAGGTGAGCGTCGAAAAAGTAGCTAAGATAAAAATTAAGATAAATTATCAAGCCATCAAATGTCCTCAGTAATAATTCACTTTGATTGGTAGGTCTCCCTTGACAATTTATAGTCGTATATAAAAAGTGTCACTTCATGTCAAATGACAGTCTACCTCTATTTACTTAATGCCATGAATGATGTTTTTTATTCCACTATCTCACTTTTTAGGGATTTTTCCAGCTCTGACTCCAGCTCTGCCCAGTTGGACAGAAATAAACAAATCTGCTCCAGTGTTTCCACTAGTGATGTTTCTTAGTTTTTACCCCATGCCACAGATTAATTGGCGTATGTCATGGAGGGGGGTTTAGAGTCTGCGTGCCACGCAGATCTATGTAATTTAATTAGCTCACACCTGCCAAACTAAAAAGTATTGACCTTGTAAGCCTGCCGTGGTGCTTGTACGACCTTGTCTTCCTCCTGCCGACCCGTTTCCCGTCCCTCCCTCATGCTGGCTCCGAGATTATCACCTGGTTTGAAATGCGAGTTCTCTGCTTAAGTGTTCATTTGGATGCAGGACACATAGGGCAGGAGATAAATGGCGCTGTCCTGACCCGCTAGAGAAACACTCTCATTTTTCGATATTTTGCAATTTGAGCACTGATCGATGACCAGGGCACCGACGGGCCGCTCAGAGCCGGGTGGGATGGTAGGGTTATGGAGAACTCGATGATGAAGCCACGTGGGTGGTGTTTAAGAAGCTAGAGACCAGCACACCAACATTCAAAACACAAGTTGAACATGCTGGTGACTAGCAGTACTGCTCTTTTTCTTTTCTTTTTTCTTTTTTAGCTGACTCTGTTGGAGTTGGCAGTTTGACCAATGTCAGTATGATCTTGTATCATTGTATGAGGTCATTTTATGGCATTATACCTTACAGTATATGTATATTTGAAACTAATATTAATATTTAAAAAATATAGATAAATTATATTATTATATAGGGATTTAAGGTCATACTGCCATTGGTCATGCAATCTTACAAAAATATAATATAATACATTTTTATGTTTATATATTATTATAAATGGGGAAAAATATGGATTGCCATTGTAAAATGTGCTGCACTCCTGTGATCACACATTCATTAAATACTAAACTAAATTGCTATAGTGCTCTGCATATTATAACTGAAAGCGGTGCAGATTTACTTTGGTATGAACTGAAAAGCCACATTTTGGTTGATACATTTCAATGCACTACCCAGGTGTTATTAGTTTCATACCTTTAGTTGTTTGTTTTTCAGTCTTTTTCAGTTAGTGAACTTGAGTGCTTAATTACGGTTGTCCACTGACACAACAAACCAAAGCACCTGTGCTGGAATAGAACAAAACACACACATGATTAATTGTGCCCTGAAATAGGTTTCTTGACTTGAAAACGAGCCTTTGGTACATCCATAATGAATTCCTTTGAGGAGACATGACGAATGGATTGTCCTATGGCTTTTGTGCTAATGTTCTGGATGTTAAATACTTAACAGAGCTCAGATGCCGGCCGAGACGATGGGCGACGGGTCTCATGACTCATGGCTGGACAACTGAAAGAGGGACACTGTGAAATGACTTCGAGGTAAGTCTCTTCTTCAAAGCATCTCGAAGTGTTCTTCATGATGATCGTTATATGGTGAATATGTAAAACAGCTATTGCTTCCTCTCAGAATCTGAGAGTTGTGTTCCAATAATCAAGAATGCGATTAATCTTAGAGTAGCTTGATTGCCTTTTAATCCAATTATACCTCTGGTTTTCATTTCTTTTTTCCCATATTGCTCCATCTCTAGGTGAAGGTAGCTCGCTGCCCTAGTTCCAATCTGGTGCGCTGTCAAATCTTAATGGATTTTATGATCAATGGTTTTGAGACCAAACCACTTTATTTTCTTGTTTTGTTTGTGTTCTGTCTGGTATCCCCCCCCCCCCCTTTTTCTTTCTTTTACAAAGATAAATTACACAGAAGCGACTTCTTTTTTCTTTCTGCGTTTCTGAATTCACCCCTCGAGTGCAAGCCTCTGTCCGAGGAACCAAAATCCAAAACCATTTCATGGGCCAGTGCCTGGGTGATTACAACCAGACCTTTTTGCCTCTCAAAGGCAAACGTGTGGTCACGCAAGGAAAACATATTGCATCTTAATTTTGTATGTGTGTGTGTGTGTGTATATATATATATATATATATATATATATATATATATATATACAGTACACAGAATCAGATTTTTATTTTTTAATGACAATTTGGGAATGTCTCTTCTCAGATATATGGAGAGCACTGGGAATATGTTCAGCAAGGGTTTCACTTTTTCACTCATTCATCCAAAATATGGTTGCCCTTTGGGGGGGACCTCAGACTAAAATATATTGTGGAAGATTGGATGTTTTGACCTAGCGGTTGGATTAAATGTTTAACCCAACCTTCTGAGTAGTTTTATTTAACTCGTCTATAGCTTAAAAAATACTATAATTCTTGCTTAAAATGAACCCAAATTATGTTGGAAATGAACATGTATTAATATGTTAAATATTGCCATATTGTCATATTTAAACAACAGTTGAGTTAAATAAAACCTTTTTAAAGACTAGTGTGGAAAATGTACTGTATTATGGATATGTGTAAAACATTATGGAAATTGTAATTTAATTTGACACTAAAATTAAAACATATAATGCAGTCAATATAGTGTAGAGAGAAAAATAACTGATTAAATGTGTTTTTTTTATTTGTTTTCTTTATATAAAAATATTTTTTTATTTAATTTTTTCTTTTAGATTATTATATTTATACACTATTTGCAATTTTACATTGCCACAATAATTATATTATACCTTTTTATTTTTATCTTTATTTTTTTTTAACACAGTTTTTTACTTTTCGACAGAGAACCCAGTACTCCTCTGAAAACCCCTTGGAGGTCCTGGGCCCCAGTTTGAAAACATCTGCAGAAAGGTATGGAGTTACCAAGCCAGAGTATCACCCAAAACAAATGGAAAATACAGACACACTCAAGCCTACGGCACTACTTTGTGGTTATCATTTCTGGGCTGTACTCATTGTCTTTCTTCAATGCTTTGTGTATTTGTCCTCTGGTTGGTTATTAGAATTACTATTAGAAACTATCAATGCCATTCAGTATCTGAAACCATTAGTGTCTTAAATTGCATTGTTCTAATCTAATACAGTTTTCCCATTTCAAATTAAGTTATCAGCATGACAGTTTGAATGTAACGTTGAATTGAAAAATGAACATTAATTTCAGAATGTCTCTGTATGGGGTACGCTCCAGTGAAAACAGAAAATGGTCACAATATCACAAACCGTATTAATTTCACAGCACTTCCCACATTTTTTTAAAATCATAAACCTTTCTCGTTTTTACCAGGTTTAAATGCGAAACGGTTTTCAACGTGGCAGCTTTTTGGCTCTTTTAACTACCCCCCGAGCAAAATATAGTGCCATGCACAAATTGCTTGATAAAATGAGGAAGTAAAAACAGTCATCAAATTGTTAGCATAAATGCTTTCCTCATGGAGTGATTGCATGGAGTGCATTTCTGCAAAGAGGACTGTTTTCAGGGAAGAGAGACGGCAACATTTGAATGGTTCCACTGTTTCCATGGTGATGCAGACTTCAGCCTCGCTCTCGCTGTTGTCATGAAGCTCTCTGCCCTCGCTCGGGGTTCACAGTCCACATGAAAGCATCAGGAGAGGATTCTTGGCTGTTTCAGAGAGGGATGTCAACAGACTAATAATTGGGCCATCACGCCCTCAGTGAACGCACACTGACTGTTTCCTCAAAGCAAATTACATCTACAATTCTCTTTGTTGGAGAGTTTTACCACAATGACAGTTGTAAACTGTCAACATGTTCTGTTAGATGTCAGCGCTTCCCTTCGGAAACGAGCAGCTGATGATGATAGTATCGCTATAGTGTTCATTTGGCTGATCCGTTTAATAATTTGAGCCTTTTTTGTGCCCAGTTGAAATGGTTTTAATTAATCTTTCTAGATTCTGGCTTGTAGAAGGTATAAATACCAAGCTACAGCAGCTCTGTCATGTTAATCGGCATGCTTGCTTTCTGTCTGCTGTCCATGTGAATCAACAATCAGCATTCAATGTGTTATATTGTATTCTGGATTTCCTGTTTATGCTGCCTGTGCATGTAAACACACCATATATATGGTGCTTAGAAGTGTTCCTGTAGCTAACAGTAAATAGTAGAGAAAGGTGTTGGAAATTGGGTTTGATTCCCATGCAATCCTTGAAGTGATAAAATGTGTGCATTGAATGCAATGTTACCTATATCTTAAACCAGTCTAAGCTGGATTTCTGGAATCCCAGGCTTGAATGTTTACTAGCTTTGAAGAGATTTTTGGCTTTGTAGCCAGCTAAAACAACTAAAAACCAGTTTGACCAAAACAGGAGACCTTTGAGCTGTGCTGAACTCCTTTATCCAGTTTTGTGTGCTCAGACAAAATTGACCAGCCTTTTGGAAATTGCTCGTAAATCTCTCATTATACTATATTAGCACAGGCTTTGTATTTCTTTTTGGAAGTAATTGTTCATAGACCTCATTAATCTGAGTTTATGCACCTAATTTTGCCAGGTGCATAAACTCAGATCAAGGAGTCCTACAAGCAACCTGTTCCTAAAAGAAATACAAAACCTGTGCATAATGAGAGATTTTTAGTCCAAATCAAAGTCAATGTGTCAATTAGTCAATGTGTTAAAATTAACTTCCATTTTTGGGAAAAAGAAAATCCTTTCTGGGTCAAAATTACCCAGAACATAAGGGTAAAACCAGCTTCAACCAGGTTTAAAGGGTTAGTTCATCCCAAAATACAAATTCTGTCATTAATTACTCATTGATTGTGAATTTTCCATGAATTGTTGTCCCAAACTCATTAGACCTTTTTCATCTTCAAAACAAAAATTAAGATATTTTTGATGAAATCACAGTGATTAAACTAGCATGCATGTTAGTAATGCTAGTTAGAACAGCTTTTACCAGGTGGTGAAGTTGCTGTTCTGGTTTGAACCAACTTTTTGTTGGTTAAGACATTTAAGCAGCCCAGCAGGAAGCAAAGCATGCTGAGGACGCAAAATATGCTTGTGATTTTTCACTGGTCTTTTCTGTAGGAGTTATGCAGGCTCTGTTGAAAGTGGCAGCAAGCCCACAGTTACAAATGCGTTGTCCATCATTATCGCAGCGCCATCCCAGAATTCCCTCCACGGCCCGGTCCACAGGACCTCTGCTGCTTTCCTTCCATGAATCATGTCCAACTGCGTGGTAAACAACCTATTAAGTGACCTATTTGTCCGTGGCCGGTTCTGCTAGCTCACTCACGGCAATTACTTTGGCTGAACGTCTGCGATGGAGCACTTCAGAATGCTTCGCTTTCAAATCGATGACCGCACCCCTCCCTCTCGAGAAAAAAAGCCACTCTACTGTAATATTAAGATTGCATGAAAGTAGTCCAAGACTGTACTGTGAATGTATAGGAGATTCACTGGCTTTGGTTCAAAAGCATTAGATCTATTTAACTCCGCAACATGCAGTTTTGACATTCGAGATTTGACGTCTACCTTTCCGCTTCGTAGCAGGCGGTGTTTTAGATGACGTCTGATGGATACTGATGCTGAGCAGTCAGGTGTAACATGGTGGAAGGATATTACGGTTGCACCAAGAGTCGTGCAACCACACGCATGTCAGTTCCATTTAGTTATGAAGTTCGTAGTTGTACATTTCCTGCAATTGAGCCGTCGGCGCCTGTCAATCAGGGGAAATGAACGACGCTGCTGATTGCACTGCTGGTAATTACAGAGTGCAGCCAAAGTGCTGCTGTGTCAGAGAAGTGGGTTATTTTTAAGCATGCATTTCTTCTGTATTCCAGGAAAGACTTACAGGTAAAGATGTCTAAGAGTTCAGCCTTTACAAAAGCAAAAGCCTTCAATAGGGGAAATTGAAATGATACAAATATGGTCAAAAGTGCACTGTTTTTGTTTGTCGGCTTGAATAGTTTGAAATAAAATTACTCCCGTTTCTTCTTCTGTGTGTGAAACTGAGGTTCTGTCCATCTTTATCTATTTGCAGTGTCTTTAGAAACCTTATGGAAACACTATTAAATTGAGTTTATTGAGTTTTAGACCAGTTTTAAAGTATAATAGTTCAGTCCGAAAAGTTGACAAAATCCACTTTTAACATTTCTCAAGATATAAGATGAGAAGGTGATAGAATTGAGAAATGACACAACAGAGAGACTCATTTTGAATTTCCAGGTGAATGTCTTTGGATGGTCATTTGGATTCTGTTAGTGAGTCGTCTACTTTAATAACCACATTTTGCTGGTGGGAGGACGAGAGGTGAAAAAGAAAGCAAAAAATCAATTCGATAAAAACAAGATTTGGCAGTTTGGAAGAGCAGAGAATACCAAATTTGAAGTAAGAGACTTTTTAAAGTTGATGTGTGTAATTTCAGAACTGCAAAAATGGTTGTTTTAAACAGAGAAAATGTCTTATAAAGAAGAAATTACGCATCTCTTGGGTCTGAATGTTCCCTCAGTGCCCTTTTTGAATACTCAAACATGTTTACCACTCAGTCACTGTTGATTTTCTGTGTAAATGTTTGATTTCTGATTCTTTTTGGCAGAAATGTATGAGATTGTGAGTCACCTACAGCAACACTCAGGCTTTTCTCCAGAGCTCTCAGTCCAAGGAGATTCGGTCCATTGTGGCCACTTCATATGACAGCACAAGATTCATTCTTATCAATTAGTCACTTTTAATAATGCATTGTATTCATCAGAACATTTGAATATGCTGTAGTTTTAGTCAGTGGTTAAACTGCCGAATGCATTGCAATTACTTAAATGCCCACATTAAGTCAAAATTCTGTTAACTTTCTATTAAATGTGCATGACTTGCAAGGAATACTCACTTTTAAAATCCAATCAGTTTTCACTCAGAAGTGAAACTGCATTGTGAATGCCATTTTATATTGACATTAATAAAGGTAAAATACAGTACCCACATGCACAACCTATCAGAAATGCTGCAAGCCTTTGTTTTCCCTCCTGAGAGACATTCGATTTTATTGGAGCGAACATTTTAAATGATAATGAATCTCTTTGCTTTTTATACCATAACACCATTCAGCATGTTGTAACTCTTGGTGTCATCCGCACAGCAAGAACCTGTGGCTACAAGTCATCCTAATGCAATTAGCACATCTTTTTTTAGCCATAATTTGATGTTTGGGTGCCTTATGAATGCGAAATTCCCTGACTTGTCTTCCTGTTCTTAAGTGAGTGTAGAAAGTAGCTAGTTCCATTGGCTTTCTTCCCAAGATTTTCTCTCTTATTTTAATGTCTCTGCCCTTTGTACAGTAAATTACTAAATATTAATCACAATCAAACACTTGTGTCTCATGCAAGATGTGCACATCAAATGCACATGTCCAAAAAAAGAAAGCTGTCAAGAACCATATAAAATTTTGGTGAAATTCCTCTTTCAATTCCTCTCCAGTCATGCACCATAAGTGAGGTACTTCTTAAATGCATAAAACATCCCTGCCCATTAAAACCGTGATTCTTCCACTAGTAATTTTGTCTAAGAGGTCTAAATGCAATTTGAATGAAATGATGGTACCATCTAGATCTCATTTACATGCTAAAAGTGCTTTATAGAAACTTCAGTGGAGATTTTTCATGATAAGCTTAAAGTTTAACGTCTGCCCCTAAAACTAACTTTTACTACATGAATTATGATGTTTTAAGGGTTTTCCTGTAATTTAATTTCTCTTGGCTTTGACTTTTCCCCCCAAATCTCATTTTGCAAATAACAAAAGCTCCTTAAAGAATACAAAAGGTTTTACAAAATGTAATGTCAAATTAGACAAATTATATATATATACTGTATATATGGCTTCTTTTGTTATATTTTCTTTTGTTACTATGCCTACAAAATAAGTCTATACATATATATATATATATATATATATATATATATATATATATATATATATATATATATATATATATATATATATATATATATATATATATATATATATATATATATATATATATATATATATATATTTTAACCAGTTTTATCATCTGCCAGGTGAAATTGGCAAGTCTGAATTTCCTAAAAATCGTTGACAGATTTTTATTTTTTTATTTTTTTTGGCCTTATGATTGCATAATGGGCTCTGCATGTGTGTGGATGCTGGTTGTCTTTGATATTTCTGTGCCACATTAGGACATGGACGGAGGAATAATCCCTTTGGATTTAATAATTTAATCCCGGCCACCTCATGAAGATATGTCTTGAGTCTAATTTAGCCCAGCAAAGAAGAAAACCCCAATTTTTCCTCTTCTTCTAATTGATTTTAAAGACGTGCCCTGATTTGTTCATCTACAGAGCCAGTGCCCAGCAGATATATTTGCCATGCAGAGAATTATCAGACGGGTTCGGGCATATTACAGCAGCCGCCTGTTTGTCAGTCCCTGGCTTAATCTATAAAAACATGATTATGTACACAAGGCTTACATAGACTTTCCCCAATGTTGTCATTGATTACACTTTAACTCCAAAGCTTTCTCCTGTAGGTCATTTAGTGTAGCTGCTTGATGGCCAAACCAAACGCACGTTATTGCAAACATTAATTTTGAATGTGATGCTAGCATCCCAGATCTTTGTAAATTTGATTCAGTTGACACTTTTTAGGAGTAAAGTGGAAGCCAAAATTGTGAGTTTTTAAATGGAAGTCATCAGAGAGACAAAGACCAGATGCACTGCATCCGCGGTAAGCACTAAGATGACACGATCTTGTGTCATGTGTCCATGTGCTCCCTCTCTTTTGTCTCAATGAAAGGAGAGGTATACATAACAGTGAACAGAGAAAGAACATTCAATGTGTTAAACGGAAGGAAATAATCTCAGGATTTTGTTAGGAATACGTAAGAACAATCCCCCATCGTCCTCTTTCGCCATGGACGTGAAATGACACATTTATTCACAATCAATAGAAGTGAAAAATGTTTTTGGAATGATGTTCCTGAGGACAAACGTTGCACAGGTTCCTAAGATACACTAATGATGGCTGCATAATATGTTTTTGATGTGCAGCAGGATCCAAAGGCCTGGTTTATTTAGGAATAATGCAAAGAAAATGACTGTTTTCTTATCCTAGAGTGGTATACTGTACTTGTCAGAGTTCAATATCAGTTGTTTAATGTGCTGTATATGACAACCTTGTGTTGTGTCATAAAATCCTAAAAGGCTGAGATTTTGTTGAGAACTTTAGAGGAAAAGCCAATGGCTCAGTTGTTTTCATATAACCCATCAGCTGAAATACCTAATTAAACCTAGATGGTTTGCTGGTCTTGGATGTCCTGGTTTAAGCTTGTTTAAGCTGGTTTAAAAATCAAGAATTTGATATAGTGAGTTATGAGTTCATATTAGGATCTAGAGACTTAAAAAAATGCAAACCAAAGCACAGTTTGAGACTTTGCTGAGAACTCTAGAGGTGAAGCTAATGAGCCAATATCTGATATACAATCCTACTGAAATACATAATTTAACCAATCAAAGATAATTTGCTGGTCTTACCTGGTTTAGCTTGAATGACCAGTCAAAAAGTTCCTAAACCCCTTCTAAAACCAGACAAAAGGCCAAGCTGACCAGGCTGGGAGACCACAAAGCCATTTTAGAATCTTTTTTGCAATAAAATGAGTGATGATGGCTAAGCTCAGATAGTCTAGCATAGCCAGACCTTCAGATTGGCAGCAGAAGGTATGGGAATCATGGCCAATTTGAATGGCCAAAGACTGCCCAGAAGGCCATATGACTGGCAGTTGAAGCAACCAATCATATTTTGTTTTGTGGCTTGTCGACTCCTGAAGTGTTTGCAATTTTGTGTTCTATATGCATCAGACGTTCATCCAACTGTCCATGAGCATAATGTCTAGGGCTAAACCTATAGCTAAGATATCTTGTTTTTGGAAAAATCTGATGAAAAATATTTGAATTCATATTAGGATCTAGAGACTTTCCAATGCAAACCTATGAGACTTTGCCCGAAAAACTCTAGAGAAGAAGCAGATGAGCCCATTGTTGACATCGTTCCACTCTCCTTCATAGAGTCATCATGCTCCGCCTTTGTTATTGTTTTGAAAATGTGGACTCTAGAGTCAAAAACCTAGGCTACATATTGTGCCTTTAGACCGACCTAAAATGGATAGCTGGTCTAAGCTGTGCTGAAGTGCCCAGAACTGTTCTAAATCCAGCCAACAAACCAGCTTGTGCAGGCTGTAGACCACCAAACCACCTTAGGCTGGTTTAAGATGGATTTTTTCAGCTATATAATGAATGTCGATGGCATATCTCAGATAACTGCATTGGAGGAATTTTGATGAGAAATTAAATTTTACAACGTGATCTAGAGATTTTCTATTACAAACCTGAGCATAGTCTAGAGGAGATACAGTACATATGGGACTGGGTCTTTTTTTTCCTGGAAAGTCACCATTTGCTCTTTATTTAATCTCAGTGCTGTCAACATTTGAACATTTGAGATATTAAAAAGAAGTTATTTGTGATTTGTCTCCCTTAAATTTAAAAAAAAATAAAACTGTTTCCCATTCAGTTTTCAACACGCATTTGCGAGAAAAAGGCTCACTCTCCCATAGTACATGGGTTCAATATCTGATGCTGTTTATTCTTTCTGCTGGTTTGGAGATGCAGATCGTTTGCATGCATTATCACTGCTCCATAACAGACCAGTACCCCACTGGGCCAAAGAGTCTAATTAATGAACCAAATGCCCACAAAATAGCGAAGCGATGTACACAAACACACACACTGGAGTGTCTAAACAAAAGGACTATCAGGGTTGACTCCACAAGAATCATTTTGTCTGTTTTTGTGATGCTCTTTTAACTCAAACGCTTGTGCAAAATCCAAGTGGTTGCTGAGAGGGTGTTAAGCTGTTCTGAATGGTTACTAGGTGTTGGTTGCTTTCTTTCTAGTATAGATATGGCTCAAGTCCCTCATTCTTTGTATGAAAATTTACTGGGTGGATTTTTTACAAAAGTAATGGCACACCTAAATAAGTGTCACAATTTGAGGCATCATGTTTGTGCAGGAAACTGTGAGCTCCCTTGGTTTAATATACGTAGTACTATTCATGTATTCATTGAAGACAATGTAGTAATTTATAAGAGGTCATATTATTAGGGTTTCAATGTTGGAATCTTGGAACCCATCCTGACAAAGATAATATAGACCTAAATTTGCCAATCAATTTGACAAGCCAAAGGCACGTGGCTGAGATCTTCAGCACATATGAGTTCTCTCAAAATGTCCAAAGGGAGCAGAGATTATCCCTCTCAAGAAGTACATTTGCTCAGTAGCTTTAACCAAAAGGTGCCCTTCTGGGTATTTGTAGCTGATGGATCTTATTATAGTAATGTTGGCTTAAAAAAAAAAAAAAAGTAGTAAAAGTAGTTTTTTATGCATTAGTTATGCCTTGTAATGCACCTCATACTGCATTTTACAAACTCATGAATAATAACACTTATCAATTCATCCTTAATCTATGCATTTTAAATTAGGTTATAATCATTTATGACAAGATATAATGTATTACAATGCACATTATGATTAATTAATAATTTAATACATTACATTATGTAATCTATTATACATAAAGGCTTTAATTAAAGTGTTACCAAAAACTCATATGGTTTTCAGTTACCATAAAACTGGCAAAAAAATTAAAAAAGATTCTTGCAAAAATCTTCACTTTGAAGGAGCACCCGAGACATTTCTATTGACCACAGTTTCACAGAGACTTAGGAAATGGACTATTTTGGCCACCCAGAAATCCCTAGCAATAAGGAAAGCACCTTTTCACATTTTCTTCAGAGGACATAAAAATGTAGTTTCACTCGGATCTGAATGCATTTTAAACCTCATATGCTGTGGATCGTAGATGAAGGCAAACAGAGGGTTGTGAGCCGATGGAGCTGTTCCAGTCACGTTTATTAGCTGTTTGACATTCAGGCAGAGGCGATGGAGACGAGGGGGGTGGGGTAGCCTTGGAAACCCTCCGTATCACCACACATGTGAGCTGCCATTGGTGGAGTCTGTCCTGATGTGTTCGGGTGTCTCTGAGCGGCTGATAAGTATTCCTTGTGTCTGTGCATGAAGAAGGACATCCCTCCTCTCTCTCTCTCTCTCTTTCTCTTTCTCTTCCTCCCACTCCCCGACAACACTGTGTCCCTGTTTAAGCAGGAATCCTTTTCCCCTCGCTGTGAAATGATGCCAGGTCCATTCCCGACGTCTCAAACAAATGTGGAGCGAATTCAATTTCACACACTTTACAGACAAACCGCCCTTTCTGGCGAATAGGTGTTTATTTTGGTCATTTTGGTAATGACTGAGAATGTTAAGGTGATCGAACCTGTTTTCTAAAATGCTAGGACAGGCATTGGCAAAAATCACTTGTACGCTAATCCCATGTGTATATCAATGTTAAATTCCGCAAAGCTCGATAGTGCTTCAGAGAGCTGGAGACTTGATTGATTTTGTTGTTTGACGGGACTCGGTCAACCTCTACATGCCCGTTTGTCCTCCCGAACACAAGCAGACCGAACCAAATGGGAATTATTCAAATGGAAACAACCTTCGTATTTGCAAATCAAGCTGAATCTGTCTTGCGCAGGCTGGCATGTTTCATTAGATTTTTCTGGGCTACAGCTGAATTGCATGGCTTTTCTTTTTTTCTTTTTTTTTTTTTTTTTGATGGCTATATCGATTCAATGCAAAGACAGTCTCTATGGCAACCTATCAGGTCTGGAAGGGAGCTTTTCCGCCCCCTCATACACTTATGCCAGGCATAGGCCATGGAGACGTGATATGTGATGGCTCCTATAGATCTGTGACAGCTGTGAAAACCATCTGATTGGAAGACTTCCACTTCTGCCATCGTTATCTACCTGTACGGAATTCACCAACCGCTTTTACTTTAGAAAAGTACAAACAGTCTGGGGTACGCTTGTGTTGGCCTGTGTGACTGAATGTAAGTAAGTGTTTCTATGCAGAAATAAACAATGGTGGATGCAGCAGATCTGATTGTGTGTGCGTGTGTGTGACCCTGGACCACAAAACCACATTGCACAGGTATGCTTGTAGCAACAGCCACAAATACATTATATGGGTCAAAATGATAAAAAAAAAAAAAAATTGTTATGCCAAAAATGATTAGAATATTAAGTAAAGATCATGTTCCATTAAGATATTTTGTAAATTTCCTACCATTAATATATATCAAAACTTAGTAATATTAGTAATATTTTGAGGACTTAATTTGGACATCCTTTAAGGGGGTTTTCTCAATATATTTATTTTTTTGCACTCTCAGATTCAAAAAAAAAAAAAAAAAAAGTTATATCTTGGCCAAATATTATCTGATCCTAATAACACGTAAGACTGTGGTCCAAGGACACATATACAGTTAATGTAATATTATTAACTGTAAAAAAAAAAAAATTTTGTGCTCATACTAGGCAATCTTAAGGGTTTAGTGTTTGACCCCTAAAGCCTGGTTCGTTTGACTAGTGTGGTCGCTCCGTTCAGCAGTCACTGGCTCGGTTAGAAGAGGTGGGCAAGAGCGTGGTTCAGTTATATATAGATCAGTGAGTGTGAACACTAACCGCACCAGAATGCAGATCTTCTCATAAGCCTACGTGCTGCATGACTGTGTGAATATTTCTGAGCGGCAAAAGCAATCGATTTGTAAAGCAATATATTGTGAGAGGGACTTGTGTTATCACGTCCCATACGGCAATATTTAAGAGGTTCCAATCAACTAAAGATGTTACAAACCTGCCTGGAAGAGGACGTGTGTGTACATCATCCTAATGCACGGTGAGGAGGAGAGTTTGAGTGGCCAAAGGCTCTCCAAGGATCACTGCTGGAGAATTGCAGAGATTAGTTGTGTCCTGGGGTCAGAAAGCCTAATAAAAAATGATCCTCGCTCATCCAGCATCCAACTCCAGCATGTTTTTCTGCCGGAGGTCCTGGACATCTTGTTCAGAAGCATGGGATCATGGATTCTATCAAATACCAACAGATAAAAAATCTAAACCTGACTGCCTCTGTTAGAAATCTTATAATGGGCCATAGTTGGATCTTCTATCAGGACAATAATCCAGAACACACATCAAATTCAACACAAAAATGGGTCACTGAGCACAAAATAAAGCTTCTGCCATGGCTGTCCCAGAAGTGTTTTGGACAGTTATCAGCTATAGCATAACACCAGCCGAGAGCACCAAACCACTTCAGCCTAGTTCAAGCTGTTTTTTTTTTTTCTCTCTAACAAATATATATCCACACATACATAAGCCGGTACACCATGTCCACATGAGCTGTAGGCAGTAATTCTCATGAGCTGACAGCTGCAGGCCGAGGTGCTGTTTGTCTAGCACGCCACTCAAGGTGAAATCAATCTCTGTGAAAAGCTGTGCAAGGAAATGTACGTTTTCCCCCTCATGCATAGCAAGCATAAAACCTCCACCAGAGCAATAAAAACAAGCCCACTGGTTTTAGTAATCAAGGCCAGGTTTTTTTTGTTTAGTTTTTTCAGTCAGGTGTAATTTGTGAGTACAATGGAAGCCGTGTGTGAGCGCCTCAGTGGAGGTGGAGTTCTAGCTGCCAGCGTTTGCAGAGGTGAAAGTCAGGGCTGTCGACTTTGTTTCACATCCTGTGGAAGCTGCGTGTCTCGTTTCCTCACCTCTCTGCTACCATTAAATGACTTGCTGAGGTGAAAAGAGTGGTGTTATTATTATTTTTTTTTTGTTAAACATGACATCACTCATTCACACTTTCCACACAATTTTATTTGAGCTTCTGCTCTGTGAGGTTTGAAATGTGTCATCAACCTTCACAAAGAAGTACTGAGGTACAGATAGTTATGTGCATCTTCATGTATATACCATGTTATAATGCGTACCATTTCAGATTATATTATATTATATTATATTATATTATATTATATTATTACTTTTTGGAGTATTTTTCATTACAAGAGGTAACACTATGGTACTTTGAACCATATAGTATATATATGTGTGTATGTATATGTGTATATCTATATGTATAGGTATATATTTTTAACAATTATTAAATTATTTAACATTTAAGTAAATTATTGCATTTCATAATTATATTGTTATATTCTAAATGTATTATTATTATTATTTTATTAACATTTTATTATATATGCTATATTACTTTATATACATACATGTATAGATGGTAATAGAGCATGTGTTAATATGTGGTAATACTATGGTACTTTGAACCATATATATAATATTTTCATAATTATAAAATTATTTATATTATTCATTTAATAATTGTATTATATTAAATATCTTTATTATTATTATTATTATTATTATTATATACTATATTAGTACGGTATAGTGCTGATGCCAAATGGTAATACTAAGGTCCATTCCATGGTACTACAATTCATGGACCATGGTATTTACCATCTTTCATTTACATATTTATAACATATTTATATATTTACACCCAAAATAACATGACAGTACAGCTTATTCTGGTGTATATTCTATATCCAATATACTATTGCACAGCGACGTAGCACACCTTTCTTGAGAAGATAAACCAACAACGGTTACTGGTTGGAGGACTTCAACTTTATTTAAACCGTTTTGGCAGCCTAGTCAGAATTCCAACGAGGAAGAGAATAAATGTTGTCATCGACATTAATTACCATTGCTGATGTAATCGTCAGCAACTTCAGCTTGTTTACAAGACAACATGAAGCAGAAAAAACCCAATTCTGCACACTGGTCACCAGTGGAACATGTTGAGAAACACTGTCCTGACGTTTGCCGTATTCCACTGTTAGATGTTGCACTGAAATGCCTTCACGGTCTCATCTCTTAAGCAGCCTCAAAACCCTGTGATGTGACCCCATGTGAATCACTGGCCACATTCTCCATGCTGTATGGAATGGATGATGTTAGCAAATGTGTGTGTGCATCAGAAGAGGAAGCCAGACGTTTTGAGATCTTCTTTTCCAACTTTGTGTGAACAGACAGTCGTTGACGGCTGTGGGGACAAAATGCACAAGAATAATATCTCACACATAGCATCTCTGCACTTCATTATTACTGCGCGTGGCTTCTGCTGTCGGCATATGCTGAAAGTTTTTTTTAGCCTGAATAAACATAGTGACGTTTCACAGCTCCCATGCAGAATGCATTGCTACCTAATTATTCTTTATTCCTGTATTTATTAAAATAAAGCCTGTTTTAATCGAATCTCAACCAGACGTCTCTTCAAAATATGCATTGGTTTACTTGCAGCTACTTGTGTTTCCACCTACACTCCACACCAGATATACCCATCACAAACTAGCCATCATTATCCAACACACCTCCTCTTCATCTCCACAAACAAGTGTCTCGCTGGTCCCTTCCTTTCAGGCAGGACTCGGAGCCGAGCGTCTGTGCTGCGTTCTTGCCTTCAGCAATGGGAATGACGGCAGAGGTTGTGTTTACGCCTGGTCTGAGCACTTGTCAGGCGGTAAACGCTGCAGTGGAGGAGATGGATGTCATGTTGAGGCCTATGTGTTTGACAGGGAGTGATAATAAAGCGTAATTCGATGGCTGTGGAGCTGAGCGTTGAGTTAGGCCTGGAGCAGGTGATTGAAAGCGTTGAGGCTCCAGCGGACGGAGGAGACACTTCCTCAATCCATTTGCAGCCTTCTTTAGCACCTTCAGATGTGTGTAGGTGTGTGTAGAGAGCTGTGACCCTAACGAAGCCATATATCAATGCAGTACACTTCTGCTTTCACTAACAATAAAAAGGTACTTTGGCATTACTATTATCATGGTGTTTTAGAAATGCATTTTGTTTATGGTGCATTGGTAATAGTCTTGGAAGTATTATGGAGTGAACAATGTTAACAATGCCAAAGTACTTTTGTTATCAGTAACCAAACCACCACCCCTTTCTCTTGCATACAAGCGTTTTTACAATGGTTCACTATTTTTGAACAAGAACATAGTAGTAAAAGGCACCTAATATAAAGTGAGAACTGGACTATATAGAATAAAACACCTCGTTATTTAGGTACAGGAAGAGAGTGAGTGTGTTACAGAAAGAGGACAGGAATAAAAGAGCATGACACACTGAGACATACTCATCTGACATTCACAATCTCACAGTGTACGTGTGTGTGTGAAAGAGAGAAAGAGAATGAGACAGAACATTGAGAGTAGCGGGGGAGTGAAACTCTCTCGGAACAGTTGGGATGAATCATCCAGTTTTCACCTCTCTCCAAGTCTTGCAGTAAACTGTTCTTGTGGTAAAAAAAAAAAGAGTACACGGTAATGTTAACACGTGTTCTAACCAGGCGTGATGCATCAAGTTTCCAGCTACAAGTAATGTGTCTGTTTACAATGGGAACATGTCTGATAGATAGATGTTGCGAGCCAGATTCGAAATAACATTTCCCATTTGAGCACCACAGCTCAGTGGTTTTCCTTATAAAAAGTAGTTATGTGAATTATAATGCAGATGTCTGAAACAATATATTGTTGTTTTTGCTCCCATGTCCAAAAAAAAAAAAAAAAAAAAAAACGTGCACCGTGCATCAACCGCTAACACACAGCTCCAACGCTTTCCTAACATTTCATTCATCTTGGCACTTCACTAATTGGTATAGACTCCTGCCGAGGTATCTGGGGTCGCGGTACACGCACACTGCTGATTGCATTCTGTTGTGAACTCACAGATGACTAATTACCATAAAAACAAACTGAAGTGATTGGCTCAGGATGAGTGGCTGTCCAGACTGGCCCCGTGACAAACCGCAGGAGGAAAAAGAATGAGTGAGAGAGAGAGAGAGAGAGCAACGCAGGTCAACCCCTGTCTTCTTGCATTGAGCACAAGACGACACCTCATCGTGATTCATCCACTGGAGCCAGCGCCACCAGGGCACCACAGAAGCCCCTAGTTGTCCATGGACACACTTCTCTACAACACTTCTCCTCCTTCACTCTCTCTCTCTTTCGTCTTTTATTCATTCTTAGCTCTGACCTCAAGGAGTTCAGATGGTTTTGGATCTGTGTGACAGACAAGCTTCAGTTGAATGACTGATAGTACAAAGTGAATAGAGACTTAATGGGTAAGAAGCATCATGAGATAATTTATGTCTGTTTTCATCAATTCGAAGCCTGAATGCAGATTACGAATCTATTAAATGCTATATCCTAATATTTACCCTGCTAAAAAAGTTTTTAAAAAACTGTTTCATCAGACTGCAATACTGAATCTATAGATGTTAAGATTTTAAGATTTACCCTGCTGCTAAGGTCATCTTAAACCAGTAAGGGTGCGTTTCCCAAAATCAACTATGGTCGCAAGTTCCATGGTTACCAATAGAGCTCAATGGAAAAAATGACCAAAGTTAGCCAACAATGCTTTTGGGAAACACACCCCTGGTCTATTATGGTTTTAGCTGGTTGTCTATCAGGTCTCCCAGTCTGATTAGCTGGAAAGCCCCCATAACTTTTCTAAAGCCTGCCAACGAGTCCAGCTAATACCAGCAATCCAGTTTAAGCCAGTTTAAAATGTTTTCTTTCCATGTTATAACTCCTCTGTCAATTTAATCAGACTTCAACCCTTAATCTTAACATTTTAAGATATATTTTAAGATTTAAACTGATGACAAGGTCATGAACCAGCCTAAGATGGTCCTACTGGTCTTAGCTAGTTTATAATGATCTTAGATGGTCACCCATCTAGTTTCCCAATCTGATTGGCTGAAAACTGCCCCAAACTGCTCTAAAACATTTAACCAATTTAGGCAGGTTTAAGATGTTTTTTGCCATGGTATGTTGAGATCTGCAGCACCTTTGTCAGTCAGATTGCAACTGCAAAGAGATTTTGCTCTGTTGAATCAAATTAGTCAGATCCTAAACTTTCTTAAACTGACTAAGATGTTTTGCTGGTCTTAACTGGTCTGGTTAAGTGGTTTTAGAGGTTTTTTTGTTCAGTTATGACCTACCTTCTCAAGCCACATTATGGCTTTTTATTCTGATTGCAGTATTAGTCAAATTATTAATGAATCATTAGTGCATGTAAACTTAGCAACTGTGGTTATTTATCAAAAGTTGTGTTATTGTGAATAGCATGAAGGGACAGTCGTTTAACTTGATTGCTTCTGCAGTTTCCAGTTTCTGCAGAGTCTGCAGAACGCCGCTCTACATCCTCTTGATAACATACATAACACTATATAAATGTGTACAGGGAGGGATGAGGTTACTTGGCAAGCTCACACGTAACCCAGAGAGGGAGAGAGAAAGATTAGAGAGCGTTAGGAGCTATGTGTGATCCGTCCTCAGGAGCTTGGGATGTTTCAATAGCAAATAGGAGTTTTACTTACTCAAACATGTTCTGAGGGCAGAAAGGAAAATGATTGGTTTACATATTCAACCAATGAAATTGAAGCAGAGGCGGAGTCAGGAAATTTGAACATGTGGAAGGAATACTTCAGACAGATACGTTACTGACACTTCGTGGGAGGCATTTATTGCAAGGTAAGTTCATTTACCATGTATTTTCATGAAAAAATTCACATCTCTAACATTTAATAAGATAATTAGCAAACAAAGATGCACAGAACAAGTAATCAAGGACTAAATATTATATTGTATGCATTTTCACTTGACTGCTTCATCAGTTGATTACACCAAAGCTAGTTATGAGATATCTGGAGTAAAACATGCTTTTCTGCAGGGCTTTCAGGGCAGGAGTACTCTATATTCATATTACTGTTATTTTTACTGTTCTATGAGCTGCTCTCAGGGCAGGAGTATTCAATATTGTATTATGTGCTGCTCTCAGGGCAGGAGTACTCTATATTCATATTATTATTATTTTACTAAACTATGAGCTGCTCTCAGGGCAGGAGTATTCAATATTGTATTATGTGCTGCTCTCGGGCAGGAGTACTCTATATTCATATAACTGTTATTTTTCTAAACTATGTGCTGCCCTCAGGGCAGAAGTACTCAATATTCTTATTACTATTATTTTACTCAACTATGAGCTGCTCTCGGGCAGGAGTACTCAATATTCATATTACTGTTATTTACTAAACTATGTGCTGCTCTCAGGGCAGGAGTACTCTATATTCATATTACTGTTATTTTACTAAACTATGTGCTGCCCTCAGGGCAGAATTACTCAATATTCTTATTAATATTATTTTACTAAACTATGAGCTGCTCTCAGGGCAGGAGTACTCAATATTCATATTAGTGTTATTTTACTAAACTATGTGCTGCTCTCAGGGCAGAAGTACTCAGTATTCATATAACTATTATTTTACTAAACTATGTGCTGCTTTCAGGGCAGGAGTACTCTATATTCATATTACTGGTATTTTACTACATGTAACCCCTCTCTCCCGGGTCCTCTCTGACGCTCCTCGCACTCGCGACGAGCAGGGCTCGAACGCGGGTCTCCGGCATGGGAGGCGGACGCACTAACAAGGAGGCTAAATGGCTACAGCCACTAGCGTCTGTTGCTAGTGCGTCTCTTGAGATCGGGGAGTGAGGTTTACCTGCACAGCACTACTCGCTGGCCTCCATTACATAAACTATGAGCTGCTCTTAGGGCAGGAGTACTCAATATTCATATTACTGTTATTTTTACTGTTCTATGAGCTGCTCTCAGGGCAGGAGTACTCAATATTCATATTACTATTACTTTAATAATCCATGCGCTGCTCTCAGGGTAGGAGTACTCAATATTCATATTACTGTTATTTTAATAAATTATGTGCTGCTCTAAGGGCAGGAGTACTCAGTATTCATATTACTGATATGTTTACTGTTCTATGAGCTGCTCTCAGGGCAGGAGTATTTAATATTGTATTATGTGCTGCTCTCAGGGCAGGAGTACTCTATATTCATATTACTATTATTTTACTAAACTATGAGCTGCTCTCAGGGCAGGAGTATTCAATATTGTATTATGTGCTGCTCTCAGGGCAGGAGTACTCTATATTCATATTACTATTATTTTAATTTACTATGCACTGCTCTCTGGGCAGGAGTACTCAATATTCATATTACTTTTATTTTACTAAACTATGTGCTGCTCTCAGGGCAGGAATACTCAATATTCATATTACTATTATTTTAATTATCTATGCACTGCTCTAAGGTCAGGAGTACTCAATATTCACATTACTGTTATTTGAATAATCTATGCCCTGCTCTCAGGGCAGGAATACTAATTATTTATATTACTATTATTTTAATAATCTATGCGCTGCTCTCAGGGCAGGAGTACTCAATATTCATATTATTTTTTCTTTTACTAAACTATATGCAGCTCTCAGGGCAGGAGTACTCAATATTCATATTACTGTTATTTTTATTGTATTATATCCTGCTCTCAGGGCGGGATTGTTTAATATTCATATAACTATTATTTTACTAAACTATGTGCTGGACTCAGGGCGCATACATTTGTTTTTATTACAGCTGTGACTGTGTCATGTCGTTTGTCTTCTCTTTGCAGAATAACATTCTTGGAAAAGGCAGAAGTCTTCAGTGGTCCCTTCTTAGAGAAAGGACATTTCTGGACTTTCTTTGTAAGCTTCTCTAGTTTTATTTGAGAATCTTGCTGATATTTGTGCCCATATTATTGCTGATATAAGTGCCCATATTATTTTCCCCTCAAATATTATTTTTCATGAATTGCAGTTTAGCTGTTTGTAAATGTATAAAGGTCTGCAAAGGTTTACAGATCAAATTGCACAACAAATAAAGTTTTGTCTCTGAAAAGTAAGAAAACTGATTCTGAACTACTGTGCTGAAATGAGTTTCAGAAACTCCAATCTCATTTTATGTTACCAGTTACCTGTTAGGTTTTTTTACATAATGCCAGCCTATGGACGTCATCGACTGTCCTTCAAACGTCTACTACTCTAATCTGCCCTCAATCACTGTAGTTGTAGCTGAGGCCAAACAGAGTACAGTAGGCTGTAGAAATGGCAGGGTTTAAGGATGTATTATGTGTCATTAAGAAATTGTCAATTTTGAGGGAGTTGAAATGTGATTTTTATGATTTTACTAGTAATTATGTTTGCTTACATTGCTAAATTTCAGATGCTGGACAGTGAGTTGTTCATATATGTAATGTTCCTGGTTTGCAAGTTTGCTCCACACAAGAAATTGGTCCAGGAAATATATGAAAATGAGGATGTTCATGAAGTTCATTCAATGTCCATAACTAAAACTTAGGGTAAAATAATGTTTTTGTTTTTATATTTTTACTTATTTTTTCATAATCATCAGTGTAAATTGAAACCAGACTCTTTATGCATTTCAAATGCAGGAAGACGTTGCAAACACTTCTGGAGACTTGAAACTGGCTTTGAGAAGATATCTTGCAAGACGACCTAGGGCCTGGTTTAAAGGGAGCATGTTCAAACTACAGCAGTTTAATGATGCACCTACCTTTTGCAGCGAAATCTTCCTGTGTATTGTACATGCATCTAATTCACTGGATTTGTTTGTAATTGTTTAAAAAAGGAAAGAAGTCTTAATTATATTTGATTATTTTCTTGTAATATTTGACCTGTAAACTGATTATTTTCAATCAACATTTCATTTTGTTCTTACACAAATAATCTTTACAACATACATTGAATGAAACAACATTTACAGCACAATATATATATATATATATATATATATATATATATATATATATATATATATATATATATACACACACACACACACACACACACACACACACACACACACACACACACACACACATATATATATATATATATATATATATATATATATATATATATACATTTTGGTTATTTTTAGAATTACAGGGCTTAATTTCTCTGCAACAGCCTATGAGAACATTAAGTGGTTGCACAAAGATTGACACCCGGAACTTTTGAAATCACATTTATGTATCACCAATTCAACTCAGGACTTCTCTCACAATTCAGATGGCACTTGTTATTCATATGAACATACAGAAATAATTATTTACATGACACCTCAGTGATAACTCATGGATTTGATGATTTATTCACAGTGGAGAAGACAGATGTGTGAACCTAGGAATGCACTGCAGACATTGCCAGTTGCATGGTTGTCTGCTCTAAATAAAATGTCATACTTTTGGAATAATAGATTTAAATGTGATAATATAATATTTTTTATTTATTTAAATCTCTGGTTTAAAAGGAAAATAGACCCAATATAGCTGAAATGGTTTTCTTAAATTTTATCCCTCAAAATGATGGTGTTATTCAAAATGTGGAGATTAGCATTAATAAGTAAATGCAACCTCTTATTTACACGAGGCAAACAAAGCTACTTGGTTTGCATTTTTAAGTATGTAATTGTAGGCCTATAAATATTTAAAATTTGTGTTGCATACCTGTTACTGCCATAATAATGAACCATTTCAAATGTTTACGTGCTTTTCTGGTCTTTTTGTTCTTAATAAGCATCCAATCACTGTGATGGAGCATTTCTGAAAAAGTATTCTCGTAAACATTTTAGTATTTCAACAAAAATAGTAGAGCTCATAGAACAGTAAAAAATAACTGTAATATGAATATTGAGTACTCCTGCCCTGAGATCAGTAAAAATAACTGTAATATGAATATTAAGTACTCCTGCCCTGAGAGCAGTGCATTGTTTATTAAAATAACGGTGATATATATATATATATATATATATATATATATATATATATATATATATATATATATATATATATATATATATAGTATATGGGGCCCTATTTTAACGATCTGAAACGCAAGTGTCAAAGCGCGAAGCGCAAGTAACTTTGTGGGCGGGTCTCGGCGCTGTTGCTATTTTCCCGGCGGGATAAATGGCTCTTGCGCCCGGCGCAAATCTAAAATGGGTTGGCCTGAAGTAGCTTCATTATTCATAGGTGTGGTTTGGGCGTAACGTGAAATAAACCAATCAGAGCGTCATCCAACATTCCCTTTAAAAGCAGGTGCACAAGTTCCATTATTGATTGCTATTATTATGGCGTATTTACCAGGCGCACGCCAGGAGCGGTTCACAGCCGAGGAGACTGTTGTTCTTGTAAGAGCAGTGAAAGACAGAGAAGTTGTGTTGTATGGGGATGGGAGAAACCCACACAAAATAGCGTCGGTTAAACAGGCGTGGGAGGAAATAGCCACAATTTGTCAGATGTCCTTATATACATATATGTCTTGCCACTATTGGGCAAACAGGTCTGATCCTTAATTACTACAAGTAGCCTGAATAATTTGTAAGCTAGATTTATGCCTATTTTTTCACATCTTAGTGGCACACCACAATAATTTCCGTCATCTCATGTGTATTTTTTTTTAGTGTAACAATTTATGATTTGCAAAAATAACTGTTGCATCTGTGTAGATTACATGAGCAAAGTGTATGCGCGTTGTGCACGCTATACATTATGGTCAAGCATGCGCCCTTAAAATAGCATAATGAACAACGCGCAACGCGCCACTGACTTTAGACTAGGTTTTTTCTGGTCAGTGGCGCAATTGTTTAATGGAACAGCAAAATAGCACCTGGGATTGTTTGCGCCGGAACACGCCTCCTTTTTTGTGCTGAACCGCCCAGGGAGCGCAAGTTCATTCACTAGTTTAGTGACGTGCTTCTGTGGAGGGAAAAGCGCGCTTTGCGCGGGTGCAAAATAGGAATGACACATGCCTCGGTGTACAAAGTCAATTGCGCTGGGTGCAAGATAGGGCCCATGGTGTTAAACAGTGGTGAAAACGGTTTTAAACTGTTAATTTTGAAATGATTTAATCTCAGAGATGTGGATTTGGACAGCGATTAAATTAACACATGACCTTGGGATTCGGCTGGAGATTTTCATGGGGATTGTGGGAGAAAAAATAATGACATTCTGGATTCAGATGGCAATAAAATCACAGACTAACCCCTGTAAATGTTGATAATCACTAACGTCCCCATGAGAACCAATTACCCTTCGAATACCCTTGGCTATTATGTGCATTTATCAGGTGGAACCAAACACACACCATTTTTCATTCATCTCCATTTTTGCACCATTTTGCACCCAGCTGCATCAGATACCTCTTCAGTGTTAGCTCCTTTGATTTGTCCTGTTTCTGCCAGCTCCTCCAGGTAACTGGAAAACAAAATAAAAGATAATTCAATAATGCAGAAATGTTCTATTGATTTATAAATGTAATAATAATAAAAAAAAAAACTGATTATTGTTAAAACTATGAATATCACGTACTCCTGCCCTGAGAGCAGCTCATAGTTCAGTAAAAATAACAGTAATATGAATATTGAGTACTTCTGCCCCAGAGCAGAATATAATACACTAAAAATAACAGTAGTATGAATATAGAGTACTCCTATGCTGAGAGCAGCTCATAGAACAGTAAAAATAACTGTAATATGAATATTGAGTACTCTTGCCCTGAGATCAGTAAAAATAACTGTAATATGAATATTAAGTACTCCTGCCCTGAGAACAGTGCACCGTTTATTAAAATAACAGTGATATGAATACTGAGTATTCCTGCCCTGAGAGCAGCACATAGATCAGTAAAAATAACAGTAATATGAATATTGATTACTCGTGCCCTGAGAGCAGCACATATTTTAGTAAAATAACAGTAATATGAATATTGAGTACTTGTTCCCTGAGAGCAGCACATAGTATGAATATTGAGTACTTCTGCCCTGAGAGCAGCACATAATACACTAAAAATAACAGTAATATGAATATTGATTACTCGTGCCCTGAGAGTAGCACATATTTTAGTAAAATAATAGTAATATGAATATTGAGTACTCCTACCCTGAGAGCAGTACCTTACACTAAACATAACAGCAATATGAATATTGAGTACTCGTGCCCTGAGAGCAGCACATATTTTAGTAAAATAATAGTAATATGAATATTGAGTACTTCTGCCCTGAGTGCAGCACATAATGCACTAAAAATAACAGTAATATGAATATTGAGTACTCCTGCCCTGAAAGCAGCACATATTTTAGTAAAATAACAGTAATATGAATATTGAGTACTTGCTCCCTGAGAGCAGCACATAGTTTAGTAAAATAACAGTATTATGAAAATTGAGTACTTCTGCCCTGAGAACAGCACATAATACACTAAAAATAACAGTAATATGAATATTGATTACTCATGACCTGAGAGTAGCACATAATACACTAAAAATAACAGTAATATGAATATTGATTACTCGTGCCCTGAGAGTAGCACATATTTTAGTAAAATAATAGTAATATGAATATTGAGTACTCCTACCCTGAGAGCAATACCTTACACTAAACATAACAGTAATATGAATATTGAGTACTCGTGCCCTGAGAGCAGCACATATTTTAGTAAAATAATATTAATATGAATATTGAGTACTTCTGCCCTGAGTGCAGCACAAAATGCACTAAAATAACAGTAATATGAATATTGAATATTCCTGCCCTGAAAGCAGCACATAGTTTAGTAAAATACTAGCAATATGAATATGGAGTTTTCCTGCTCTAAAAGCAGCACACAGTTCATTAAAAATAACAGTTATATCGAGTACTCCTGCCCTGATAGCAGTGCTAATGCTAATGCTAACGCTAACTGACTGATGTAATGTCAAGGAGATACGAATGAGTACTTTTTTCGCTCATTTCTGTTTCACACAGCGTGGAAACATTGGAAAAGCATGTTTTACTCCAGTTACCTCATAACCAGCTTTGCTGCAATTAACTGATGAAGCAGTCAAGTGAAAATGCATGATTATTTGTTCTGTTTATCTTTGTTTGCTAATTATATTTTATGTTAATAATGTTGTGTCTAATTATCTAAAATGTTAGAGATTTTCATTTTTTTCATGAGAATGTATGGTAAATGAACTTACCTTGCAATAAATGCCTCCCACGAAGCGTCAGTAATGTATCTGTCTGAAGTATTCCTTCCACACGTTCAAATTTCCTGACTCCGCCTCTGCTTCAATTTCATTGGTTGAATTTGTAAACCAATCATTTTCCTTTCTGCCCTCAGAACATGTTTGAGTAAGTAAAACTCCCATCTGCGTTTCAATAATGATGTATGAGCACTTGGCCTCCTGGGATACCCAGGATGTAACCCAGATTCTGTGCTTGGACATGCGAGAAGACAGATGACTGTGTTGTGTGCTTTATATGTTTTATGTGTGTATGTGTGTGTGTGTGTGTGCGTGTGTTTATATGAGAAAGCAAGACAGGTCTCAGTGGTATGTGCTGCCATCATGTGTCAGGGAGCCTGCTCTGTTTTACCAGTGAGCTAATGCTAGCCTTTCTGTCCCCAAAACAAACATATTCAATCAGTATTTGTTTATATTACGATGTTCTACGTGGCAGCTACACATTTCATTGGCTTTCACTCACTGCTGCATGAGTGTTTGACCCAGCTCAATCTGTCACAGTGAGTGCTTTATTCCAGTTTGAGTTGTCAGGAGTAAAAGTGCTGCTGTTGCTCCATCTAGTGGCTGCAACCCTACTTTGTCCATAAAATAAGTTAAAAAAAAAAAAGATATGTATAATAAAATGCAAAAATAAAATAAAATAAAATATATAAATTTGAAAAAAAACAACAACAACAACAAACAGAAATAAAAAAGGTTCAAATTACATACAAAAAAGAAAGAACAAATAAAATACAAACAAATTATAAAATAAAAAAATGAATGTACAAAATGGAAATACTAATAAAAAAATGAAAGTAATATATATAAGAAAATTGTAAAAAATTAAAGGTGCTTCAGATAAAAAAAAATTAATAAAAAAATAAAAATAATAAAAAACGATTTTAAAAAAGTTAAAATCTTAATAATAATATAATATGGCTTTCAGTTATTTAGATTGAAATTAACTTTAATTTTGATAAGGGTATATTTGTTCGTGAAGTTGGCACAAAATTTGACATTATATGCAGATTGGTATAGCTCACCAACTTTTAGACTCAGCTTTAAGATGCCTGTACTTTCAGAAAGAACGAAAGAGGAAAAGGAAAGGGTGCCAACACGTAAACATAATTAACTGCAAAGCAGGCATGCATGAAACATCTGAAGTATTCACGCCTCGGAAAAAAATCCCTCATGTGATCGCAGCAACATTTATCGCGTGGCCTACGTGTCTTTCATCTGTGAGTGGGGTTTGGGAATATCATGTTCCTCCTCTTCACGTTCATAACAAACTGTGCTGAGCTCAATGGAAACGCACAGGAAAGACTCAATGATCCTGTTTGTTTTGAAGTTGGTCAATGCAAACTGCATTTTAAAACCGCAAACGGTGCATATTCTTCTTTTTTTCAGCAGTGTAAGCATATATAATAGGACAAGTATTCATTGAGTTCACTGTAGTATTTTACCCCATTCAGTCTTATATCTTATGTGTGAATAAATACGTATATAATTCTTAGCTTCGTCCTCATAGGGATTTTAGTGCTCTTAATAATAGTTACATACATTTTGAACAGAGGCATTAAGAACAGTACAACTATGAATGTCTGCGCTTTCTGTACAGATGAGCAGCTCAAGCTGGACGTGAGGTCAGCAGCCAAACATCGAAAGGTCAGAGTCATAGTAGACTGGATCATATGACTGCAGCAACACACACACACACACACACACCATCTCTATTACACACTCACATATAAACAGAGATAATGCATTTGCCCACAACTAAAACAAGCACATGCAAAGACCAACACACTGGCAAATTCAATAAACAGTGTCGTATTTCAGCTCAAAATGATGAGTCTGTCTCACTAAATACCCATAATCTAGTTCAACGAGGCGTAAAAATCGTGCCATTCTTTTGAGCCCAAGCACACCATGTATCTATGTAAATTAGGCTCATTATAGATTCACATATGGACTACTTTTATGATTCTTTATGATGTTTTAATGGCATTTTAAAGCTTAAGTCTCCATTTGTTGTAATTGCATGGAGAAGAGCTTGCAAACTCATTTTGCGTTTCACCACACATGATTGTGAGTAAATGAGGGGAACTTTCACTTGTGCATAAACTGTTTTTAAGGCTTTTAAGTATAAATGACTTAGAGTTATGTTCACAGATCAGAAGGTCGAGAAGCCCTGTCCTTTCTCCAGCCCTCGTATCTCTCTCTCTCTCTCTCTTCTGGGAACAGAGATATGATGGGATTGGCAGGAAATGTCACGTCAGTCACACACATCCCCAAAGAGACATGAAATGCAGCTGTGTCCTCAGTGCTTTCAATGTGCTTTTGTATGAACCCAGTAAAACATTACATAAAGGTACAGCACCAGTCAAAGGTTTGGACTGAATATTGTTCATTGTGACACTTTTTAATACTAAGGCTCATGAAGAAAAAATATTTTGGATACAGTCACAACTAAACTGTGCTTAGATGTATGCATTTGTTTGCAAAAACTTTATTAAACACTTTATTTTAAGGTCCAGTTCTCGCTTGGTTTAGTATTTAATTAAAAGACTTAAATGGGACTTTTAATGGGAACACAACTGAAAAAAGAAAAATGCCTCTTAAAACCTAATTTTGTCAAGTGATTTTGGGCCCGTAGAATCACTTCATGTCACTTCTCGTTTCGTCTCAATAAACTCCTAATTTCCTGCTTATTAATATAGTTAGTAAGGTAGTCAATTTTAGGTATTGTTTAGGATTAGGGATTTAGAATATGCCCATGCAGAATATGTGCTTTATAAGTGCTAATAAACAGCCAATGTGTTAATAATAGGCTTGCTAATTAGCAACTAGTTAATATTGAGAATTGGTCCCTGAACTAAAGTGTTACTACAAAAGATATTTTGTGTAATTTTCCAGTTAAAATATCTAAAAATCTTTAAAACAAGATAAGTTTTCTTAAGAAGAAACAATGCATGACATTAAGACTGTATATATATATATATATCACTACTGTATATCTTGGAGATGTATCTGTGAAAGCAGTTGTTGCCTTTGACATTATCAGAATGTTTTGTTATTTAATTATATCATAAATTTGGATTAGCACATATCCACTAGTCTAGTTTGAGTTTAGTATGATATTAAAAGACTTCTGTTTCAAATGGGACTTTTAATGGAAACACAAGTGACAAGAAAGAAACAAACAAAAATGCCCTACTAAATCTCATGTTATCAAGTGATTTTGGGCCCATAGAATCACTTTTCATTTCAGCGTCACACATAACTTGCTCAGAACCTTTCAAGAACATCCTGTCTGGTGTCAGTCCACATCGACAGCCCCGTCCAGACGCTGCTTCATACCCTGGCTGCACCACCAGCACAGAGAAAACAGATAGAGGGCCATGCAGGCCGGCAGGTTGTAGAGATACGCCATTATGAAGATCACAAACAGAAGAGCATACACAAGACCCTTGGCCGTGTGACCCAGCGAGCAGAATTCTCTCAACAGCCTACTGCTGTTGCCGCCCACCCAGGACAGGTGAATGCTGGGTAACGGCGTGGAGAGTTCATCCTCTCCGTCCAATTTCTGGGGTTCTTGAAAGTTTCTGAGGGTCTTCCCAAGCTCAAAGTCCTCCTCTGCAGAAGATTCCTTTGCAGATGCTGACCGAAGGAGGTGCCTGGATGGGTCAGTGCTAACTGTTGGATAGGTAGGTATGTGGGTGGGGGCAAATTTGGTGGGTGCTTTATTTTCTCCATCTGTGCAATTGTCACCCACTGCTCGTGAGTCCTCTATAAGCGCTTCTGAATGCATTTCATTCTCTTCAACACTAGTAGCTTCTATAGTCGTCTCATTCAGTCGCTCCTTCATTTTAAGTCCTTCGCTTGCCTCAAAATGCCTCTTTTCGTTTTTCAGGAGCTTTGTATTGTCTTTGTTAAAACTCTTGCTCGACGTGCATAATTCGTTCTCATTAAATGCCTTGCCTTGTATTTCTGCGCTGTGATCCGTAGTTGTCTCATCTTGTCCTTTTCTACCGCTTTCCGTGTCCTCTTCATGTAGTTCTCTACAGAATGCCCTTATTTCCACCTGCTCCTCGCTAGCATCTTTATTTATATCCTTCCTTTCTGAAGAAGATCCCTCGGCCTGTCTATTTGCGAGTGGCACGTCCATGATCCCCGTAAATGTCAGGGTGCCTTTGACCGCTCTGTGTGTGTTTTCTTTAACCTTTGAGGTGTCGGAGCTGCCTGTGCATTCTTCAGGTGAGATTACATCTCGGGCTTCTGAATTCTGAGTCTCGGTGTCATGTGTGGTTTGAGTTTCGTCCCTAGGGTTAGCTTTGGTCGTGTCTTGACTCAAAGAACCGCTTGTGGTCTCTTGATGTGGGGCTTGGCGGTCACGAGATGCCTCTGACTCGCTTCCCATCCTCTCTGGCTCCGATCCCTGGGTAGAACATGGTAGGGTAGTAGCCCTTGGCTCTTTCACTGGTTGGTAATCCACAACCTGATCTCTAGAAGGATTTGTGATGAGATCCTTTGATTGCTCTATTGGAACAGATTGGATAGTTTCCATTACTATCCTGTCAGTAGACTCTTCACTGTGGTCTTCCTCAGCTCTCTTGTCCTCCGTTGGGACTAAAACCTCAGGAACACATACTTGGTGCTGCATATCAGTGCTGTTAAGAAAAGTTTCCCAGGCCTCAGAAGCAGATATGGCTAGGTGATCTTCAACCTGATGTCTTGTTTTACTATAGACATCTGGAGGGTTTGCTTGGGGGGGTGTTGTTGTGGTACTGCCCCAATCCAGAGAAGGCAAAGGGACCTGGTGGTACATTAGTATTGGTGGTGTGTCCATACTGCATCCTTGTCGGCTGTGGACAACTGGCAAGTCAGTTCTGTTTGGTATAGACAGCATTGGGATGGATGTTGTACTTTCATCTGTGTTGGAATTACATCCCAACTGGGTTTCCATTGCTCCCTGAGCGAAGTAGTCCTTCACGCGAGCCAAACGAGCAGCTTGACGTTTCCTACGACGATCCACCTGTCAAAAAAGAGCCATGCCATGTTTGTAACAAGAGTCACTTATTCAGTGGAATATAATGTTATAAAATGCATCAATTTTTTCTTACTTATAAGTTACTGCTTTGCACTTAAAGAGATTGTTCCCCCAATAACGTTGTATATTTATCAGTAAACCACAAACCGGCAAACCACCCCTTTTACGGGCGAACTACCTCTCTAAATGTTGTTTTCTCTGCACCTCTGACCCTACCAGAGATTTGCAGCAGTCCTTAAGGGATTTGCAGGAATTGATTCCTGCTTCTTTCTCTGTTTTGTTCTCCCTGGTATGCCCGGTCTTGGGTGTGACTTGTTCTGGAAAAAACAAACAAACCTCAGACTGGTCTTCAGAATCGAAGTCCCCCATTCCCAGATCTCCACATAAGAAACCCACCTGAGATGTCACCACTCTCCTCTGCAGGTGTCGCCTCCGAGTAGGTCTTTTTACTGTAAATATAAGGCAGGCTTTCAATTACACTCACCGACCATATGTTCAAACATACAATCTCCAGTCAAAACACAGTGCTTGATTGGACAACCAGAGAAATACATCTAGTTTTATTGGGAAATGAAGTGTACATTTGAACACGTTTAACCATGTTTTTCAGTATACTGTAAGGTGTTAGGAGTCATTTTTAGTGCTGTCATGCAATTGGTAGGATGTTTTGGATGGTTGCCAAAGGTTGCTGTGTGATTAGCCTCCTGCAGTGCAACTATTTTGTTCTTTCATTGTACATACAGTATATAGATTTTTTTGGACAGTTTTAGAATTTTTGATAGTTACAATTCTGTTATTAATTACTCATTCTCACGTTGTTCCAATCCTGTTAGTCCTTCAGAACACATATTAGGATATTTTGATTTAAAAACCAGGAGTTTTGTGACACTGCATATAGACAGCAGATCAGCTGAAACATATTGTAGCCCAGAAAGATAGCAAGGGTATCATTACAACAGTACACGTGACAGCGGTGGTTCAACCGTAACATTATGAAGCTACGAGTATATTTTTTCTGCACAAAGAAAACAAAAATAATGACTTTTTTCAGCAATTTACGTTTATTCGTGTGCATCCCTCTGTTTGCAAACAAGCACATCTGGGTTCTACATCAGACCGGCTGTGTGATCAGTGCATCGACTGACACGGAAGAGAAGAAATGGTTGAATAAAGTCACTCTTTTTGTTTTCTCGTACGGTTGAACCACTGATGTCACAATGGACTGTTTTATCGTTGTCCTTACTATCTTTCTGGGCCTTGAACATGCTAGTTACATTGCTGTCTGTGGAGGGTCAGAAAGCTCTCTGATTTGATAAAAAATATCTTAATTTCTGTTCTAAAGATGAACAAAGGTGAGTAATTAATGACAGACTTTTCATTTTTGTGGGAACTAAAATTTTAAGCCTGAATTGTAAGTGTGATTACTTGGTAAAAGTAGCAACACACGTCTTTAGCTTCAACACATCTGAGTTATACACCAAAGTTCACATCCCTAACACTTAGTATGAGTAATAGAGATGATCCTAGTGTGTGTTTCTGCAGTGTTCCCCACCTGATTGATTTAAGGCAGCTCCTGATACCTTTTTGGTTACTCTCCTCTGCCAACTTCTCTTTTCCACTCTCTTTCTCTTTCAGATCACTTTTTCTTCGTCTTTGGTGGCAGAAGACAATGTAGTTCGTCCCTCCATTGTTGGCCCAGAACGTACCAACAGCAGTTTCGTACCTCAGACAGAACTCCACCCGCAACCCTTCGACCTGGAACGGAGGCATCAACGCGAGGTGGAATGAGAAACAGTCGGTCTCGCCATCGCTGGACCCGGGCATGTACTCTGCCAGCAGGTCGAAGTGGCTCTGCCAGCCGTCCAGAGTGACACGGACGTAGACGGCCTTGTAGAAGCAGAGGTTAAGCACGCGAACCATGCCCCGGATCTTGGTGGATCCAGGGAGCAGTTCGATGCGCTCCAGTTCCAGCTTCTGCTGCTGAAGCCTCACCTCCATGTCCTGGTGCAACGCTGGGACATTGAAGAGGCATGAGATGTAATATTCCCCACCCTCTCTTCCATCTGCATCCAGCCTTGATGAATCCCGGTTGTTGTACTCCTTCACAGAAACCAGGTCCAGACCGAAGGCATCCGCAAATGACACCTTTCTTCGTATGGCTACCAGTGGGGGCTCGTGTTCCACCTCCTCAGATTCATCTCCAGAGCATCCTTCTAATGCCCTGTCCACCGTTTTCTCCAATTGTACATTTGTCTTGTTGTTTTTCATTGTCTAGTGACTATATATTGGAGGCTCTAGGTTGCAGGAGACCATGGAGAGCACAAGCTCTTCCCCAGACAAGCCTGGGTAATGCTGGATGGGTAAAGTCTGAGATTACAACACCAACCGGCTGAAACCGTCACTTATAACGTGACTAGGCACAGAGCGTCAGGTTGCAGCTGAACATTGTGTAGTTGCCAGGCTTAAAAATAGCTGTGGGTGCTACCCAACTATGCTGGTCTTCCTGGTCACCAGTGTCTGGTCGACGTGGGACACTTCGATGTGTTCATGTCATCTGCTGAACTCTGCTGAACCTGGTAGTTTCGATTAAATGCTTTTGAATTATATATGTGTATGTGTTCCGAAACAACACAATGCTTCTGTTTGGAAATGTAGAAGAGAGTTGTCACGTGGGAAATTGACTTGAGCGGGCGATATCAAAGTCACTATAAGTTTTAAATGCTTCTGGTTTTTTCCCTGCATATTGGTTTCAAACACCTAGATGAAACTGCCTACAGAATAAAGACACATTTTTGTGAATTCTGTTCTTCAAACTAAGTTTTGCAGTGGTCATGTTTTATGTCTGCTGGCAAGTGAGCACAATAATAACTACACTGCCATTACATTCAAATTATATAATGATAATATGTCAGGTTAAGAAAGTTTTTTTTTTTTTTTTTTACAGTTTATATAAATCATTAAATGATTATTTCTTCTGCCCAAAAATGTTATTTTATTGTTTATGTATTGACTGTGTTTTTTTATTTTTTTTCTCAGAAGTTATACTGTTTTAATTTAGTTGAAAAGACTTTCGGTCTGTAATATATTTTAAATGCACATTAAGATGGCTTTTATTACATTCAGATATTATCTCATATTTCAGAACTAAAGCATTTTATCAAATAATTGTCAGTGATCAGTAGGTTCCCATTGTGACAACTTACCCTGTTGTGACAACCTGCTCTGCCATTGCACATAGTGTTACACAAGATCAGTTTGTGTCCAATAAACTGTATGTTTTATATAGCCAAGAGATGAAGGACTGAAATTATTTTTTTACTGCATTAATTTATAAAAATGTAAACCTTTTATTTTATTTATATGTGCTTTTGTCCTTTATTGTATAGTTATTTATTCAATATAGATCTTTGTGAGTTGTGAATTCCAGAAAACTGGGTTTGCTTTATGTGTTTTTGTGCACTTTCACAACTGACCACTAGGTGGGAGTATCTAACCAAAGTTGTGTGCACACTGTTTCAAGAGTCAAAAGTGAATTCCAAAACATTCCAGTAGGTGGCAGCAAACTCTTATGTTTCACGCAGTCTTCTCAAAACGATTTTCCTCCCTTAAAATCCTTATAGAAAATGCACGTTTTTGATTTCTTTGTGATAAAACTCATGAAATGGTGCATTTTCTTAATTAAATCTTTTATTTAAATGGCATGCATGTGGTGAAACGAAGGCATCAAATATTCTATTTCTGATCAATTAACACAACATTCCTAACACCCCTGCAGACATCTGGCAGATATTTGTTATCAGATTTTGGAAGTGTTAAAATGTTATAATAAAACTAAGTGAAAATCTGCTATATAGTGCATTTATATAAATATGCATGAACAATATTTTGATGATTTTCAAATAAATATATCCATCCTTTATACAAATTTCATATTTAATACAGGTAGTTTTTGATACCACAATAGGTAATGAAGATAGTAAATTCAGACAGAGGCAAGAATAATTAATTCACAAAGGGAGACTTGTGATTTTATCAATCTTTGATCCAAATATAATTTTTCCCGTTTTATTCATTTGAAAATTTCAAGGCAGTAGCACACAGTTACAGTTCACATACGATGCATAAATCACCATTACAGTATGTGTATCAACCAAAGAGCTACAGTAATTCAAACACATAAATGTTCAAAAGCAAACATTATTTCACAACATATGTTGATAACTCAAATAATATTTCATCACAATGAAAATATAAAAAAAAGACTGCTGATGATCTAAAGATGTTTTGCTTAAGGTGCATTTAAATGAATCTGGGGTGTGTGAACTGTTAATACATTTCATGCTCAATTTTTTTTTTTAAGTTATTTTAAAATAACATAAAATAAAGCCTGAATTTATGTTAAACAATTAAGGAAATAGAAAAGAAAGAAAGCACACAAAACATTTTTTCAACTAAACAAAATAATTATTGGTTGTTCCTTTGTTTCCAGCACACATCTTCAGATTCTATGCTCAACCTTTAGAAATTACACTTTTAATTACGTTATTTATTTCTGGTTTCATTTTATTTATTCATAATAAACAATATTATATATAAATATGTATTTATCACAAACACAGATAAATAGGAATTACAATTTAATAAAAAAAAATTAAAAAGTGAGTAAAAAACAAAAGAAGGGGAAAATAAATGATAGCACGCCACATTCCTCTTCCTTATCTCTACTGCTCTCTTCAGCAGATGAAACAACTGATATTGCATTCTTCTTATTAGTGTATTTAAGAGACTCGACAAACAAAACAAACTCCTTTAACTTCTAATGACTGTATTGTTTACCCGGCAGGTGGACATGACGTCACGTGGGGTCGCAGTACGCCAAAAAATAACAACAAGCTCGTCCGCGTTAGTGCCTCCCTGCATTCTAATAAGCTAGTCCCCCCCACCAAACTCGACCGATACATTGCGATGTATTGAATCGAGATACAAAAAAACAAGCCGCCGCTTCGCGTCGCGCGTCATGCGAGCGCATTCAAACAGGAGTCGGTGTTACTCGGGCGTTTTTTTACTGTTGCATCGTTAATAACAGCAGCACACTGACTGAAGACAGCAGCGTCTCGCAACTCCGAGCGGAGGAATATCAACAGCGCGTGTTGTGCGTTTGTTTTTTTAGCGCTTTTTTAAACCACTGACTCGTAAACACGCCAAACTTTGCGACCGCGAAGGAGGTGCTTTCGCTTGTTTTGGTGAGTTTTTGACGTTTATGCCTTTCATACGAGTTTGACTTCACTGAGAAGTTGCGGACGGCTTGTTTAGTGCCTGTCGGATGGTTTATTTGTTGTTTTGACAGTGTTTGTGTTGTTAGAGAGTTTGGGAGAAGTCAGTACTGTGATTCTGTCTTTATAAACAATAAACCTCCAATGACAGTTTTGGCATATTTGATTATTGCACGTCTTTTTATGCTAAGCAACTTTTCTTGTGTTTATTTGTGAAACGTTAGTATGCATTAGTTTGTTATTGAAAATAGCAACACAATTTCTATTTAACAGTAAACGGTTTGAGTTCATGCATTACGGCATCAATTGTAAACATCTGGAGAAATGTAACGTTACATGATCTATAATTGATTTCAATACATTTACTGTTTGTACAGTTATTATCAATATGAGTGTTTTATAGGTTTATAATTTTAAATTTTTTGTAAGCTTCTAAAAAATTTAAATTAAATGAGCTAATTTATTAATTGTAATGCACTCCTGCAGTAGTCTGTTCAATAATTTAGTTTTGTTATTTTTTGAGGTGTGTGCTTTCGCATAAAATTTAGAATTGTCAGATAATCACGAAGTGTAAAAAATACTGTATAGAAAGTGATATTTATTATTATATATGTAGTATTTAAGAAGTAACACACTCAAACAGTAATAAAGATCATAAATAATTTATAGTAGATTTTATTATTATTATTATTATTATTATTATTATGATTATTATCAAGGTTAACATTAATCTTACCATGGTTGCTTGCTCCATTTCCATAATCCAGAGTGAAATCTTCCTTGCTTTGGAGCTGCTCACAGGAGAGGTGAGTGTCAGGACGGTAAGGTTGATGTATTGGAGTGTTAATGGACAGCACTCCTCTTAAGACTCTACATCTACTGCCAGAACAGTTTCAGTGGGTTCAAGGGATCTGGGACTAAATCAATAGGGTACATGACACTTTTTTTTTTTTTTTCACTACTATACACAAGGTGTATAGTATTAGAGCTCCTATCATGGCTGTGATTAGCTCTGAGAGTTTTGGTTGCAGAAGCACCTCAGTTTCACTCTGGCAGCTGTGCAGGTGTGCATCACGCCGCTTCGTCACTCAATGCTGTGTCGCTTCAAAGAGGCCGTAATAGCAGTAGTAAAATTTCAAGCACACACACCTCGGCAGCTCCAGATGTGCTCTGTAACGTGAAGCCCGGCCCTTTGTTAGCCCCACGCAATTCTTCCCAGGTGATTTTAATTAGCAGTGTTTCAATGAGCGTGATGTTTCACGTACGACACGTGGCGGGAGGGAGGCACGGCTGACCCACGACAGGAAAGAGGGGCCTAAATTCGAATGATCCCGATGTTTTTGTAGTCACAGCCTGATTACGGCATTCATCATCGGCTGGGGTGTGTGCGATGCACTGCTTCGCGTTAAAAGGAAAAAGACACATCCTTTTAAGATTAATGTGTGTGCATTGAGTAAAATAAAATCATTTGTCTGAGTTAAGATGCCACTGCGAGCTGGTTGTGCCTTTATTCGTATCGAGAGTCATGTGGGTGGGACTGTTTCATTGTTTGAAAACATGAGTTTCATTCTTTCATATAGAGTCTTAATAAAATAAATAAATTGTACACCTGAACTTAAAGTTAAGGTGTTTTGAGGGTTTTTTGTTAGTTCTCATTCGCGTTATCACAATAAGCGGCATATTACCCTGTGTGTGTTTTAATATACATCTCTAAACAGGGTCATAAAACTCTAATGGCAATTAAGCCGGAAAGCCTTCTGTTTGTATCCATGCTAACTTCACAGAAATGTTTCCATGACAACCTCCATGCATGTTAAGGCAACCAGAGGTGATCAAGTCTTTCTTTTTTTTTCTTTTTTTTTTTTGGTTTTCATTTTCCCCCCTCCCTTTCCTTTCCTCTCGCAAGAGTGGAATTTGTGTTGACAGTTCTGGCCTTTAATGGCACTTTTGTGCCGTGTGAAAGTATTTGTTTACCGGGATCATATGCTGCTAGCTGTCAGCTTCGCAGAGATTGACTTCTCCGGATAAAAGACTGTATTACATGCATAAGAGGTCTTATGTGCTGTAATTATCCACATCATCCTAATGACGTCTGGTGTGCTTCAGTAACTAAGACACTGAGTGTTTCCTCTGAGGTCAGCTACTAGAAATAAGAAATTTTTTTTTTGTTGTTTTAAAGCATTGTTTGTCTGTAGATGTAATTTTTATGCTTATTTGATCAATTTAAATGTGTAATGTTTTGACTAACGGAATGTTTCTTTTCAGTCTGAGGTTACTATGTTCAGTCTAGACCTTTTGTTTGATGTTTTTTTGGTGAATTATTTTTTTTTTCCTTGAACATGGAATATAATCCCCAACTCTAGTCTTTTGACTGTGACGGTGCTCTTTCACACGAATGATATCACATGACCTTTATGAAGAGGTATTAAAATCACCCATGAGCATCTTATCTCAGTACAAATGCCCTTGAAATTGTTAATTGTATGCTTAGCTGATATTATCATTGCTGATATGTTTTTTCACCCTTTTTTCAATTTAAAGGCATGACAGGATGTTGTTGGCTGAAAGCACTGATTTATTGAGCGTTTTAGTCTCTGGTTGAGTTTAAACCCTAGTCGTTGTGGATGAAGCGGGGTGTCATTTGTAGTAAACGGCAAGGTCAGCCCCACTCGGACCAAACTTGCCTGTGGCCTGTGACCAGAGGAAGTGTGGAAGTTGACTTGATGCTAGTTTGCGTGATGCTGTTTACGCCAGGCTTAGTTGAAGCAGACTCTTTATTTAAAATTGTGTGTATGTGTGTGTGTGTATATATATATATATATATATATATATATATATATATATGTATGTATGTATGTATGTATGTATGTGTGTGTGTGTGTGTGTGTGTGTGTGTGTGTGTGTGTGTGTGTCTATGTATGTATATGTGTGTGTGTGTACACACATACACAAAGATTCTGCTTTTAAAAATAATTTAAAAATAATTTAAAATAATGATGCTGTCAGTACAGTAGAACCTGATTCTGACCTTCTAAGTGGAATCTCTGAGGACAATTCTGTTAGCAATAGAGAACAAAAAAAAAGTGTTTATTTGAAACACGTTGTGGAAAAACAGAGGATTTGTGACAGTAACGTCTCCTGACAGGCGTATTAGGCTGCAGAAAGAGCATCGGGCCCGAGGCTGAAGGCATATGGTGCTGCCTTCTGCTGGCATCCCTCTAGAACAAGTTGCAACACTGTGGCAGGGTCACAACGGGCTCAGGTTTGTTCCTCCTGCCCTCTCTAAATAATAACAGGGCAAATTAATGCTCCCTTTGTCTTTGACAAGGGCAGAGTGAATATTTTTAGTTTGACTCTTTGGCCCGAATTGTTGTTTTCTTGGTTTTGCTTCATGATGTTGTTGTTGAGTCACTGAGCTGACGTTATTAGTTAATGTGTTTGACCTTCATGTTTCTCTATTGTTTTAAAGGAATGCCTGATTGCTGTGCTTGACATTTAATTTGTGTAGCAAAATATATTTTATGCTTACAACACTACTTTGGTATTGCCATATTTTTTGGATGTGATAACAATAATACAATGTTTTTTGTTTGTTTTTGTTTTTTGGACCTGTACTGTTGTATTCATAATAACTTTGAATGGCTTGTAAAACCATGGTTTTTGTAAGAATTAATGCATTAGTTATTTTATTAGTGATCTTACAAATTTAGAATGTACTGTATATGGATTATGATTTTGTTAATCATTCAGTACCATGGTAGATATAAAAAACAATTTTTTTTACCATAATTTACCATGTTGCCACATGTGTTGTAAGAGTTCATGCAGATATCAGATATTATTGATATCTATTATCCGTTTCAGATTTTTTTTATTTATTTAGTTACTTAGATTCATCATGTGGTGGTAACCAAGGAGTACCATGGTAAATATTATAGTGTAATACCAACATTATACCATGGTACCACTAGAGTAGCTTTTTTTGTAAGGGTAAATGTAGAATAATCAGATTTTATCATTAAAATGTATATTATTTTCATTTACATACTTAAATGTAAATTCATAAATCATGAATGTGCATTGTTTAGTATGTATCAAAATACCACGGCATTTCTTCACTATATCAAGGTATGTCCACAATAGTTTATTGTAAGGTGTTTGTGTTGAATAATCAGATTTTATATTTATATTCTAGCCTCTAAATTGTTTTGACACCAATATGAATCTATAGCACAATAGTATTTTGAATTATGAAACACAAAGCATCCTTTCTGAACCGTAGCTATGACTCTGAGTGTGTGTTCAGGGGCCTGTGGGAATGTGTGTGCCGTTGTTGTGTTTGGTGCTCAGGGATGTCTTTTAGACTGTGGAGGGTTAATTATACTCCCACTGACTACCTCTTTGTCTTTGATAGGGCCACTTACAGCATATGGCCGCAGCAATACAATAGTTTATTTTTATGATATTTGATGAGTGGTTTTTAATTTAGATTGTCACTTCTGGCAACCAGCAGGGCAGATGGTGTAGATTTGAATGCCCATCAGAGCCTAAACACCCTCCAGGCAGCTGTTGCTAATAAACTTTTTTTCTCCATTGTTTTTTCCCTGTTTTCCCCAACGCAACACGTTTTAGGTCAAGAGGAGTCAAACCTGTTACAACACCTGTTTCTGCATATGTAGATCTGTTGTTTTGTCATTTCATTAAACAAGAAAAAAAAGGCAACAGTCCCTTGTGGTTGCAAATGCGACTGGCATCGAGCCCACTTGGCAGGGTGAAGACAGCGAGGGGAGGAGGGAAAGACACGTAAAAGACAACTGCTGTTTGTGTCACAAGACCGCAGGGCTGTTGGATGCTTCCGTGTGAGGATGTTTTCCGAAAGGGCCCCAGTGGAGAATACAGTCTCCCACCCCACCCCCTCCCCTTGGTCTTTTTCGTTCTCCGGAAGTTGAAACCTGGCACACGCGTGGCTGGCACACGCTCCCATTCAACCCCCTCCGCCATATTCCCATTGCTCTCTCATCATGCCATGATGTCAGAGCCCTACTCCGAGCCACATGTGCCGGTCCCGTGTGTGTGCTGCTTCTGGGGCTAATTGCGCTGGCCCCTCTTTGTAAACCGCTGGTGCATGCCGATTTGAACCCAAAATGCATCTTTGAACCCTCATATATATTCCCTCTCTCTCGTCCACCGCACTTTTTTCACCCATTTCTGGGGTAAGTTGTGGGATTTGAGTTGTAATCCCATCTGTGTATGCAGGATGCAACAAATATGGCGTGAAATTAGAGGTTATTCCTCGGCTTTGAAGATTACTGTCATCGTTGTGGCAAACACAGCTTTGTGTGCTCCACTGTTACAAGCGTCCATCTTACCTTGAGGTACACATTGTTATTCCACTACCTGGGTGTTTTAATTTGGCTGTTGATCCGCAAGCTACCCTGGGTTTGGCTCGGACAGCCTCCTGTTTGAGGGTCCCCGTTGTGTGCTAATCTTCCCGGGCCGCTGAGGTATCCTTCCTGTGATTTAGCGCCTCTCTGCAAGCCTCTCCAGAGCGTCGCGCCATCCCTCTGTGATAGGGAAGTTCATTAGGGATGTGCCTTTGATGGGGCAGCTTTTCATGTGACTGCGCTCTCAAATACCTTGATGTAGAAGCTTAAGAAGCCATTGTGCCGCAAGCGCGTCTTATTTAGATCTGCATAGTAAATCGACCCGAGTAAATACGGGAAGAAGCAGATGGAAGCAAGGAGATAAGGCCTAGACGAACAATCACATTTGTATTTTGTTATGATGTTGACAGCAGCTAAAATTCACTAATCTAGCGCCACTGATCTGCATTTCAAAGAAATCTCATTTAGCAGCAGGGAGGATAAAGTTCTTTTCATTGTGGTCGCGCTTCTTTTTTTTTTTTTACTTGTATTCTTCGTTAATTTATCTGCCGCAGATTTAACGTTGGGCCGGGCGCGAGCATGCTGCATGTTGCAAAGGGGATCTTAAATACCCTGAAAGCGGTAACGTCTAGACTGTGAACCGGGGGTAATTACACGTCCGCTGATGAATGGAGGGAGTTTGAAGACTCATCTTTGTTCGGGGGGCCTGAATTGCTTGACTAGCACTGATAAGGGCCGTTCGGCCCTCAGTCAAAATATATTACGATGGCTTCCACCTCCTAACACGGGAATGGTATTTACTTGAAAAGGTAAAAAATGATTGTGTACTGTAATCTGACTTGTTCGCATAATGTCTTCTTTCATTTACACACCCCTCAGAGGGTCCGGAGAGGTATTCCTGTCCTTGATTTGAAATAGTTTATCATGACTTTTAATGCTGGGATTCATGAAAATATCAGACAGTGGCATTACGACAGCCTCTGCTAATGTAGTATGTGTGTATATTATTTGATAGTATTTAGAGATCTCGAATTGAAACAGGTCCACGATTGTGTAAACCCGTCACCACGAGGTCATGTGAACTAATAGCATCGGAAAAGTCAATTTAAAAGGTCAGTTTTCACAGTCCAAAGACATCGCGGTATTAACACAAACTGGAAATGAGTTGGGAATGAACGGAACATTAACAAGCTTTTTATATCGCATTTCATTTCCAGAGTTTGTGTACACGTGCACGCGCAAAAAGCACAGTCTAATCTAATTTTTATAGTAAATCTTTCATTCAAATGTTGACTGAGCAAGTGAGCTTAAATATACTCTATTTGTGCTCCTGAACCGAGTGTACTTCCAGAATAACAAACACCATATACGTGCATGTATAATTGAGTGCGCAAGATGTGTATCTTAATACTCGGGCTAATAGACAGTTTGTGCTATTTCCTCTAAACACTCAGTCTCAGTTTGTAACACCTCCTCAAACACAGGCGGTTAAAGTAATGGCAGTTTGTGTTTGCAGAAACGCTCTCCTATGCAAACCCCCTCCTCTTTTTTTGTACAGTTCAGGGAGCACATTCCATGGGATCCTGAAGTTGTTAGTTGCCTACAGGGGTCTTTGGAATTCTGGGACAGAGAGAATCCGAAGCCATTCGGCTGGTTTGTGTGTGTGTGCGTGTCCCATACTGTAGCTTCACAAGTGAACTGTACTCTTCAAAAAAAAGAAGTAATATGTTCCAACTTGCAGTTTTTTTTTTTTTTTTTTTTTTTTAAATGAGGTGAACTGAGCTGCACACGCTCATTTAGTTGAACATATCTGTGAGTGTCAGCAAAAAAAACGGCAGAAGCCTCGATGTAAAGTTTGATTTATGTTATCTTAGTTTTAACCTGCCAGGCATGGCAAGCTGTTTCGAGGGCAAAATATTTTCCCTCATTTCTGACGCATATTATTATTCCGGGTGTGATGTGTGTCAGTATGAAATTCAGACGAAGGTATCGGAGTGCATTTAAAAATGTACAATTGAAAATTTTGCTATCTGAGTATGTTATAATATATTTTTTTGTGTTTGTTTTTTTGACAGATTCTTTTATACTTGGACTCGGCTCTCCCAAACAAACGGACATCAACTGAAAGTTTCCCCTCAGGGTAAGATCGAAAAACACAGCTTCTCTTGTACTTCTGTCAACACTTTCATCTTTTTGGCAGATGCACTCTTTGAAAATGAGATAAAAAAACTAGAGTGTGATCGTACACAACTGCGGCACATTGACGTGAAACGAGCCCACATCCAGTTATTTGATTGACCTGTTGTATTGATGGAGTGTGACAGACTTTGTTGTAATTATTTTGCAGTGGAGATGAAAAATTATCGCGTGACAAATTGTAAACCTTGTCTGTCATTGCAGTCTCCTTAAATATCACTGACGACATGCTTACACTGTCATTTTTTGCTATTTTACCACGTTTATAGCATTTAAAAAAGTAATTTGCAAAAAAAAACATATATATAATAATAATGCATGCCTCGGGGGAAAAAATATGTTACAAACATTTCCCATTCTGTGTTGTTCAGGATGAAACCTGGTATGGCCATTGCTCATAGCGCAGCAGGAGTACTCTGAAACCAAGGCGAAAGCGGTGAGTAAAAGCAATCTTTAAAGTGCTAATTTACATGTTCAGTCTGTCTGTCTCGGCCATAATTGATATGTCCTCTCAAAAATCACTTCCATTATATATTCCATCAACCACATCCTGAGAGGAGCGTTAATAATGAGGAGTCCGGGGACCTCTTAAAGATTCTTGATGCATCATGATAGTCGAGAGAGTCCACTTAGTTTCTGACGGCCTCGAAGGTTGTGAGGTTTCACGTTAAAGGCAGTAGAAGTCAAGATAAATGTATTGTGGTGCATAACCCAGCAGGTAAAGATTTGAAGCATGTTATCCAGCTCCCTCCGGACCTTCATTGAAGCCCTGATGATGGTTTTGTCACCAAGTAAGTGAAAAATACGCATATGGAATCCCACCGTCTTTGAAAATGTGACCGCTGATTATGTGGAGGTTGTGGTCACCGTCATTAGCGATGTAGACATTGCCAGACAGGCGGCTACAGTTGCGAAGGGTAAATGAGAGAAACCTGCATCTATTCAAGGCAGATCATGCGGAGGGCAAGTTCATGTCATGTTTGATAATTTAAGAGACTTGTTGACACTTTAAGGGTCCTGATATTAGCTACTGTAGGTACTCAGTTGCTATAATCATTTTTGTTCTAAAGTGATAATGAATGGAATCAGAAATTAAAAACTGTGAAACACTGTAGAAGAAATGTTGAAGGATGTACTGGCCAATCTTTTACATATAATGAATGGAGGGAAAAAAGGAAGTTTGTTTTAATATGTAGAAGTACAAATGAAAAACATTTTTTGAAGGGTCCCCTGAAACTTTAATGGTGCAACCTGTATCCTCATTCATTTATATGGAAAAGAGTTGTAAGTACATTTTGGAACATTTCTCCATTTGCGTTCCAAGGAAGAAAGTAAGTAATATGGGATTGGAACAACTTACGTAAATGACTTTTTGACACTTTTTGGGTAAAAGTTTCCCTTTAATAATTAGTCTACAAATAATGATTGAGAAAAAATTGAGAATTTCACATTATGCTAGCAATAACAGCCCACAATTTGCTAAACTCAGTGGAGTCCAGAGCTCAACTCGGCTCTGTAGAGAAGCGTCCATCATTAAAGCTATTCCGAGCCATTACTCTCCCTTTGAGGTGCGGCACTGATTAAAGTTTGCATTTGCTGAAGAGTTTGGGTGGCTTGGCTTTAGGCAGGGGCTGAAATCCCCAGAAGTCACTGCCTCACAAGGCTAACCAAAGCCCGGCTCCTCTCTCCCCACCTTAAAGAGATTTGAATATTAGTTTTTAATTTGACGAGTATCCACTTAAATCTTCAAAGATGAACTCTTAAAGCATATCTGTTCTGGAACAGAAGTTCTCTGATCAGTGAGTAAAAAAGTATAATTGCTGCCCAACTTCACACCCCCAATGCACACACATTACAAAATCTATAGCAATTAAGCATATCTCACCCGAATTTAAAGACGAGGGATGGCCTTGCTCACTCTTCGGTTGGACAGACTAGTGTGTTCCTCACTTTGAAAATGTATTTCTTGTTCTAGTAAAGTGCCTGTCATTTCCATCTAAAATGGCTCAGAGAGAGCTTTTCCTCTCCCTGGAGTTGAGAGTAACCTCCACGGGGCTTTGCTCTGGACACTCGGAGCCGAGAGCTCGGAAGAATATCAAAGCAAACCGGGCTCCATCTCTCATTATGTGGCTGATTTGGGATTGGAAAGGGAAGGTGGTTGGGGATGGAGATGAAGCGAAACCCGGTTCCTCCTAATCTTTATCCCCCATTAACCCCCAGAACCCGAGCAGCTCCTGGGATCAGGTCACTGGTCAATCCCCCCATTTTGATCGAATATTTTAAACTTAAGACTTTTTATGATGGATGGAAAAAAAAAGTTAAGGCCATCAGAGGTTCACTTCATGGCTCTGGTCTTTCTCTTCTTCTAAAAACTCTCTTCGCTTCATTGTTTTGTCTCCGTATAAGAAAGAAGGATTTTTTTTGGATTCTGCCCAACGTTCCATATTCCCATTAAGCTTTGGTTTTGGAAAGGACTCATAAAGCCATGCTGTGAGCAAATTGGAGCTTGAGTAGCTCCTTGTCTTGCCCGTTGACGCATCTTTTTTCTTAAAAGTGATAATAAGAGGTTTGCAAAGTAAACTCTGGCAATAACGGTGGCGCCTTCGTTCCCTCACTTCCAGGCTTTCAGGTCCAGATAAAGCAAAAAGCTACATGCTAATCATTCTCAGTGGCATCTAGACAGCTTTATTTACTCACATCCCAAAAGACAGAAGGAAACAAATTGAGACCAGTTTGAAAAATAGAGCCAGAGTTTGTAGAGAATGGACAGTTGCCTCAAGAATAGAGTTACAAAAGAGAGTCTGCCATCATTCCTGATAGAGGAGACAGACCGAGTCAATGAGGTTATCGATCCGGCAGGAGTGCTATGCTAATCAGCCGTCTGAATTGGCCGAGAGTCAGTGTCCTTCTCTGCGACTTCTGCTTGGTCCACTGGTCTTTCTAGCCTTCTAATACATGCCCAGCAATTCTGATATGCAGAATTCTACGCATTTTATTGTGAAGAAGCTATAAGCGCTGGAATGTTTCCAAGTGGTGGGAGGATTGTGAAACGAGACCCTCTTTTTGAGTGCTCTGACACAAGTCTGACCCCGACGGTCCAGGTGGCGGGAATTAGTCAGACGTTTGCTTGCAGGTGATCATGTCCAGTGCATTGGTCTCACGCCGTCTCGTCCCCCCGTGTGTTGCCTGGAGTATATTTTAAACTCCCCATTTCGTCATGAAATGGATCGCGGTGTAGAATAGTCATGGGTGGATTAGAAATGAATGGGCGCAGATTGAATATACGAGCATGTGAGTCCAATTACCAATTTCTGCCAATTTCATTGTTAAGAATGTGTATTAAACAACCACGACTCAGATTAGTAACTTATGTTCGGACAATTGTCACATCAACTCCAATTGAGTTGACTAAACGGGGATTATGACATGAAACATGCGATGGAAGCTGCCATTGGTTTCTTGCAGCCAATTTATTTAGAGGCTTTGAACCAACTGAGTATGAAGGATTTCGGCCTCCTGTGGAGTTGTAAGACTACTAGATTATGTGAATAATTGGCCACAAAAAGGATTCATTTAAATGTAAATTAGATTAAATTAGCTTAGTCTTATTTTTTGTCTGTGTGTTTTATAAAATGTGATTATTCTCACAAGAATTGTAGGATTTCAATGCATTTCTCGCATTTGATATTTAATATAAACAGCTAATGTTATTTTCGTCGGAAGAAAGAAATCTTATATGTTAAGAGTTCTCCCCTTCAATGCTTTGATAGCGCTGTTTTGAAATGCTTTCTCCATTTGAACGCTTTGTCTGGCTTCATTCACAGGAAAAGCTTTACTACAAAAGATACAAGCCCACCACTTTGTTCTTCATGATAATTTGATCGTGGCTTGAAAAGTGATCTTGTGGAAGGATTGGTAGAGCCTGGAATTTGGCTTCCCCACCACAAACCGCAAGCCTGTACAATCAAACTGTGTCACGGTTACCTGATTTGATAGATGGTGAAACTGTTTGTTGTTGGGACGAGAGCAACCTGATTCGGGTCATATGTCCGTCTCAGACTGGAATGTATGTGTCGGAGCGACTGTGCTGCCAAATCCAAGAGTCTCTGATTTCCCTCCATGGTGCGGCGTTTCACTTTTGTAACCCTCTCTCATGAAAGCCGTGCCTCTGGGCCAATTCTGCGGTCACACTACCTGATTCTGAGGCTCGTGGAGTGATGTTGAGTGCTGAAGCCAGAGGGAGTCATGTGAGAGAGATTCCGTCTGCATAAACATGCCCTTCTTCTTCTACAAGAGAGACCAAACAGACAGGGCGTCCCTCAGCCCACCTCACCTGTGAAGGCTTTTCAAATCTCTTTCACTCTCCTTTCCTGTCTGTCTCCCTCTTCTTTTCCTCTTGTACTTCTCCAGCTGTTTTCTTTAAGTCCCGTTAAATGAAACTCTCAGAGAGCAGATTCTTTTTCCATCATTCCGGCTGGTGAGGAGGAATTAAGATAAGCTCTAACGACAGCATTTGTGGCCTAATGTCGATTACTGCAGAATTTTTTTTTGTCAAAAAATCTTAAGGTAAAAATCTTGAATAGTGTAGTGCAACAACAAGTAAAAAAAGCGAAGACAAAATTATTGTCCTTGGGTGTTCTGAAAGGCGCCATGAAATAAAATGCATTATTATTATTATTATTATTATTGAATGTTGGTTTTGTTTGAAAGTTTGTGTAAAAAAGCCTTTTTGAAGGAGTGGATGGATGGATGGATGGATGGATAGACCCATGCATTGCTGTTACAGTGATTTTGGTTTGTTTTTATGAACTGGGGGACAATTTGAATTGAATTTTTGTTTAAATCAAAATGAACAACAGATGTTGTTGATCGAATATTTAAGTTTCATGTAAGTAAAATGAGTTTTGTTTAGACTCGCTTCTTTCTTGGCCCATTTCACTGCTTTTCCATTTGTTTTCTCCTAATATTTCTATCTTGCTTTCTCCAGGTCTGTTTTCATTACTTAATTCTCTCGCTTTCATTCATAGCTTTGCTCCTCCTGTTATTAGATGACTTTCTCTCGCTCTCTGTCTTGCCTGTCTGTGGCATGTTGCACCACACACACACACACACACACACACACACACAGAGGCACAGAGAGCTGGATGCAGACTGACAGTGCTGCGACTGGACTGATTGAAACTCGTGTCTCAAAGTTGCTAATGCTCACTGAACCATTTTATTGAAGATAAAGTAAATAAAATAGGTTGCCTTATGAGAATTCACTGAAATAGACCAGAATGATCTAGAAAACACACTCTCACACAAGGTGAGCAGAGGCTTCAGTGATTGGTTCATAGATTCCAGAGGAATGACTGGGATGAGCTGTTTTCTGAAGGTATGGGAAAGCTAGGAATTTCACAAGTTCAATGTTTTTTGAGAGGCCTGAGAGAAAGCAAACGGCTCAATTTAAATCTCTTTCTAATGAATGACTTTTATAAAAGTACTTCAGTTATACCACAGAGCTCAGTCAGATGCTGTCAGGTTATGTAATCCAGTGTTTCTTTTTACTTAGTTTTAAGTAGTTTTGAGGGACTTTACAGCTTGATGGTACTATGCAAATTATTTAATGAAAGGTGCGGAGACGTTTTTGTTGTTTTAGGCTGTCAACAGAAGGATTTTCTTCCACTTAGTGTAGTTTAACACTGTACAATATCATAAAATGACACTTTTTACCATCTTCAATCTATTACGATGGATTACTTTCACAGTGGCTTGTGAATTCCATTAGATATTGACTTAAAAGACATGATTTAAAAAAAAAAAAAAAAGAAATTGTATAAATTAATTAGGAAAATTCAATATCTATCTTCACTTCTGAAGCAAATTTAAAAATATATAAGTTATATATATATATATATTAGTCAATTGTCTTTTAAACTTGCTACTGTAGTTTAAGACGTCCTAACAGCATTTTGCTTAAACAGAGACCAACAGGCCTTGTCTTTAACCCAATCCGAACAGGTTTGTCAGTCTTTCGACTGCATCTTGATCTGAATGAACAGCAGGTTTAAACACCGAAACTGAACAAAATGAGTCACATTCAGTAAAATCTTTGTTCCCTTTCAACCTCGTGAAGAATCATCCACGTTCTCTATACATTTACATTTGTCCAAATATCTATAAAAACCTCCTCCCAGCGCAGCATTCTCCCTCGGAAGATAAAGCCAGTGTTAGAATGTGATTCCCTTTGGCTTAGAGGAGGTATAGGTGTCACCCTATTACATTAGCATTGTCCTCCGTTATAAATATTCTGCCAGCCCTTCCTCAGTCGGCTGCCTCTGAATGCTGCCACTCGCCGTGTGTATTGTGGAGAGCGCCGGGCCGTTCTGAATCCACTCTGTCTGTCTTTTATCAAACATCCCAACGCTTTGATAGTTTCCTCATTTATTTAGTGAATAGTTGGAGAGGAAGAAAGAAAGAGAGAATGAAAGAAAAGAGTTTTTACATTATGTAAATGGCGGAGGGGGGGAGGGGGGATTTTCGCCTCTAATCTCTCACACGCTCATCACAGCAGACTTTTGCATTCCGTGATACTGCCCTCCTGGAAACCATTGTTGGGATTTCTAGCCCCATTTCAGCCTGGCTCAGTGCTTTTTAGAGGATTTTAATATACACGCCTTTCCTCGCAACAACGTTTACAAGCCGTCGTTCAATAAAATCTCAAGTACCTCAATGTTTCCTTTGACTGGTTGCAGGCAAAGCATGAAGTATTATCAATGATACAAGAACATAAGAGCGATTTTGAGTGTGTCTGCGTGTGCTCGCGTTGTATAATGCACTAATGCGCTCACACACAGGGTCCAAAAATCACTTTTTACTGGATAGCAGATGAATTCAGAAAGTTTACAGCACATTCTTTCACACCGGTTGTTCAAAACGTATCTAACTTCCGTAATCTAGTGTATTTATGAGTGAAATTGTGGGAAAAGTAAAAGTTTTTTTTTTTTTTTACTAAGATATAGTACAATAAATATTACTACTCGTTATTTCTTACTGGCTGTGAAAATGCAATTTGCATTATTTTGAAAAAAACAAACAAACAAACAACAATGTGGCCTGAAATGCTACCTGTTAAATAAACTTAGAGGTATTGTGGTTTTATTCCTCATGGTACCATTTATGGTAACTTAATGGAAGAAATGTCACAATATTGAGTTTTGGAGAAACAAAAAGCATCAGGCGTGTTAGATAAACTTAAATTTGTTACAAATTTGTGGTTAGAAAAAAATATGGTACTGCACCTGTAAAAAAAAAAAAAAAAAAAAAAATGTGAACTCTACTTTCAAAAGGGGATGAATAATGAATCTGTTTTTGCTTTGTTTTTATTCACTTCATTAAGGTGCTGTTGTAATTGTAAATTAGATATTTCTATTGTTAATGAAAAGAATAAGCAATTCAACAAATCTACCATTAATGCAAACGATTAATTTACTGCATTGCCTGTATTTTCTTAATGACGCCCCCAAAGTAGGATTAAAAAAAGTTCTCCCACTTGCAGTTATGAGATTGTGGTGATGTTCATTTGACTCGCAAGTGTGATCTTTCCAACCTGATTTGAACGCACCAATAAATCAACGCGATTCATTCTCACAGTTGGATTAAAACCAAATAATGTTGCATTTCTTACATTTTTCAGCCAACTGGCAAGCAAAGCCAATTTTTAGTTGAGTTTGGCGCTCAGGGAGTGTTAATTTTGGACCCTGCGTGTACAAACACACTGTATGTTCGCAAGACCGCCCTTCGTGCTCAACAACAAACTGACAGCGCTAATGCAGGGTAATTATTACCTTTAAGCAGGGATAAGAAAGGAATTGTTGACAGCAAATTGGCTTTTAGCATGCGTCTTGTGCACCTGCGTGTTGATCAGAGTCTGTGATACACAGAGCCAAGAATACTCTCTCACAACATATACACACACTTACGAGTTTGTGCATATATTTGCTGTTTTTTTTTTCTCTCCTTATATGAAACCGCGCATATGTCTACTAATGAGCTTTCTAAATATATAATTTACCCACTTCACAATGAGAAAGAGGTGTTTGTGTGGCTTTTTTTCCTGCTCAAATTGTTTCCTTTCATTGCCTTGACAGCATAGAGGATTAGCAATACAACCATCAACGTGTTTTTACCGTTGTCACTTTTTTTTTTGTACCCCCCCTCCCTTTCACTAGATTCACAACTAAAAATGAAAAACAATGGCTTCAACCTCCAGTGGCCCTTTCTAACGTACAGTGAGTTAAATGGTTTGTAAGACGTTTAATTACAAAATGGTATAATCATTATTCATCTCATGATTAGTTGTATAATATTAAGTGAATCTCCTCCCTTGAGTCCTGTGTTTCACAGATCAATAGATTTATAGCTGGAATAAGGGGGAAGATTGGACAAAATATTCCTCTGATGTTTCTTTAACAGACCAATCTATCATTTATTTATATAATTAGCTTTCATATATGTTTAATTAAATGCAAATTTAATCGTTCTAGCTACTACACTATTTGCTTTATACCGCATGAAATATTTATTATAATGTATAAGTGGACAAAAAGCAATAAATACATGTTTAAAACAGCATTTCTATGCAAATTTCTGGAAATGGAGCAGCATGCAGTGAAGTATTTAAAATGTTAAACCTAAAAATCACTATTAAAAATGTTCAAAATATAATTTTTAATCTATTGTATTTTTCAAGTGATACAGGATTTTATATATATATATATATATATATATATATATATATATATATATATATATATATATATATATATATATATATATATATATATATATAAAATATAATATGATTTTTGTATTATTTGAGGGGAAGGTAAATACTAATGATAGTAGGCAAAAATAAGTAGTTTCAGAAATCATAATAATTTGTGCACAATAAGTAAACAGGTCAGTTTTGATTTCATACTAACCCTAATTTTGATAGTTTTAACTCTGAAGTGTTTGATGATTACATAATGTGAAGTGTTATGAGGTTTAGATGGACAGTGCTTGTTGTCTGCATCACAATATATATATATATTTTCAAACTATAAATGAAGTCCAGATGCTTTTAAGTACAAGTTTATCAGATGTTCAGATGTACGATCAGATTGCGTTAAGATCAGTAGTAGTTAATAGCAGCCAACCTTTTAGCCTCGGATGGTTTTTGTCAAGTGTTCAGGACACAAACGATCTGCTTTTCCCCTACAGTGCCACAGATCACATTACGACAGGTGAGTTTTGATCTGGTTTTTCTGATGTAACTCTTCACAGTTGCTTGAGAATCAGCTCGCACACATGCAGGGTCTTACCGTTATTCACTCTGATGTGTTTTGCCCACTGCTCCGTCGAGACATTTCTTTGTCTTTAGTCACCACAAAGAAAAAATGACAGATTACAGGCTTTTGCCAGAGTACATATCAGTCTGTGGGCTTCCTGGAGATCATGCCTTGAGGTCAGCACTTGAGGAATGCCCAGACACATCACTGGATGGCACTGTTTCCATTTTTTGCTCTCCTGAACCCCCTCGGCTGGATCAACAGGGTTTGTTTTGTGCAGGCTGAGAGCACTTGAAAAGGCAGGAGCTTTAAGAGAGCCGAGGGCTTCTCTAAACTCTGTCCCAGTGCGGAAGCATGAATCCTGGGGAAAATGATCATACAGACCAGACTCCTCTGTCTGCAGTGAGTGGCAAAACCTGTGCTCTGCTAGTGATGGGATATTATACTCAAGAAGAATGTTTATTGAAACATTCTAATTAGTTCTGTTTAAGAGAATATCAATATTTGATTAGAATGATATTTTATTATCTAGTTTAGCATGTTTAATAAATGCAGTGACAATAAATTAAGTAGTTTTAAATAGGGACGCTGGCATCCTGTGGTGTGATCTGCACTATAATAAACAGCATTTGCTAATTATTTTTTATTATTATGCACAGCTTTTATAAGCTTATATTAATTAATTGACCGCTTTAAATATTTGTGCATTTTAAAAATAATGTAGCACGATGCAAGTCCATTTAAAATGAAGCAGTGAAGGCAAAAATATAACTAGTTGTGCTATCTACACTTTTTCTTATATTTGTGGATTTTTAAATTAAAATCGTAATTTTGTAAAAAAAAATTATGCATGATAAAAATGGGTATTTATGTTTTTCTGGATTTTAAAATCGAGATATGACTTATTTTTTGAATTTCCAGTATTTATCGCTGTGCACATTTTTGCAACAGGAATTTTGTGGTTATTCATCCGTTGAAATTAATTAAATTAGATTCCTCTGATGCTGCCAGGCGTTCAGATGATAATTGCATCAACACGCCGAAACATAATAGCGCTCTGAGTGTTTCCAGAGCAGTTCATTTCAATCTAAATCCAGAGCTCCTCTGGCGAGGCCGTGTGTTCAGAAGACCCCTCATCTTCATCTGGAACATCTCCTCCAACTTAACAATTTATCAGGGGCCAACTTGTAAAACTGCGGTTGGAGACGTTTTGTTAATGAAGCGTTTACAGAATCGTCGTAGCCAAATGGTAGGGCTGATATTTGACATGCTCCAGCTGTGCGCTCCCTCCGAGGAGGGCCACTGCTGATCCAACTCGTGATTTTTAGACAAAAGCTTGCTCGGCAGAATGGACGCTTCGAGCCCGTCGTACAGTCGTAAATAAAGGTGGGGGTGTAATTGAGTGATGTGCGCCAGGGGAACGGCGAGAGATTGAAGGCTGTGTACTGGTAAATAGATAATCACACAAAAGTAAATGGGGTTTTCAAACCTCAATCTACTCCGCCAGCGTGAGCTCGTTTGCATGTTAATCACCGCAGCGATTTCCCTCATCACGAGGAAGTCTGCACTCTTTCATAACCAGCTTTTAATTGCATTTAAAATGTCACAGAGGTGAAACACATGTAATTTAGCCATAACTGTGTCCAAATTAATGGCCTCTACTCAGGCTTTCCATTCAATGGACACAAATGAGTCTGTCACTTTGGTGTTTTGATCTTTTATTTTTTTTGTATTTATTTGAAATGCATTAGACAGCTTCTGAATATATCTCAGCGAAGCTGCGCGTGTCTGTTTGGAGGGCGCGTCGATTTGTGAAAAGCACTGTTAATTCCAGGTTATTTCTTCTGAATGCATATGCCAAGCGTCGCCTGGACGCTTACGAGGGAAACCGGATGAGATTAGACAAGGGTGAAAAAGTCAGCCGACTAGATTTAAAGAAGCCCCCAAAAAGTTTATTTTCCTTCATCACCAGGTGTTCTAGCACATATAAATTACTGAGATGATGTTTCCATAACAGAGCGGAGGGCACTCCAGAGAGCCAAACCTGCAAAACAGACCTATTTAATTTTTCATAGAGGAGGACCATCAGGAGCAATAAGCCAATATTCTCCTTCCCTTTTTCCAGATGCTTTCTCTAGCCTTGCATCTTTCCAAACCCTAGCCTTTACATTTTTCCAGAAAAAAAGGCGGTTCTGCCGAGACCTACATGAAAGAAGAGAACTGTTGAAATGTTAATTTTACCATCTGCTGTCGAGGCCTGCTACCTTTGTGCGAACGAGTGTGAGTATGTGTGTGCGTGCACTCTCTCCCTCCGTCTTAAATTCCCAGCGGTTCTGTTCTGTTTTATGAATGTGCTGGTATTTTGGTTGTTTGAAGTTTTGGGGATCTGGGAGTTTGAAAGTCAGACTTAGAAAAACAGAATGCAACAAGACGCAAGTGACAAACCGAATATCCTGCTGCCCTCGTAGTCCTGATAGCGCTTGTCCCCTCTGCGTCTTCAAATGGTTTGCATTGGTAGCCTCAGTACCCCAGGAACTTTATGTAGCAGTAGCTCAAAAGCATTTCTGCTGTGCAGACACACATTGAGGTGTGGCTTTTTATTTTATTTAGAAGTCCCATATGAAATTGTTGTATTATTTATTTATATTTAGTCTCAGAATTTTTTTTTTTTTATTTATTCATTTTTTTACATAAACTGAAAATACGAAAAAAACTGAAACAACAGAAACTGAAAAAATATGAATAACTCATGCTGCACTGCATAGTTTGTTTTGTCTAAAAAATTGCTCTTTAGAATGCATATAATGTTCATATAGAAGTACATAGACCATATATAAACACATCTACACACATATACATATTAGTCAGCTTTTAGAGTACTCTTTGTAGACCTCAAAGCTGATAGACTCGGACTAAGAGCCATAAAACTTGATTTCAAGGTCTTTAACTTGCTCCACACATTATGATTTTGCAAATGTAACTATGCAGAGTTGGTCTTCCTTTTTTGACAAAAGAAAGGGCCAACTGAAACTCGAATCCCGTCAAAATGATTTTCTTCTCATCATGGGACAAATCTGACACTTTTTAAACAACATTTTATCAGATCCGCCGACGGGGTCCCTGCCAAATGGACAGATTCCACTGTGAGATTTGATAGTTGGCAATTAAGCCGAGACATCCTGAAATGCGACTGTGTGCAGAGTTGCAGAGCGTTTGCCTTGGCCGGGATCAGATTGTTTAGTCTGCTCTCATTGTGAAGCAGCACTGTTTCTGAGCAGCAGTTGACGGTTGTTTGCAAAGCGCGGGGGGAAAATGTGAGAGGCCACCGTTCCCTGCCATTTATTTATTTTTCCCTGTCCTTGGGACTGGAATTTGATTTTGATTTTTTTTTGTTCCTGTTACTCTATTCTTTGGGAATTATGCTTTTTTCACTGTATATGTGGCTGCTGAAATGTAGACTTTTCATGACCTCACTGTGCAGGCTGTGTTTCATTAATGACCAGCTCTGTGGTTTGGGTAGAGGAATAGTTTTCATATGACACCGTCTTGCATTAGTGCAAGGCAGCAGCTGCAGAGAAGCTGAACGCAGCCAATTCTGTGGCTTTAAAAGGTGTGAAAAGTTCAAGTCCCGTTGCAAGAACCTTGCATTTATAATTTGCGTGTGTAAATTTCTTTTTGTGCAAGGTCTGTGTTAAATCGGAACTGCCGGAGACTAGTAAAAAAAAAAGGTTACCTGCTAATGAAACATTTGTCTTTGATTCTGTGGCAACTTGTCAGGCGAATTTGGACGCCGACCCTTTTCCATGTGCCAGCATAATGCTTTGAAGCTACTTTCCTCTCACTTTTGAAGTAATTAAAAGACATTTACATTCTTTCTGGCTCATACCATGGTGGCAGCCATCCACCCCAATGCATTTATTTGTCAGGAGGAAACATTCAAATTCGTCTTTAATTGACTGGTGTTCAATACAGAGCACTTCGTAACACAACCCCGAAGCACTTCTCATACTTGTGCACATTGGACTACTGTAGACACCAGTTTGCTACTTCTGCACAGTATTAAATGTCCTCTGGGGAAGCTTGGATTTGTCCGGGCCAAACAAAAGACCCCTGTTTAGTGCCTGTCTCCTGCTGTTGGGCTCTTCTTCTGATGGGGTTCTTTTATGATGCAAGCCGAAAAATTTGCGTCATGCATGTTTCGGTGGTTTTTGTAGGTATTTATTACCGTGTCATAGTTAAGTTTGGTCGCTGGCACAGAGGTTGTTAGTCTAGGGGTGTAGTTTGAGCAGAAAGGGCGATGGGGGCCAAAACTCGGTGAGCCTGAACAATGGAAGGATTAGCTAAGAGTCCAGCTATGTATTTGAAGTCGTGTCTGAGTTTGTTTGGGGAGGTGGATGTGCGTTTAGATGACCCGGCGGCAGCTGTTGGGCACTTTTAAACTGTCAGAACATCCTTCCATTCCTTTTTCCTCCTTCCCTTCTGCTTTCAATCCAGTAAAAGACAGAGAGTCTTGTACGTGCCGAAGTCCTGATGAGGGGAAAAATGTTGGAAGTATGCTGTCGGCTTTAGTTCGGATGTGTGTATTCAAATGTGTCATGGTTGTAGCATTCACAGTTTCTTCTGTTTTGATTGTGATTCTTCAGATACAAGGATGTGTTGAAGATGCTCATTAAGAGATGCACACCAATTAATCTATTAATTAATCAATTATCGCTCACAATGATAACATTATCAGCCGAGAAGTGAATTAAACCGCAACAGAGCAGCATCAACTGTTGAAAACATTGTAATAGCATGTGAAAAATGCTATTTGATTAAAATGGAATTCAGGTTGTATTGATTGGAGACATTTATCAAAACGTAGACAATGATACTATACAATGAAAATGGAAAAAATTTAATATAAAATGTTATAATATGCCTTTCAATTGCATATATGTACACTCCCAGGAAAAAGGGTACAAAAGCTGTCAAAAGATACACGTGAGGTGTTATCTTTGTTATTGGGCGCACCAGAAAACACGTCACTTGCATCGTACGTCAACAGTCACAGCAGTCGCAATTCTACATATTATGAGTATATTATTTGCCTCTTAAAACTAAAGGCAAACATTTATTCAAAGACAAATGAATTAAACAAGTTGCAATGAGATGCACTTAGTGCCTCAGCACATGATTCTCAACCAGGATCAACCAGGATCAACAATTTTAAATCAGTAAATAAAAAAAAAACATTTGGATGTGTTATGAACAAATACTTGAGTATCCCAGTAAGGTAAAACAAAACTAGCGACATGTTTAGAGTATTTTTGTTCAGTTCACACACACAAAAATTAACTGACTTCTACTAAAATTCTTTGTTCAGGCTTCTCTTTTACATTGGTTAGTATAACTTTTCAAAAGTTGGATTTTTACAGTGTACCTAAATGGTACATATTTGTACCTTTTGAAAAGGTATCAACCCCTTTGTGAACTTTTGTACCTTTTTTTTCTGATAGTGTACAGTGTATATGTATGTTTTGAAACCCATGTCTCATTCTTTCTGTACAACTGTACTTTTTCAAATTCCTGACTTCTATGGGAACGTTTAATTTGGCTTATTTAAAATCACTTATTGTGGATTGAAAGGCCCTTTTCCTGTGCTTTAGCTTCTGGTACAAATACTCTAAGCTTTTTATGGTACAGAGCAATTTGTGCTTTGAATAGAAGCTGCCATTTAATAAGTTTGTTTCAGTGTTTTTGATTGGCCTGTATGTGAAAATCAAATGGGGACTGGTGCGTGTTCAATAGCAAATGCTTCCATTTTGAACTCTTATTTTGTTATTTAATATTTTTCCCTTCCTTTTGCATAAACAATTACCATTTTTGTTCCATTCCAAGAATTAATGGAAACCATTTGCATCGGGGGGAAATTTGTACATGCAGTGCTGTTTTCAATGTCATCACAGGCAATTTTTTTTGCGGCTAAAATGACAGAAGAGGGCTGCTTTTAAGTACTGCGCAAGCAAACTGATAAGTGAATCATTCCACTCTCTAAACCTTTTTTATTGGGACTTTAATAACCACTGTATTATAAATTATAATGTATTCCTCCGTTTGCTAATGCCCTTCAATATAGCCGTCTAAAATGTGGTCTGAAAGTTATTGTGGCTACCTTTTCAAAGGCAAATCAATTACATGTTTTCGGTAATGCACCATAATTCCGCCATCAATGGACGAACGGATGAATTGAAGCGATTCAGAGTAGAGCGGTTGTTCCTGTGATGTTTTTTGTTTGCGCTCTGCACTATTGACTGCGTCCAATCAAGAGCAAGTATTCATCCTCCGTTCCAGCCATAATGGAAACAGGTCGTCGGAGGCACCAGATTACGACCTCCAGTTATGTTCGGCTAATGGAATATGGAGTTCTCGTTCACCGCGTGTTGTTAAAGCAATTCGGGCCAAAAGTTTTCCTCAAACTCGACGCTTAAAGAGTTCGCCATTTCTGCCAAATTGCAGAGCGCAAGACTTAAGAAGGATATCGGTAGGGAGATCTTCAGGAAGTAAAAATTGCCACTTGCATACTGTCTTTGACCGACCGCGCCAAAGCTTAACCACTCCATGGGAACATGTGCCATTTAGGAAGATATAAAGAAGTGATTTTATTACCCAGTACATCTCTCCTTAGAAGCCATTTCATTTCTCTTTTCAGCCGCCACAGGAGTCTTTATTTGATCTCATATTCCTGAATTTAACTGCCTCAAACTGGCCGGCCTCAGTTTATTTTCATTTGGAAAACACATTTTCTGTTCAAGAGGACACGGGGGTAGTTGGGATTGAGGTGGGGGCTGTCAAGCTCTGTGTCGAATGTAAATGTCTTCTTTTAGTCACTTTTCACTGTAGATTACTGGAGTCCAAACTTTTCATTTTCTCCCACCTGGAGCAGATTCGACGTGTATCCGCAATGCCTACAAACGAGACGTCGAGTCTTAGTCTTTCACTTCGAGTCTTTGTAGGGTTTCAACTATTCAAGGAGCCTGTCTGCTCGTTCACAGGTTGTTAATGTTCAATTTCTGGGGATTCTTCAGTGATGGCAAACACTTCTTGCACACTCTCAACTCTCAATTTTTCTGCAGCAACAAATGTCATTTCCTCCTTTAAGTGTAAAACGTGTTGTGCTAAGGGTATGTATCCTAAATGCACACAATTAAATAACCTTTTTCAAACTTTTTGCATAATTTGAAAATTGCTGATTGATTTAAATGGCACAGTATCACTTAGTTTTCTTAATACTTTTAATAATATTTAATAATGTGATTGGAAATAATGACACAGTGACTTGCAACTTGCCTAAAAAAAAAAATTCATTTAATATTATTTTAATATTAATTGTAACATGTATATTTGTTTATATTGTCATATTGGATTTTCATAGTTTAATATTGGGTCTAGAACAAGGATAAAGCAATAAAATCTGGCCTATACTATAAAAAGTTTCCAAGACGGTTTTAATGTGACATTCATAAAACCTAAAGATCTCTGTTAGTTTTAATAAAGATCAAACCTTCAGCTATAAAACTGCTCGTCGTTAAAGAAAGACCCATTTGGGTCACGGTTGGGGTTGGGAATTGCTCTTCTCCGTGCATTCTCAGGCTGTCTGATGCACCCAAACAACTTTTCCTCGCTTCATATTTTGTCATGTGTTGACACAGATGTTCAGGCGTGTGATCCAGCACGAGATGTTTTAAATGTCGGTGGTGAGGTGAGACCGTCTAGTCCAAACAAGGCTGCCTCCTTGCTAGAGTCTGATCATCTGGGACTTCATCAGGACTTCAGTGTCTCTGTTGGATTCTCCTGCTAATCACACCTCTCTGACCTGTCTGATGACAGCACTATGAAAACATTCAGCAGTTTTCAGAGACCAGAAACCCCCCTCAGCCATCCCTGCCCCTCTTTTTATTTGGCTAGCCTCCATACAGCGAATTACCTCCAGATGTAATTCCTATCCCCGCCCCCCTACTGAATTAGTGGCTAGTAAAAATTAGGTTTAAATTAGCTGCGGCATGGAGAATGGTTAAGTTGAAATTTCCTTATAATGAGTTTATTATTCTTTGGTGGGATGCCATTTTCCTGAATTAATTCTCTTCTTTTTTTTCCTATTTTTTTGAGTAATTGCTGTCTGATTGAATAGAATCAAACCTCTGGATTGGATGAAGCTCATGGTACATTTGGGGTTCTGGTGTAATGTGAAACGAGCGAAGACGTGTCCAACTTTCCTGCTGCTTATTATCCTTGTATGTTTCTCTGTTTTCTTTTTCTCCCAGTCTTTGTGTTAAAAAAAAATATATATTTGAAATGTTTGGAGTATTTGTGATCAGATTGTGTAAATCAAATGTAAAATAAACTAAGCCCGGTTTATTCTCATACCTAAGGAAAGCATTTGTTCTAAATATTACATTTCAATCTTATTGAGCAGAGTTATGTGTGATTTTTTGATAGGTATGAAACTCGTCTTACTATTTTGTTTGTAAATTCAGAATTAACTTGGTATTTTCATTTGAAGAATGAAGATTTGGGCAGAAAAATTTTCTCACACACACACACACACACACACACACACACACACACACACACACACACACACACACACACACATATATATATATATATATATATATATATATATATATATATATATAATTATTATAATTATTATAAATAATAATAATAATAAATATATTTATTTATTATTATTATTATTACATTTATTATTATTATTATTATTATTATTATTATTATTATTATTATTACATTTATTATTATTATTATATCCATTTCACTAGAGTGTTTTTTTTTCTCCTTTTGTCTTTTTGAGTTTTCAAAACAAGAACAAATGCACGTTTTTGTCTTGTTGGCAAATATTGAGTTAAATGTATTACCAAAAAATATATATATATACATTTTTCAATACAATAATCAATGTTTTTTCATTTATATTTTATCTTGAGTCTAAAAAACAAATGCATTACTTTTTTTATTTTTTATTATTAGTTATTTTGATTGTTTGTTCTTTTGACAGGTGTTGAGTTAAATGTATTACCAAAAATGTTTTTTGTTTTGTTTTCCGCTTTCTGTCCTTTATCTTTTAAGATTAAAACAAACAAATTAGTCTAAAAACAAATTAATTATTATTTTTTTGGTCATGTTGATAAACATTAAATGTTGCCAAAAAAATCTATTTCTTTGTTTTGTGTTACAATAATCAATGTTTTTCCATCATGTCTTTTATCTTTTGAGTTGTTAAGAGTCCAAAATATTAAAAATCACAGTTTTATTTTTTTTTAGATTTTTTTTTTTTTTGTCATGTTGACAAACGTGTTGAGTGGTCGTCACTGAGTACTTGTCATGTTGCCTTTCATCTTATTACAAGTTTGGCAGCTCCAAGCGCATCAAATACCCATTACCTGCATTTCTCCAACAATGCGACGCTAATACAAATTACAGCCTTTACAGTATGATAATATCTCTTGAGCGAGAGAGGAAGTCGGCTGCCATTCAGTTTGCTTTCATCTGCCGCCAATCTGCCGCATAACAGGTAAACTGCTGTGAGCTGCACTTGCTTGTATAAATTTACCCACACAGTCAAGTCTTTGATTTCATCAACTCATCTAATTCAAATGCGCTTTTGAAGGAGCCCACATTTTAAGGGTAGACACAGAAGAGCCAATTTAACCTGGAGTGTCTGTCTCGTTCTGCGGGGCTTTCTGTTTGAAGTGGCCGGTCAGCTTGAACTGTCTGACTTCTGTCATTTCTATCTCTTTTATTTCTCCACTGAAATGTATACTTCAATCCTCCCTACAGATGCTAGAGTGGAGCAGGTATCATTAAACTGAGAAAATGAGAACGAGAGAGCACGAGAATGTCGTCGCGGCTGCCGTGGTTGGTTTGTTTTCAATAGGAACTGAAGGCAGGGCCCTTTTCCTGGGGCCGCTCGCTGTGCCTGTTGATATTGAGTCGAGCAAACACTCTCTCTGGGATGTCCTGTCGGGCGTCCGGCCAGGGTCGCAAATGAAAGTCACATGTGAGGAATCCTGCACGGGGAACCTCTGAGCTGAAGCCGGCCCCCGTCTAGCTCCCGGCCCCTGAGCTTAATTAGCTTTTTAATGGAGGTGCCACCAAACGTAGCTTATTTACCGGCACAGATAGCGGCTTATTTTGATGTGCGTTGAGTCTCAGAGCTCTTTGAGGCTCGGGGTTGTTATTTTCAGAGTAATGCTGTGGATTAAACACGCATCTTATCGTGCACTGTTGTGATTGTTGAGCTTTCCTCCGTCCCCCTCCCTCGCCTGCCGAAGTATATATGCAAATACATTTGGACACTATCATTATAGGCTACTTAATAGGACTTCATTAAGGTGCCGCCATGCAAGGCAAAAGAAGGTTGCCATGGGTACGGCAGCGCTTAAGTACAGTATATTATAATGTTTAGCTCCCTGTTATATAATCATTGTGCTCTAATGGTCCATTTCAGGTCATATCGATCGGTGATGAAGAACATCATTAAGATGAAGAGAGGCCATTTTTATGAGTTGGCCATTAATCGCGGTTTTACTTTACATTTTTTAACTCAAAAAGAGAACGGTGTATATTGATAGATCAAACCATGGTAATCGGACTAAGATAAGTAATTAAGTGTATGTGTGTGTGTGTGTGTGTGTGTGTGTGTGTGTATAATAAAAATAATAAATTAATAGTTAATAACCAAAAATAATAATAATATATGCATTTGTTTATAATGCAGATTATTATTGTTGTTTTTATTAGTTACACTGTTTGTAGATTTTGACACAAGGGGGAACTAAACCTTCTGTTTTAATCATCCAAGCCAATGGTTATTGACTTACTCCGCGATCTTAAATTGGGTAAACAGCAGCTGATCAGTCTGGGATGTGTAACTCTTAATGAAGGCTGAAGGTGCTTGATTTAAATTGACTGTGATTAGGGACTAAGATACTTTTAAATTTGCAGTGTTTGAGTGTCACATTTTGTTTCAAACTCATACATGTGCAAATAAGTGTACACTGCTGATACAGGCATACCCTCGGCTGAGAGTTTATTAGGGCTGTTTACAAGCACGGAGTGCGTTCCACAGGCTCAGTCATCAGCCGAATGGATCGGAGGCGGAGATGAGCTCAAGTGGATAACTCTCCAGCCAGAGAACAGCTTTAATGCTGCTGGCGTTTCTGTGAGGCCTGGAACACACATCAGACTCTCAGTGAGTGCACACTAGCTCAGCTTAATCTGCTGTTAGCTCAGTCTTTAGTGGTGGTCGACCGGTAGGAGTTTTTCAAGAGTTGATACCAATTTCTATAGAGCAGATATAACACCAGCATACTGGGTTTAATTGAAAATGTGGAATTAAAAATTGAATCTAATTAGGTGTAAACAATGACTTGGTGTTTTTAAAAATGGAAAAAAAGAATAAGAAATGTTAGATTCTGCAGTATTTCTAGATGACCTCTTTTTTTTCAGTTATTATGTAAAAATGGTCAGATTTTCAAGGCTACTTTGGATCATCTAAAATCACACAGGAGAATGTGATAAAGTATTATACTAGTTTGTGCACATATTTTTTTTCCCCAACAGGTTTTAAATAGTGTAATTTGGAATGAAAAAATAATTCATATTTTTCCTAAATGATTTCTGTCTAACTTTATGAATATACATATATGCATTTTTTTTTTTGTACACCTTATTTCACGCAGTGGTACTAAAATTCACCCCAAAATTGTAAAAATAGCTTTTTATTAGCAATTGACAATCCTGTCAGATTTCAAAACTGACACAAGGGGGAGGTAACACCTCTGGTAATCGACCAAGGGACATAATTCAAATATCATCCCATTAAACATTAATATTTACCATGCATGAGTTTAAATTGTGGTTTTGGTGTTCTCACTTGTGTGATTGTGAAATAAAAATAGGATTTAGATGTTCAGTGTTGTTTAGGGGTGTGATTTTTGCCACTATGAAGGAGCCTATTGATATCATGGCTCCAAAAAGGCCCAGTTTCCCACTCTGGACACCTTGCAGAGACTCGGGTCAGGGCATTTTGTGTCTGCTTTAATTGAAAATTAATAGTTAAGGGGGTTGCCATGGAAATTATGCCAGCGCTCAGAGACACCAGCTCTGCCATCACACGAGTCCATCCCCCATCACCCGACACTTTCTTCTGCGTGCGCTCGAGAGCCGCTGCTGGAATTGTTAGTCCTCATTGACCTTGCGGTCCAAAGCCCTGTGAAATGAGGAGGAAAAAAAGAGAGGGAGTTAAGTGATAAACAGACGGAATAAAACCAGATATGAGTGAGAACTGAGAGTAGCTAACAAGCCCTAAAAGCTAAAGCGGCCTGTTTGTCTCGTGAAGTGAAGGTTAGTGCGCAATGTAGCCTTATAGCATTTGGGTCAGAATGTAAATATGACGCATTAGACACAATTCCTGCAGTGACGCTTGAAACCTAGAGGCCTTCCATGCCTGCCAGTACAACCATTTACACTTCCTCATTGAGCCTTTGCCCTAGTCTGGAGGTCCAAAAAAAACGCGTTGACTTGAGCCTAGCGCTTTCTAATGATATTGTACAGTTAAAATATGCAGTTAATCTGCTGCTTGGAGCCTGTTATATCATGCTCAGAGTTGGATGTTCAAGTGGTCTTAAGGTGCATAGGAGTTTTTTTTAGCTAAATAAATCTGTCATGCTTGGCTTGGGTGGATCGTGCACAACGTGAAAGTTCTCGCTCACCATCATGTGTGCATATTTGAAAGAACTTCTACAGTTGTATATGAAGTAATTGATTTTATTAGAGCTTGAATATGGAATTGCTTAGTTGTCCATTTCCATATAAATCTTGCTTTTGCGTCAGTCTTTTGTATTTAAAACCTGCTCGTTCACATCTCCCCCATTTAATAACAGCTGGTTCCTCGCTCTCGTTCCAGCGGCGTCTACGCAAACGTTCCCCTCACTTTTCAATCTCCATGTGGCGATGGGAAGCCTGCAGCAGATGGACTTGGTTTTGCATCTGCCGCGTGCAGACTGGCCTTTGTACTCCTCTCCTGGGGGAGAGCGTGGCTTTCGTCTCTGCGAGTGGATTCCTGTCTGCGGGAGCAGCTAGGAGAAACATCTGTGGCATGCGGGGCGAGAGAATGAGAAAAAAGGGTTGACAAACACCAGTAGTTTACAATTACTGCAGATATGAAAGCTAAAGATTTTGAAAGTTTAATTACATGCAGTAAATGAGAAAATATGCATGTGTAAAAACAAATTTGCAAACCCATCTGATTTCCAAGCTTTTTTGGTCCTTCCTCACTCAAATACTTCCCTCGTAGGACTTTTTTGGGATAGTTTGACCTAATAAGGAAAGCAGCAGCAGGCGTATTTATTTATTATTGCCACAATACTATCACTCAACTTGCTAAAGTAGCCCTCCATCCATCTCGAAAGTGGAAAAAAAGGAAACACAGGAAAAAGAAGTGCCACCCCTCCACCTCCCCACCCTGACAATCAAACCGCTGATTTTTGTGTACGATTAGTCCTCGGGTGCCAAAACAATCAGAGGTCTGCTTGATTTGTTTTAATTGCAGGCGTAAAAATGCCACGGGTTTCTCTGACGTGATCGGGCAAGAGGCACTCGTGTAAATACCGCTGTAAATAGTTCACTGATGATGGCTTTGACAGTGAATGTCAGCTAGTTTTTTCTTTCTTTCATTCTTTGTACCCCCCACCTCTCTCCCCCCCTCCTATTTTTTTTTTTCGTGCTCTGATGCTGTTGCCTACCAGTGGCATCCTATTCCTCATTTTTGATGCAAGTTAATGCTTCAAGGCTTCTAAGAATATCTTCAAATGCCTCTACCTTCAGGGAGTGAGATTGTGTGTCGTTCCTCAAAAGGTAGGTTACTTTTTCTTCCCGGCTGAGATTGTTGCATGTTTTGGTTTTTTATTTAGGAAAACGCAAAGCTCAGTAGTTTTGACTTGCAAGAAGATCACATGCAGGCTAATCTCAATGAATACAAAAAAAAAGCAGGCAGGAACACGTACCTCACGTTTTTAGGGGCTCGGGATGTCATCCGCAGCTGGTCGTGTGTGTTAAGTCCCCTCTCAATTGGAGTCCGAATGCAGGAGAAAAATAGGAGAAGGAGAGAGAGAAAGCTTGTGTGCGTGTGCCGCAAGCCGCGCGCTCAAATGAGAGCAGTGAGAGGCTGCTGGCGGAGCGCGATCCGAGTCCTCGGCTCCGTGCGCAGGCTGTGAGAGACGCTGGTGCGCACAGTCACTCACACACACACACTCTCACACACTCGCTTCTTTCAGTCAGCAACTCGGTCAGCAAGACGAAAGACTTCCTTTTTTCTTTTCTTTTTTTAAATTAAAGAAGAGGGAGAGAGACATTTTTGAAGAGCATTTTTAGATTAGGAAGCCCAGAAGCAGTAAAACCTGCAATAATTATTTGCATTTTCAGATAATTTTCGGAGAGATTTAATGCTAATGATGCCAGTATTTCCAGTGCGTCACAAAGGCAGAAAAGCTCCAGGTCAGGGTGACACATTTCCATTTTAGGCACTTTTTTCAACACCACCCCTCGTTCCTGGCCGGTCGCACGGCTTCCCAAAGCCCCGCGTCTCCTATTGGGCCCTGTCTGCACGCTGTCGTAATTGCTCGGTGACAAGTGGAGATGAAGGAATAATTGTCAGGAGATAGGGGTCGTTTTTTTTTCTTCTTTTTTTCTTTTTTTTTTTAATGGGTGCACTGCCGATTTAAGTATGCATGAGCGACGCGTGAGGGACGGGGCCAAAGAGGTGCTTGTTTATGATGCGAGTCTGTATAAACACAGTTGGAGTGATGACACTGATAATCGCACGCTCTTCCCCGTGACGCCCGACTCTCCGCGAAACACCCTCTCCAGCCTGCTGTCCCACACCGCTCACCTGCAGGTAATAAAAACACCTTTTCCTCCATCCATCCATGCTTTCCTGCTTTCATCCCTCCATCGGGTCTTTTCACTCTCGCTGTCATTCCTCAAGGCTTGTGCCATGCTCCGGCTTGGTTTGTGGGCTGCTTTCATCTGTGGGTTAATTGCTGGTGATAATGGCAATGACGATAATGAATGTGGTTTTGTGCGGGTGTGTGCGCGCGTGCCATTAAGTGTGTGTGAGTGTGTGCTGAAGAACAGTGTGCTTTGACTTTGCCTAGTTGGTGATTTTATTTGAAGCGAAGTGTTTGTGGAGTTTACAGCATGTTGGTGGGATATTAAATCATTTGAGCAATTGTATAGTTTATTTTTTTTGTCAGCTGTATATTAAGAGATGAATCATTTTAAACAGCTGTTGTCCTTTTTGTAGGGTAATAATTGTACAATTCTAATTACATGTACGTGTGTGTTTTTTATTTCTTTTTTATGGTTTTATATATTTATTAAAGAGTTAAGATTACACAGTCACCTAAAACTTAAACGAGCCTGTCCCATTTAGGAGGTGGGGTCAGTAAAATGATTAGCCCTCAAGTACTAATTATCCCTCTCAAAGGCGGGCAGATGATTTGTTTACTTAAATATTCATAAGGGCGAGCAACGCTCGCTATTGGGCTATTGTGAGCATATTATTACGTTTTATATGGCTTTGTGCTGGAATGTGGACGTGGTCTTCTTTATAATTTAATACCCTGATGCATAATGAGCTGCATGATTAGTACATACTATATAGAGAATCAGATGGATCATTTACATTGTTCTCATGAGTCTGTGTAATATCTTGTTTAGTGCGATAAAATTAAATGCTGCATATTTGGAGCTTTTTTTTATGCAAATCTCCTGAGCTTTTTCAATGCCTCATTGTACACTCTCTCCAAAAATAAATAAAAAGAAAACCACAAACAAACCAAAAAAGTAAATATGAATTTCAAAAATTGTTTAATCAAAACACATGTTTACCTACGTTTTGTATGTGCTAATTAACACCGCTCATTAACTAAGGCGGGTATTTGTTTTGAAAGTTTAACCAATCACTTTGTTATGCTAATTGTGATGTAATTTAATTTGAGTCCCGTAATGATGATGCCGCTATTATCCCCATAAATGATGCAGTTAAGCATCACAGCCTTATTTGCATGTGCTTGAAGGGGGAAGCTGGATGAGACGACGCCAGCATCACTCTCGTTTTCCTCCCTCTGTTCTCCCGCGTCCCTCCGGGTCCTCCTCGGCCTGTCTGCGCTCATTGATGATCAGCCTTTTTTATCTGATATTTTAATGCGAAATGAGTCGACTGGTTACTCTTGCTGCACAGATGTAAATTAAATAATTGAAATACCAGACTATTAAAAAATGCAAATGGATTTCTTCAGTCGAGGCATCATCACACAGTGAAGTCATGGAGAAACGATTGATTTGTGTTTCAATTTTTTTTTTTTTTTTGTGCGCATGTGTGCATTGTACTAGTTTGCAATCTACCTCCTTGAGTTCACATTTGCACATCAAAGTGCTTCTTTGTTGGCGAGAGGTTAATTTTTAATCCATTGATTTCATGGCCTCTGGTTTGGACATGCAGATGGTGACTGATTAGTTAGTGTGTGTGTGGCTGGCATGCGTGTGCTTGAGTTCCTGCAGTCGTGTGGTTGAATTTTTAAGAAAAAAAAATCAATTTGAAAGTCCTGCAAGAGCCGCTTCCCTCCTTAAATGCACTTCTGAGAACCCTTCAGCCCGGGCTCTCGCTCTGTGACTAAGTCTCCCTTAAAGACTGCCCATTATCTATTTTGTTGAGGTTTTAGACTCAGGGTAATTTTCCTCGGGAAAGATTATTTTTCTCTCGACCAATCTCGCCTGTTACCGCCCTAATTGGTTACATAAATCTTGTCGGGTATGAATGAGAAATGTTGGGGTGTTGTCAAGTGTAATCTTCACCCTTATTTACCAATTCATTAAGATCTATCGATGCAGGACCGGGCCGAAAGAATGACAACATAAATCAGAGCAGTGCGACATAATGACCCTAATCAGCCTCAAATAAGTGGAAACGTCACCATGAGCTATGTCTCTCCGCGGCTTCGTGTCTGTGTGGCGGCACCAGGGCCGTCCCGGTCGTTAACGCGGCAGCGTGTCCCAGGCAGGGGCGAGTGTGCTTGCCCCCTCCACCCCAAGGCTTTTAATCTCGCCCCACATGCAGCCAGTGTCACAAAGGATAATTGCAGCATGAAATGAAATGAAATATGCGTTTGAGGCAGGTAAATAGTGTAAGACTTAGACGATGGATAAATAGTGGGAAAGAGAGCGAGGGAAAGACTTTCTCTTCCTGCTAGAGATGATTGGAGCAGACAATGGGGCCTCCTACTTTTATAGGTCAATTACTGGTTGATTAGCTGGGCTGAGTTAATTAAAGAAATTACCCAAAATGCAAGTGCAGGGACTGCTTGATGAGATGCCAGCATCACTGTCTAGTCACCCACTTTTGGATCTGCTTTCGTCCGAGAGGGAGGTGCTTGCTGGGTAGAATTTGAATGGAATGGAAAGACTTGAAACACTAAGTTTTTTTTTTTGTTTTGTTTTTCGGAAGTGCTGGAAAATCTGAACGAAAATCCGGCTTTTTAGGTCACGTTGTTTTAGCATTTATGAATTATGTGTGTTTTTATTTCTCAAGGATTTGGTTTTGTTTCAGGGCTTCTTCAGGATTTATCGCAGTTTTCTTTGTCCCCTTAGTCTGTGCTTTTCTCTCTCTCTCTCTCTCTCTCTCTCTCTCGCTCTCTCTCTCTCTCTCTTTCTTTTCATCTCCCTCTCCTTTTCTCCTTCTTTTAATGTAAATAGCCCAGAATTAAGTTCTGAACATTCAGCACTGAATGAATCGAATCACAGATGGTCTATTTATCGTGAATTGAATTTTTTTTTTCTTGAATGTGTTCTCATTTTACCACTGATAACAACACTTGATTCAGTTACTTTGCATACTATTAATCCTGAAAAGCGATGTATTCATCCTCCCTTTTCATTTTTGAACTCGTGGTATAAATATGATTTCCCACGTGCTCTTTTTACTCTATAATCTCGTCCATTGTGAATCACTTTGAAATCCCTCTATCTGAGAAGAGGGGGCCTGTAATATTACAGTACATTCCAGTTTAGAGGAGAGTCATTAACGGTGTACGGCAACCCCTAAGAGCCAAAAAAGACTGCTGGCATGCACAGTTGAACTTTTAAAGAGCATTTTTAGCTGTTCAGTGGTATTTCTTTAATTAGCATATTCTCAATTTCACATGTAGTACAGATACACTGGATGAAATACAAACTTTGCATCATCATTTTCAAAAGCTGGCATTTTGATTTATTAAGCATTTCCCTACTGTTTAATATTGGAGAATAGCAGAGCACTGCTTTATTTTGTATGCATTGTAACTTATGGCAATGATGAATTAATTTCAGTGGAGCACAGAATTTGTGATTATTTTAAATGGTATCCATATCTTAACTGAATCAGAGTGGGTGAAGCTAGCAGACTGTGAAATGTAATTTTTAGGGTTTTTTCCCATCTTTTTTCACCCTTCCTTGCAATGTTAGGATTCCGGGCACCTGAGCAATGCACTGATAATGACTAGGCTTCTTGGATCACGGAGTCTGCCTTTCCGATGCCTCCCTGAAATAATCATCAAGCTATTTTTCAGGTCTGTTCTGCATGTCCTATCAGGGGAGAGGGCAGCCGGTTTCCACGGGAGGGGTAAAATGAGTGCGTCTCGGCGAAAGTGGATGATTTCTGTTAGTGTGTGTGTGTGAAAGAAGGTGTTAATGTCAGAATCGCAGCCTCTGGTGCCCCTTTTCAGCGACTTGTATAAAACATGTCCCGCGGTTTCCGAGCGCTTTAGATGATGGAGAGCTTAGAATCATGATATCCAAGCTCCGATAAGAAGGGTGCCATATTTAATAAAGAGGCAACATTTGTGATTGTAAAATCAGATCAGCTCAAACCAGCATGAGTAACTTTACTCCTCCATGATGAGGAAGGAGTGTGTGTGTGTGTATGAGAAACATCTGGGCTATATTTGTGGCTTTCCCTCCCCACACCTTTCTTTGCAAACCCACCCACCCAAAATCACAGGCGTAGCCCTTGAATGCATTGTCAGAATCCTGTCTAATGGAAAGGACAGATTTGCACAGCCTACGATTCGAGGGCAAACATTTACACAGCCAGAAAGGAATTGCAAGCGTGGTACTGTTACAGCGTTTAAAGCACAAAAAACACACAAGTGAGAAAAGAAACGGATCCAAATAACATCTTTTATTCCAGAAATGCAGCAATTTGGTTTTTATCAACCTTCTTGAATACACACTGACTTTCTTTTAGCTGACTACTGTTATCATGATGATATGGGTAATAGCTCAGTGTTTATTGCAAGATTTTGCCAGTGTCAAATGGGCTGGAGTTTGTCCACACTAAAAGACTAGCAAGGGCTGTAAATATGTTCCAGTACCACGAACGCTTGACCCCAGTGGGTTTTTAGGAAAAGACAGTGTGTTATAATGACAGGCAGGTGGCCCCAAGGGTCAAAGACAGAGAAATGGGGGTCCTACACTAGACATGAACAAAGACAGACTTTGGGTGCTGGCTTTGCTCCCTCTCTCTCTCTTTCTCTCTCTCATTCACTTGCGCACCTTCTCTTCGTCTATCTCTCTCAGGCGGTACAGTACTGTACTAGACTCTCTCCTTCACTCAGTGTCATTCAGACACATAACCCCCCCACCGCCATCCTCCTCGCGTCCGCTTCATTGCGTGGAAACGATCGTGAGCGAGGATGTGTTTCTAATTGACATTGTAATTGGCAGATTTGGATGCTGCCTTCAGATGGCTAATTAATTTATCTCACCGCTGTCATTAAGGTTAAAGCAGCACCTGATCTCTCTGAATACACTTTGCATACATCTGCATGAGCATTACTTTGGTTAGACACCTACATGCCAGTTGTGGATCATGTGGATTTAGAGGATACAGTGTTAATAATGTGTGTTTCTATAATGACAGGATCAGTATTCCGCGTCATTAAACCCAAAACCAAATTTGAAGAAAAAAAAAAAAAAGTCTTTCTTTTTTTTTCTCCTCCTTCCCAATATTACATCAAAATGTCATCCATTCTTTAGTTATTTTAAAACATGTGTGGAATAATGAGTTTGTAGAAATCATATTTGAATTTCCAAAGTGCAAACTGGGATTACACTGATCTGAAATGTAATTTTAATTAGCGTTTTCTTTTTTCTTTTTTAAAGGTTTGAGTAAGAACAGTGTCCTAAACTCGTCCCTCACTTTTTAGTCTCCTTCATTGTGGCATTAAAAAACACTCCATTACGTTGTTCATAAAATTCATGTAAAGGCAATCAAGCGGCCTTTCTCTGAATATTTTAAACATGGGGCATGTAAAATTTATGCCTAATTTGAATACTTATTAGTCGCCTAATCTCTACGGCAGCTTTGTGTTTCTTCAGGAGAGATTCGTCAGCCCTCACACTGTTCTGTCTCTCTCTCTCTCTCTCTCTTTCTCCTGGTCTGCTAATCTTCTGCACTTGTGTTTGTTCCCAAGTTGACCAGTGCATACTGGTTAGGTGGTGTTCTTTTTAAATAAATTAAAACTCTTGCTTCTAGTGTTTCTCATAAGACGCAAGCCGTGCTGTTAAAATGTCATTTGCTGATCTGAAAAGCAGCCGTGGATTAGAAGACTAAGTCTTTGTTGTGTCGTGTGTTTGATTAGTGCCGTTCCTCTTTTTTTTTTCTTTTTTTTTTTTATGTCTCTGCTGTCGAGTTACTGTACGCTCTCATTCAAGGATCGCTGCTAATTGTCCATACGTAGCAGGTGACAAAATTGATGTGTTTAATCTGTGGAAAGAAGGATGGCGGAGCTGTCAGGAAAATAAATGAAAGTGTTGCTGGAAAAACGAATCCCTTCTAAACATTACACGAGATTAGGGCTATTTTATTGTGCATGCTCGCCATTAGTGTAATTAATATTGTTTATGTTTGAATGCGCTGAAATATGAGACAGCCCGTCATTATTTTGTGAGAAAAAACAAAATGTGTGATGGGAAGAGAGGAGGGGGTTCGATGAATATGTGAATGTCGGAGTGTGTATTAAGACTCTTGTGGGTGTATTAGCTATGCAGAACACACCTTGAATTGCATTTGTTGGGTCGGACGATTCTTTTATTTATTGCAAAGATCTCCACAGATCTTAGCAGGGTTCCTGTGAACATACACAACATTTATGCAAGGAAAATGATAAAACATTTATTACCAGAGAAGAGGTAATATGCATAATTTATGCTGTTTTTAGCACAATCATTAGTGATATTCGTGAAAGAATTTTGAGCCACCACTCTCCCCTGTTTTCATATCTAATAGATGGCAGGGAAAATTAATTTAATATCTTTTCATTTATTTGACAGAGTAAAAATTGACGTATTTTTTTTTTTTTTTTTCTCTGTTTGAATTTGGTGTTTGAATTTTAATTGTGTTCGGCGGACGGCACTAAATATACGGAAATAATGAATATTTGAATATGTGATTAAAAGAAAAAGGAGAAAGGGAACTAGTCTATATGTGACAAGCTTTTTTCTCTCATCATTTGACTAGCAGGTGAATTTTATATAGCTTCAGCTAAAAGAAAAGACCATTATATCGTTCATCACCGTACAGAAGCATGTGATTTGTAATTCCCCCTCTTCTCCCCTCACCTCCTGTACCAAATTTTAATTTTGCATGATTAGCTGTGCGTCATTAAGCAACTCCGTTCAGTCGAGACGCAACGGGGATATTTTAAGACGTTTGAACAGGGGGAAAAAAGGCTTCATACGTGTTATATTTCAAATATGCTCCTTTGGAAATTATTCACACCACATTAAATTCACTAAATGTATTTTTAAGCACACCATGTGATGTTTATCTGTGTGTGTGATGGTCGATATGCAAAAAAAAGGAAATATTTTTTTTTTTTAAAAGCATGCATTAAGCAAAATGAAACAATAAATAAATAGAAGGCAGGAAGAAACGTGCATCTCTTTGTATTGCTTCATTTACACAGTGAATGCATAATTCCACCCCCTCCCCCCGTTAAATGCTTTAATTTGCAAAGGGAGCAGGGGTTGATAATGGAAAGCTTTTTTTTTTCTTTCTTGCCCCCATTTTTCCTTTTACTTTTTTACCCCCCCCCCCCCCCCCCCCCCCCCCCTCCCTTTTTAGGAGGCAACTAAAGGGGATTGTAACAAGAGCCTTAACCGGTGCCTCTTAATCACTTCTAGGTATTAAGTCATGATGCAGGAGTCGGCCAATGAGACAATAAGCAACAGTTCAATGAGTCAAAATGGAATGAGCATCCTAAGCAGCCAATTAGATGCTGGCAGTAGAGATGGAAGATCAAGTGGGGAGACGAGCAGTGAAGTAAGCGCAGTCGAGCTGCTGCATCTGCAACAACAGCAGGTAAGTTGCGTCTCTCTCCCCCCTCGTCCGTTGTCATCCGCCGCGCTCTGTCTCTTTCTCTCTCTCCCTCCCTCTCTCTCTCTCTCTCTCGCTGGCTTTCACATAGGGCTCAGCAGGCAGCTATTTGACTGACACCCTTCAGTTGTGCACATTTAGACAGGAACTGGACTGTTTTATTGTTTTATTCTTGTTTTTACTGTATTTTAGTGCTTATTTAGTGGTGGTTTACATTTAAGTTTAGTGTAATGATACGGATTTCAAGAGTTTAGTGCAGAAATCTGGTTGAATTTGGGCTGTTTTTGACTACTGTTTTGTAGGTGTTTTGGTGCTTCTGTGCAAGAAGCGTACTGGCTGAGTTTGCCAAGCATGTTGTGTGTGAAGTACGGAGCCTTGCTCGTGTTTCTTTGTTTGTGGCCACTAGAGGGCCTCCTTATTTGACTTCACAACACCTTTACAGCTCGTTCACTCCAGAAACCCCAACTGACCAGTGCATGTTGTATTTGTTTCAAAATATATATAGGGGATGTTTGCATAATTATTTTGACTTCAGAAACAGCACAGTTGTGTACTGTATGCATGTATGTATGTGTCTCGGTGCAGTGAATGATGGGTTTGACAGCTCACCAAAAGAGAAGCATGAGAGGTCAGGCTGAGCTCAGGGTTAGTCTGCTGGCGGTGTGGAGTGTGTGTTCACTTATTCACTCGCAAGTGTGTCATTGGATGTGAGTATGTGTCTGAAAACAGAATTTGTGATTCCTCAGGCACTGTTTGTTGTGTTTTCAAGGATTTAAGTAAGACTTTCAATACTTTTTCCATGTTTTTTGTTGCCATGTGAATGTTTACTACTAAAATGCTAAGAAGTAGGCCAAATAATTCCGCAATTATTGATTTTATATTTTTAATGTATATTTATATATTTTTGTATATATAATTCCTAATAGTATTTTCTTTTCTTTTTTTTTTCTTTTTTTTTGGCAGTTTAAGTTTATAGCTATTAAACAGCAGTTGTTTTTATTACTATGACTGTGTGTGTGTGTGTGTGTGTGTGTGTGTGTGTGTAATATCCGTCCTGGTGACAGCAGCTGAAAGCAGCCCATGGGCCCGTGGGTAAGACAGGATCAGTGTAGCAGAGTGAAGTGTGTCCTGCGGCTCTTTGTGGGCCCCTCCGAGCGCCCCCCCTTCATAGCCACCCTCTCCAGCTGGTGATTACAACGGCACCCCCATCTCACGGCCTCTCCTCCCATTCATCATCACACCGGCCGTCTCTCTCGCTCTCTCTGTGTCTCACACACGCGTCTGATTGGGGTCAACCCCCCCTGCTTTCTCATTACTGACTTCTGTTTTAACCTGCACACTTCAGCGTGTGCGAGATCAGTGCTCGGTGGTTAATGCTGGGTCCTACAAAAGTGTTTTTGTAAACTTGTATCAAAACCATTATTGATAATGGTTCATATTTGTGAATTATTAGTCGTTGATCGATGATGTTTTATCATTTTTATAACTATTATAAACCTATTGAAATATTAAACAATGAACATCTTAACTATAGGTTTATATTAATTATGCAAATGTCAATATCTATATATTATATATTTGGTTTGTATTTATTATGATCAATATATTATAAACCAACTCAAAAAATGAAGTGTTAAATAATATTATGTATTCTAATGAATTATTGTAATTTAAAATTAGAGATAGATGTTTTATATAAAATATTTTTTTATTGTTACAGTAAGCACACATAATTATAAAAAATAAAAATGAAATATTGATATTCTAAATATGAATGTATATAAATGTGCATTTAATGTAAAATAAATAACAAAAATTTGTATATACAATAAATTGTATATTCAGTGTCATTATTAAACAGAATACAGTAAAAGCCATTAAAACAACTAGCCTTCAGCTAAATGATGATGATTACTGTTATTATATTCATTATTATATAATAATCACTGTTATTGTTGTTTCTTGTTGGTAGAAAGTTAATGTTGTTTTTATTGTTTTGCTATTACTGTACACACAAATAGAAATAAAAGTGATAATATTACTGCAATTATTAGTATTAATAATACAAATAATGTTGTTGTTGAACATGTTAGTTTAACAAGTTAACAATAGATTACAATAACAAATAACATTGATCTTGCTTTATTCAATTGTAAAAGTTTCATTTTATACATATTTAATTCTATTCCTTTTATTTATCATTATATTATATTAATACAGTGTTATTATTCCTGTATTACTTGAATAGATTTAGTGTTATCTGTCTGTAGATAACCCACACTAAGAGTGGAAGAAAAGGGCAGTGTAAGCAGAAAGAGTGAAGAGAGGAGAGATAAGTGCCATAGAGACAGTGGAGAGAGTGACAATGTTTGACTTCCAGAGAGCGAGCGGGAGAGCGCAGACAGACGCATTGAAATGAGTGGGCCAGCTAACAGGCCTCGGGAGGCTTTTTAAACGGAGGCCAGGTGCTGTTAACTTCACACACTTCCTGCACAATTCCCTCTCACACACGCCACAGTCAGAGAATTCCTACACATCCGCTTAATAACCACCTAGATCTCTGAGTTTGGTGCTGTGTGTGAAAGAGAGAGAGAGATGAAACAGTCCAGTTAAAAATGGCCGTTAGTAATTGAACTATTGAATATTTTTGTCCATTGCCAAACTTTCTTACTCAGAAAAAAACATTCAGAAATTTCAAATTGCCTTCTGATCTTTTTTTTTTTGTTTTATTATTATTATTATTATTATTTATTAACAATTTTTACATTTTACATTCAGTTTTACAGTGTGTTGTGGCTATATTTCTGCCAACATTTTCAGAGACAGTTTTACATTTGCTATACATTATATTTCCATAATAATCTTATGAAAGAAGCATTGCAGCATTGAAGTTTTTTTTTTTCATGTTTCTGCAAGAATGGTGGTAAAGGACCTGGACGTCATCGATCTGTAGGCTGTTGTTAAATGAGCTTTTAATGTTGTAATATTTATAATGATGTGTGCATACAAGAATGTGTTTGCATTGATCTGTTGATAATGTGGTGTGATATAATGGAACCTCTAGATGAATGTTTTAGTATAATAATCTGTGATCATATGGATGTATAGTGTATAGTTAGCCCAGGGGCGTTCCCTCCGAGGTAAGGGAGTCAGTGTCTCCTCAAAAAATTGGATGACAAAATAATCAATATTACAAACCTAAATCGCAAATATTACTAAATACGACATTACAATTTTATAAAGTAACACTGTCCAACAGCGACACCAGCAGGTAAAGTTACAGCGGAGGCCTAAATATCTATACATGTGTGTGTGTGTGTGTGTGTGTGTGTGTGCAACTTCTGCCTCATTTTAAAACACCACCACACACCACTGAGTTAGCTGTACTCTGCAATTTAACTTCCTGTCCTTAGAGGAAGTTCTCTGTGGTATATTAGTAAAAAGGGTGCCATTATAAAATCCACATGCCATGCATTTTGTTTTCATTCATTAAAATTCAGTTATAGATTCTGCAGTATTTTATACTATATAAACATGCCATTGGCTCATGGAATATTTCTGTTTTATTTATTTATATTTAGATCAGCCTCTTTCTTTTTATTAGCCACTCTTCCACGTGTATTTATGAATGTCGTGTCCAGATGCACAGGACATTGTTCATGTTATATTTTTCTCCCCTGCTAACAGTGATTGTTACAGGAAGTCACTGGCCCAGTGTAAAAATGACAGCAATTAACCCGACATTTTAGCTTGAGATGAGACGCCTGACAGCCAGTGTCAGCCATATTTTTCCCGTCTTCTCCAGGTGTAAGAGCAAATGAAATTGGAGGTAGTATCGCAGTTGAGGGAGCCACTTGGGGAGGAGGGAGGAGGTGTCCATGGAAAACGAATTATCTAAATAGGACTTATTTTGCACTTATTTACTTCATTTTCCACATAGATTTTCCTGGAAAATATCCATAAACAGAAGCATAACCGAGAAAAACCACAGTGCTAATTGATATTCAATGAGTCTTACTCCATCATCACACCACAAACACATTAACACACATGCATGCATTCAGAAGAGGTGGGAGGGAACGTCTCTAGGGGTCCATTGACTGTCATTCAGGAGTGGAAAGTAACAAAGTAACGCAGAGACGCCACACAAACAGCCAGTCTCGCTTCCGTCTCCCCCGCTGTCCACCGGGAGCTGCGAGTGCAACATCTTCAGGCAGGGTGATGACGGCTTTCGCCGCTCATCAGCCAAATAAAAGCCCCTCTGATGCAAATAGCGCTTTGCCCTTGAGCATAATTTAAAGCAGTAATCACCCCTGGAGTCTCTACCGTGCAGATAGTGAAAGTGAGGTGACTGTCTCATTTACACTCCAGCACAAAGAAGCTCATTAGCTTTATCACACCGGCCCGAGACTCCTCCACTACAGTGTGTAAATAACACACACACACATACAGTTTCATCAGAGCCACATTTCATAAAGCTTTCACAAAGGTTAATGCTAGAAACAAAATAAAACGCGTCTCAATGACTTTCCGTGGTTACTATTTCACTATCAGCAGACATCGTTTTGACATATAGAGGCGGGATGCTTCTCGCGATGACACTGCAAGATATAAGGCTCTCCGTGACGGATGTGCATGCTTCGTTTCTCCCTAGACGACAACAGGCATTATTCTATTATCACCATTGAGCTCAGATCCTGGAGTGGTCATTTGTGTTTAGGCCACATAACATGTGGCTGTATGGAATTTACAGTGCGCCTGCAGTAGTAACTCCATTTCCCATCGGCCTCTCCAGAGACCGAGTGAAATGTCAAGCCGTGGCTTTGAAAGAGAGATTGAGCGAGGGACAAGATGAGGAGGGGGGGATTTAGAGAAAAAGGAACAGAGTGAAATCTGCTGGAAACAAACACTCATGAACATTGCTCATGCTTGGGTGGCACTAGTAGCGTCATGGGGGGAAACACAGGTCAAAGACGTGCAGGTGAGACACACACACCTTCAGTCTTTGAGTTATGAATGAAATGAGCCACGTTTGCATATTTAGGGAACAAGGGCAATTTTTTTTTTTTTTTTGGAACAGAATTATTTATATATTGCAAAGGTGACTTATTACCTTACCAGTGCTTATGTAGTCCATCTTTGTTTTGTATTAAATATTAATACAATATTTTACAGTTTTATGTATTTGTACTTTTTATTTTATTGTTTTTCTATACTCTTATAAATACCCCTTTTTAATTTATACTTGTTGTATTTTGTTTTATTTAATTTGATACCACTTTATTGATTGAAGAAGGCTGATTGAGAAGGCTGGGAGCAAGTGGGATATTGGCAAATGTTATGACTCAATATTAGACTCTCCTTGTCCATGGCTCAATGTGTTAGCGTATGGGTTAACCATTACGCCATGACTCTGACCAGCCGCTTGTGTTTAGCAATTGCATTTAACCTCAGTGTGTAAATAAAACTCCAGCAGTCAGCCAGTCAAGATCAATGACCACTTCACATCTCATTTCCTGCTGTTTCGATGTTTTCCAACAGCCCTGCCTGTAGAAACGGCCCTCAGGGCAGAAGCCTCCACTGGAGACCAAAGTGACATACTTTTGCGTTTTAAGACTTTGGAGCAGGTGCTTATGGGTAGTGTAGTTCTTTCCCCAAACCTTGATCAACTGAACCAAAAGCTGTATTTCTCGAAGCAGGTGATTCAGAGCAAGGCTCCTGAGAGTTGGGAGTCATTCAGAGTCGCCTTGAACTCAGACGCAATAAAAACATGGTGAGGAAACTAGAGCATCCTGAACCTCATCCTCCCAGTATCTCTGACAGCCTATGACACCACAAACCATTTAACAGAGCTTAAAAAGCTCACATATGCAGATGCCCGGCGTCTTAAGCTGACAACCAAGAGGCAGGATTTTCTAGAAGGCAGCTTTGGAGCCTTGTGAATTTAACAAGCATGTCTAGTATTACAGTTTCTCTCCGGTTTATCCATGAATAGTAACAAATCAGCCTGTGAAACGCCTGCCTGGGGATGTTTGTATGTGAAGGTTTTCCGGAACAAATATTAAAATGATGTAAATCTGGTTAAGGAGTCAAGGGCTACTATTGCAAAAGCTGTTCTCTCCCCCCCCCCGTTCCCCCTGTTCCTCCCTCTTTCCCTCTTTCTATTTACTATGCACAAGGTAGTCAGATGTTGCCACTCTTCCACTTGAATATTTGAATTCCATAATGCTGGTAGAGAATGAGTGGGAGAGGGATCATATGAGTGGCGTCTGGCCTGGCTCATAGCTCACTGCCCCCAGACACTGAATACAAATGTAAGAGACCCTCTCAGCTTGCAGCTCTTCAGGGCTTTTCAACAAATGTTGTAAATAAGCCCAGCCTCAGCTCGCAAATACACAAGAGGCTTTTCAAATGCACGCACATGTCACTTAGCCCAGGCTTGCAGGCTATCTCAGTGGGTGTTATTTCTGGGGGCTCGTCCGGGACATTTTTATCTTTAAAGTGTAGGATCGATGCTATATCCCCTCTCCGTCGCTGTCATTTCAGCCCAAACATCTCCATCATGAGCCAGAAAACCACAGAGAGTGCACAAAAAACAAGAACTAGCAGCATACGCCAGCCACATTGTGCGTGAGAGGGATTGAGCGAACGTGGCGATAAGGAAATGCTGTCGTCGTATGCAAAACATGAATTAAGGTTGTGTGTGAGGCTTCATGCTTGATTTGACGCTAAGCTGATATTGCTTTCACGCTTAAATCTTCCAATGCTACTCCATTTCAATTGAAATGTGATTGTTATTGCTAGGGGTATTTACCAGGAGTTATTTGATGCATGAATTTGCCCGCTGGGTATTTTCTCAGTTGTGTGGCGACATGGGTGCTTGTTTCGGTTTGGCTTAAAAGAAGTTGCTACTAAAGCAATTAGCTGTGATTTTTACCATGATTAAGAGGTTTTGAGGACCTTTTATAAAACAATGGCACCAGCAATATGATCAGATACTGAAAATCAATATTCACAGACAAGTATTGTAGTTAAACTGCTTGATTTCGGTTGTGTAAATGTTGTCTGTTTTGATATGTGGCTCATCCAGTCTTATTTTATATCTCTTTTTTTATAATTATATGTGATATACTTCATGTTGTATATACAAGTTGTGGTTTACTGTGCCAGGCATGCATGTTCTTAGATGGTGACCTCTGTCATTTCTTTTGATGTAGATCGTAGTCACTTCTTTTTAACAGCCCATGTAATTGTCTAGTTATGATCAGACATGTTATGAAGGGAGTGATGATTCTTTAGGGATGTTCATCAAAGCATAGAAAGGGGAAAAAAGAATGACACAAGGGGGGGGGGGGTTCTCTCATGGTCGAAATAAGTCAACGACATTGTGATGAATTTTCTAGTTAGGAGAAATTACATCCACTAAGTTGAGCTACCTCAGCATGAAATTGAAAAAGAAGCATTTCTTGGCCATTTCCATTCTTGATTCAATGAAAGATGTAGATTAGCTGTGGGGAGGGGGAGGGAACTACAAAAGTATTACTTTTTCGTTCACGCTAGGTTTGTGAAATAAACCTCATAAAAGCCATATAGGCCCGTCAAAGGGTTTGTTTACGGGAGCGAGTGTAGTCAGGCAGTTAGCCGGCTGATTATAGCAGATACATGGCATGTGAATACACAGAGCCGATGTGTTTGAGTGAACACGTATGTTTATCTGCGCATTGAATGCATCTTAATCGCCGCATGTCTAGGGGTATGTGTAACAATCCATAGCTCTTTGTAATCAGCCTGAAACCCTTAGAAGAGATCTGTCTCTTTCACTGAAACATTGACTGATAGGTGCCGTGTGTCAGGAGGGAAGATAACTCAACCCCAGCTCAGCTCACTCAAAAGGTCAGGAACACACTGTAATTGGAATATTCACAAGACAAACGCTACAGATCGCTGGCACACGTAGCCGGGAGGGCCCGGGGCCCCAGCGCTCCGTCAGCGAGGAGGATTGACGGAGATGCATTGGCCCACCACCAGCTAGATGTAACACTATTAACTCTGCTGATCTACAGCACAGCCCGACGCTCATTGAGATGGGCTGGGAAGATCCATCACCCAGGCTGAATGGACTAGAGGCCCACCGCAAACTAATGACAGTTGAACACTCAGGTAAATGGACTGAAAACAATAGTTTGTCTTCACCTGGAGTGGCTCGTGCTCTTGTAACCCGATTCCATTTTGTGGTGATCATTTTTCCTGCGCTATTGAAAAGCGATAATGTCAGAGCACCATTTTTGAGCTTCCTTCAGCACGTATTTTCCAGCTGGAGGAGAAACCGCATATTGTTTCACAACGTGCTGTCTGTGGTTAGTTGCACCATAATCAAGGGTTTGTGCTTTACATTAAAGGTCACAAAGGGGCCAATCGACCTTTGTGGGTAACAGTGTAAGAGCTCGCCGTGGACCACACATGCACACTCAGACACACTATTGACTTTTAGAGTGCTGCCAGGAGGGTGATCAGGCAATATATACAATTACCTAAATGAGGATATATCTCATACTTTTAGTTGAAGCTACCATACATACATACCCTAATATATGGCTAAAAAAAAATGGATTTGCATTTTTTTAACTTTCCTACCTGGAGTACATATGTGCGTTTGTATTTTCATCATGGTTGTGTGTACTGCTGTTGAGACCCTGCACAAACACTTCTTTTTTCAATGGGACTGAGAGATTGAGACTAAGAGAGAGGCTCTGTGCTATTATCTTTGCCTCTAGCTGTGTACTCCGCTATATGTGCTTCTTAATAAGTTCTTGTCAACAAACACTATGCAAACAAGTCCATTCGCTCAGCCTGACAAAGGCTCTGTGCTATTCTTTTCCTTCTTTTTCCTCCGGCCTCACTCTAAATGAAGTGTTGCATGTGCTCTCTCTCGCCCCTCAATGCAACATTTATAAAGAGGTATTCCTCCGACCGTGTGATGCTCAGTGGCGTGGAACTGTGAAAAAGAGATGGATCATAATCACTTGAAAAAGAAGCCAAGTGCATCGAGCACATGCTAGGAAGTGGGGACTCGGTCGCCGCTTCGCTCTTCCTTTATTTCCTTCCCTGACCTGCACTTGCTGGCACGTGTTGATGGTATAAGTGAAAAGCAGTCTTCATCCTTGATCGTGCCTCTGTAAGGAAGGCAGATAAAAGGCCCAGTAGAGTCACCTTATCTAAACCCAGATGATATACAGCAGTTGAAAGCAAGGTTTTACCAAAGCCTGCCGTTGAGAAGCAGGGAGAGATCGAATTTCATAAGTAAAGGAGCCAGACAGAGATGTGGAGAAACAAGGTCTGAGCTCCCAGAGAGATACAGAGGAGGAGAGGTGCTTGGTTTCAGAACTGATCTGTGATGCCTCTTTATGAAGCATCTTTAAAATTAACTGCATTAGATTATATGATACCAAATTGTAAGTTGTTACTGTGCAAACATTTTTATCACAAGTCTTGTCCACCAGTAAAAACTTTTAGAATCCAAAAGAAATAGTTAGTCAATAAGCGAATGTACATCTTAAAATATTAAAATATTTAAATATTACATATTTTAGTATTTACATCAAAATACTTTTAACATTTATAAATTAAATAACAATAGGCAAGTGAAATTAATTTACAGTCGGCAAATGAAATGTTGGCAGTGCAATTTGAAATCTTAGCTGGCCTAACTGAGCAAGCATAAAAATCCTTATTGTTGTACAGCACACCTTTCCCAAACAAGCATCATGAATAAAAGTACTGTACCATTTATGTTTGTAGCATAACATAGTTTAAAACTAGGCCTAGGAATCTTTCAAAAATCACTCTAAGCAACAGTAATAGTGATGCTCATCTTAGCAAAAGCATCAAATTAGAGTAGAAATGGTTTTTCTTGCTCTTTTCAGTACGTTTCTGGATTTCAATGGGATACAGATGTTGTTTTCAGTACGGGGCTCCTGCCGTCTAATTCCCTCCACAGGTTGCTGGCGATACTGTAAACTATTAAACTTGGTCCAGTGCAAAAGTGCAGCGCGGATTTGCGAGAAACATCCATAACGGTGTCTGCAGGAGGCGGGAAGCATATGAATGTTTGTGGTTGCAGTGAACGGAGGAAGCCGACTCTGTTTGGCCTGTTATTGCTGGCACTGTTTCCCCAATGAGGGCCATGCATTCACACACACACAGGCACACATTGCTGTTGTCTACACATACACACTCACCCTGATGGGCTGGACAGACTCGTGTTTTGTCTCCTTGCACTTGAAAAAATAAGTGTGAGGTTACACAATGAAGCAGATCTCTGTTTTCTCTCTCTCCCTCCCGTAAATGCCCGGCTTTCTGGGGTAGAAATGAGCGAATTCATCTCGAATTCACCAGGGAGGGCTGAGCTATGCCTCTGTGTTTACAGTGGCAGAAAGTTAATATAAATTTTCATCAGAAGGGGAAGTTTACACATATGATTCTATTTGTCCTTCATTATTAGCACCTGAGACTGGGCTGGGGAAGCATAATTGTCTACAGACACAGGCCAAATAGATGCAAGGGGAAGGCAAATAAGCACACCCCAAAATAATTTTATGGTTGTGTGTTACAATCCCTCTCCATGGGATCCTTAATCTAGAAAATCAATAAACAAGAAGCGAGCGAGGGAGACGGAGATATGAGGTGTGGAGCGAGGAAAGACGGGAACTGCTTACGAGCGATTGAGAGGAAAAAGCTGGAGAAGGAATGAAAGGAGAAAAAGAGAGAGCGCAGCTCACAGAAGCCCATTGTTCTGCCGGTTAGCTCGCGCTTGGCCCTGCAGCTGAGGAGCGTCTCCACGGACCGGCCCGCGAGCTGCACACACCGCTGATTTATTGAGTCATACATAAAAACACTCATTATTCCCACATCCTTTTCTCTTGTCTGAGAAGTATGGCTTTTGGCTGAGGAAAAACACTCTGTGTCTGTATCCACAATAACTGAGATCTCGCTCCCTTTCTCCATCTCGCTCACTCCCCTCTCCTCATTTTTTATTTGTGTCGGCTGCTGGAATGGATGCTGCAAGCACACGGCTCATCCTTACTGGACATGTTGCTGTTTTCCCACTTGAGTCCTTTTTAAAGAACTAAACTCAGACCACACAAGTCAAAGTCATTTATTTGTTACATATGCACATGGTGGATAGACAGAATTTTCCTTTAGCTAAAGCCAGAAAAGGAAGAAGAAAGTTGAAGACCAAAAGAAGCAACAGAACAAAGGGTGATGTATGTTATTTATAAGTAAATCAAAAAAATCCAAGTGAAAGTGGCAAGTTACTAATACTAACAACACATAAACAAACTAAAAAATAGCTAATTTTCCCTCTGAGTTTTTAAATATATTTTATTAATTTAATTCAATTTACTTGGAATGATTCTAATTACTTTTATTATTTTTGTTATTATTATTATTATTATTAATATTAGAAACAACAATAATTTCATCATTAAAAATACATAAAACTATTTGTTTTTTGTTGTTATTAAATGTAATTGTCATCATCAGTTTTCATCATGTCGATCTTTCTAATAATAAATTGAGTTTACTTAGTATTATTTTGTTTTATTACATTATTATTGTTATTAATTTGTATCAAGAATGCATTAAATAATAATCAAATTTTAGGTTATTATTATTAAAAGTAATTTTCATGATCAAAAATACATTAAAATATTATTACTATAAGTGTTGTAATATTAAATGGAGCTTGTTAATTACTTGAAAATGTTTGATGGTATTCAGAGCTTTCACATAAAAACTAAATTCAGTCCAAATTCAACATTTTCAGGTTGCTAGTTTGAACTTTGTTTGTCTCCATAGAGCTAGGTGCAGCTTCAGTCTTTGGAGCTCAACAAGCCCGACCAGCCTCTCTGATAAGCCCTGGTTCACCGTCGACTGGAGTGCTAACACAGATCACAGCTATGGATGACCTTTGATAAAAGGCGGTCTGTTCCGCCCTTGTCAGTCAGCCTCCTCACAACAGAGGTTGGGACATTGTCCACAGACTGACCTACTGCCGTTGTGTCCAAACGGACCTTTAACGTGTTCAGCTGTCATTCATACTGACATGCATGTGGTGCCCAACGTAGGACCACTGCAGGGCTGTTATGTCCTCAGTGCACGTCTTGTTTCTGAAATCCGTGCCTGGAGCGACGCTTTCTATTCATGAGTGGCCTGGCCCCTCATCAGACCCTTATGTCCTAAACACACTTACATAACAGATATGGTGTCAATATTTTGCTGTCAAGAGTGGGGCCCTATCTTTGCACAGACCGCACAGACCACCGGCCAATCAGCTCTGTTTGTTTGTTCAGCTTAAACTGTTTGTCCTTTGTTTTTCGTGGCAGCCGACTCCTGTTGGCTTGATAAGGGCTATGCTCTCTCGCTCTTTCTCTGTCTTGTTGTGCGTCTTTTCCATAAGCCGAGGGTTGATGTGCCCTCTGCGACTGCAGGCATGGAGATCTTCTGAAGCACAAAACTTCCAACGAAACACGTGTAGCATTCTAATCTAGAGTTGTTCAGATAAGCCTTGCGTTCCAAAAAAAAAAAAAAAAAAAAAAAAATATATATATATATATATATATATATATATGATTGAATTAAAGACATTTGCCAAAACAGCCCACCCTTGTGGACAAACAATTCAAAAATCCAGATTAATTCACCACGTTTCCCTTAGCTAGTTTTACACTGTAACAGTTGTTTGTCTCGTAATGCATTTGGTCACAGTTGCGACGGTAAAAGCTCTGTTCAAGTGCTGATCCTTGGGAACGAGGATGCGTTTTTAATGATGTGCTAAGCTGCGACTGGCTGCTAAAATTTTTCATGCTTGTTTTAGCGCCGGGAACATTGAGATGTATTCCTCATTACCCCTGTGTTAAGTCTTAACACAGACTGCCTGGTGAAAGGGGTGAGAGAGTTGACATATTGTTTCTTTCGCCTGTCTCTTTTTCTCTCCGGTGAGCTCCGCTCGGCTATTAACGTAGCTGAGAAACGCCTGTGTAAACATTCGTGTTTTTCCCCCAGTTTCGAATAATAGTGACCAGTATCGCCCCCTCCCCCCCCACCTCGCTTTCTGAAACCAATTACAGCTGATCCATTTGGGCAGAATGATATTTTCATAAGGATTGCCAAGCCCTTACAATCATGTGTTTGTGTGCGTGTCTTCCATGTGCTCTTCATTGTACTGAATGTGCAAGTTTGTTTCTTTCTGTTCTTTTTTTTCTCCCCCTCCCAGTCCTTAGAGATAGATATCAACATCAAATATGTTCCTGAGTGCCTTGTTATTTACGCTCCAGCCCGGGTTCTCCTTGAGCTCCTAGCTCTGAGGAATGTGATGCATTGTGCTGTTTATACAATGTGTGCATTAATGGATGGCAGCACGCATTTCTTCTACACAGCAACAAAACTTATAGGGTAAAGAAAAGCAAAGCAAAGCAAGCAGCTTTCAGCCGTCCAGCAAAACTTCAGTGGTTGCTTTGCTTTTGTTGAATCTGGAAAGCACCCAATATGCCTTTGTGTTGCATTCTGGGTATTTTCACACCAGGGTGAATATCAGCTGTATAATGCAGTGTTGTCACTAATAAGGAATGTTTTTGCAGCATTACAGGACAAGGACAGGTGAAGAATTCTGCTGGAAACATTTAAAGGAATATTTCAGCCAAAAAGTGGAAGTTCTGTCATCTTTTACTCACCCTCAGCCCATTATTCCAATCTTATGACTTTTTCATTCATATATATATATATATAAAAAAAAAAAACCATTTCTGGTCACTCTTCCATATAATGAACATGAAGGAGAACTGAGACTTCAGAAGGGCAAAAAAATATATAATTATAGTAGCCCATATGGCTCGTGTGGCTTATTGTTCTTTAATCATTAAGTTGCAAAAGTATGCAGTCTTATGGACTGTTTACCATAGTGTTCAGATCACTGAATTCAAGAACCAGATCAGTCCAAATGAATCTTATAGGCTGGTTTGGGAAGAGATTCAGTGAATCTGATTCATATGTTTATGAATTGGCTGTCTGTTTAGTCTGTTCTTTAAACAAGAATATAGAGTCATTTGGACTACATTATGAATTTATGGTGCTTTTTGGTCTTCTCAGGCCAGTTTTATGTAAAGAACAGACTGAAATATAACCCGATTCATTAACAAACAATTTAGATTCATTGAACCTGTTTACAAAACTAGTCTGAATGATTCATTCAAATGAGACTTATCTGATTCTGGAACTTTTATTGTTACTTTGCAGCTTACCAGTTTTCATTCACATTTGTTATATTGAAAAGTGGCCCAGAATAGTCTTTTAGAATACAATTTGTGTTTCACTAAAAACTGAATGAGTTCGGAATGAGGATGAGGAAGTAAAAAATCCCATGTTTTCTGGAGAACTATCCTTTTAACTGTTCTAAACAAATGTTTTTTCTAATATGCAAAGTGGAGTTGATTACATTCCCCCCCTTCCCAGAGTTCACATTCGTAATGGAAAAGCCATTAAACGTCTCCGCCCGTGTGCTGTGGGAAGCGGCACTCTCCTGACCTCTGCAGTGTATTGAATGACTTCTTTGACTTTGTCCTTTTATTAATCAGAGTACAGCGAGTCTGTATCGATCGGTGCGCGGATAAACATTTCCTCCTGTTAATTGTTGTGCCAAAGCCATTAGCCGACCACTAAAGCCACATGATCACAATCACCGCTTGGATGGGCGTGAAATCTCCCGCAATTTACAATCTCATCCACGCAGTCCTGCCAATAATGACTTTGCGAAGGAACTTATAACTCACTCATGCATCCTAAAGTACCATGAGGACCATCACTAATCGATAAATGCATCATTTAGAATGGAAAAATAAGGCCGGGTGATTTGCAGAAACTTTCTTAGTATACTACTTGATTAGTTCGCAAAACATAAATCCTTGTTTTTTTTTCCCCAAAACTTACAAGTAGGGCCTATGCCCCATTCAAACTGCAAGTACTTTTTAAGTAGATTCATGAACCTGTTTGCAAATTTTATCTAAATGATTAATTAAAATCCGACTTATGTTTCTATAACTTTTGTCACTTTGCAGCTTGCCAGTTCCCATTCACCTTTGTTATATTAAAAAAGGATAGTATTCTTCATAATTTTCAATCCATTCTTTACATAAAACTGGGTTCAGAAGACCAAAAGCATCATAAATGCATAAAAGAAGTCAACTTTAAATTGTTCTGTACAGAATAGAATGAACAGACAGCCAATTCATGAACAAATGAACCCGATTCATTGAATCTGTTCACAAAACTAATGTAAATGATTCATTCAAATTAAACTTATCTGATTCTGGAACATTTAGTGTCACATTGCAGCAATAAGTTACAACAAAGTTTGATTAAAATTGACTAAAAATATTAGTTTGCAAAATGTGAAATTTTGTTTTTTCCCCAAAACTTATCCAGTTAGATAAGTACGCCACATTCAAAGCACAAGAATCAGGTTGATTTCTGTTTGGTTTGTTCAAAGACAGGACAGGACAGGGAACTGATTTGAAGTAGTCCAGCTCTTCTCCACATCCTGGTGTCCCCTGAAGTATCAGACAACAGCTCTGTGTGTGTGTGTGCATCAGAGGAGACAGATCGATGCGGTTAGGACCCAGCGCCACTGTGTTGTTTGTTTACCAGGATCTTGGAGAGCCTGGCTCCTCACCGCACAGCCAGACAGACAGTGGCAGCTCCTCACCCTGTCTCTTCATAATTGATCAGGGGGATGGCTGCCTTCCCAGCGGGTTAAGACGTGGCAACTTTTCCCCCTATCTCTCTCTCTGTCTCTCTCTCCTTCTCTCCCCCTGTTTGCTCAGCATCTCAATGTACTAGTTCAAACATTGTTCTCACCAGCTGGCAGAGCAGTGCCATATGCACATCCTGTCAGGGCAGCTGTTGTCATGGATACTGGCAAGCACCAGGAAATAAAACAAGCCCTTGATTCTGCTGGAAGAAGTGTCACTCTTTATCTGAAGGAGATTTTTTTTTTTTTCGCGCCCCTCGACCTTCGCTCTCCTCTTCCCCGACAGATGAAACACCTGTGAAGTTATTGTGTTGTTTATATTGCTTTATTTATTTTGTTGCTTTCTTCTTGTGTCGGGGCGTTGAGGCCGTCTGTGGCAGTGTTCACAGAGTAGTTGTTCACTTCTGTCTACAGTCGATATACAACTCCTGGAAGTCTGGAAAGAGTTGCTGTCCTTTGAAGGTGTGCATTAGTATTACTGTAGATACATGAGGAACACTGTATGGTACATACTTTCAACAACCTGCCATCAGGCTTACACAAATATACTGTAACATGAAGAAAAAGGAGTGGATGTTTCCTTATGCAAAACTTAGTAAGATGTTAAGGGTGATTGTTATTGCTTTGGGAATGTGGTGGTTACTAAGGTGTTCTGAGGTGTTGTTTGAGCATTGATGTGGTCATGTGGCTGGGCTAGGACATTTCTAAGTGGTTTTGATAGGGCGGCCTTGGTTGTTGCTTATTGGTCAAATTTAAAAGAGCCTAGAGCATTCACTCATGCAATGTAAATGTATGTTTTCTTTTTCACTCATTTTTTCACCAATTCTTCAGTTTGATCCCCTATAAAAAAAAAAAAAAGTAATGGGTATCAATCTTGTTAGTAGCAAAAGGAGTCAGCCGATTATTGGCACCGATATTAAGAATTTTGTAGTTATCATATCGGTTACTTTCAAATCCGATTTGCTAATAAAATTATTTGAAAGCTTTTAAGGAAAGTTTTTTTTTCACAGTCCTTGTTATTCTTTTTTATTATACGTCTTATTTTTACACCAGACATACATATCGGTTCAAAATATCGGTTATTGGTCTACTTGATCTGTAATAATCGGTATCAGCATTAGCACAGAAAAACACATATCGGTCGACCCCTAGCATAAACAAGTAGAGTTACATTCTTTACTCATTAGTTTAATGTGTTATTAAGTTTAATAATTAGGGTTAAAGATTTGAACAAACCCTTAACATTAAGGATGAGCAATAGGAACGCTTGCCTTAGCAACCAAATATTCTTGTATTGTTGTATGACATTGGATAAGTAGGTATCTGGAGTGATTTGGTAGAGAAGGGCCAGCATCACCCATGTGCTCAGAGGCCCGGCTAATGCTCAGCTCCTTGTTAATTCACTCCTGAGGTAATCTGATGTTGATTTTGTCAACTTTAATTACAGCTTCTAGGAACACTTCACATCGCCTGCCTCTACTTCAAATTGATATTATGAATATGCAAATGGGCCGGTAATTTGCAGAGAAGTGGGTATTTCAGCTGAGCACACACTAGACAGGTCAATACCACTGACACTCTCTGTGTGTTTTTTCCCCTCTTGCTCTTCAGAGGTGCTAGACAAACTGTATTTATCTTTCATCACGGCTTCATGGATTATCATGAAAAATGTATATCTGAGAGATGCTTCATGGCTCATCAACAACAATGAATAGTGTAGTGGATGGAATGCGCCGGGTTGATGTCACCTTTCACAGTGTTTGATATTTGAGTGTGCTGGAGTTGAAGGGGAGGAAGAAGGATGGAAAAAAAAAACTAATTTTGCGTCCCTTTTTTCTCTTTTCTTTTCTTTGCAGGCCCTACAAGCAGCAAGGCAATTACTCCTACAGCAACCAGGCAGTGGCCTGAAATCTCCAAAGAACAACGACAAACAGCGTCCATTGCAGGTGAGCAGTTCCTCGCTAATCTCTTAAGTCCATCCATAATACATGGTGCTCTGGAAAAGATTTCCTCTGTTCCAGCTACTCTGTTTGATTTGGCAATGTAATTCTGGAGCTGTCAGTAAAATTGTTCAACCTGTCAGGCCTGCCCTTCTCCAAAAGAAACTAAACAAAATACCTCACACCTGAAACCTTTCTTTTGTTTACAGCTACATTACCCCCAGCTCACTGTCAGGCAACCTTGAAATCTCTGCTGTCAAAAGATATTGACATATTAAAGGAATATTCCATGCTCAACTGATAGAATTTGTTTCATATTCTTGATTAAAACAAAAAATAATACTGACTTGTTCATTGTCTTTAAAAAGGCATTAATCAAGGTTGCAGTGAAGCATTTACTATGGAAGTGAATGAGGCAATTTTTTGATGTGTAGCTTATAATTTTTATGTTGAAGTGTACTATTTGTGTTATAAAGCTGTCTAAACCATAATTTTTCCAAGTCATTTGAGAGATTTATGAGTTACATTAAAATGGCAACAAAGAAAAATTAGATATAACTTTACATAGAAGCTGTTAGTAATCTGTTTCTCACTCTGAAATCAAGATAACTCACATTGTTAATGTTTTGTGGTCTAAAAGTGAGTTTTAACATTTATAGATTTTGCCCCATTCGCTTCATCTGTAAGATTTTACAAAGTCAAAATTAAACAGGCTAAATGAAGAATAAAAAGCTTTTGGAAACTTTCTATTGGATTATTTACAATACAATTCCGCAGAAACCAAATAGCAGCTTTTCCTGGCTTCCTGTAGCATTGTGTATCCTAACTAGCTGTCATTTGTACCCCTCCAAGATAATTTGCCATTATTGATTCCAGCTGCGCCGCATTGCTGTTGTCGGTGATTTGGTAAAGGTCACAGCGGCATTGCACACGTCGCATCCCCTATTACCAAACCTGTTTACTTACCCACTGAGTGCCGATGTGTTATTTCTCTCACATACCCACAATACAAACGTGTCGCCTCAAATTATGTAAGCGCTTGACATCTGCCAGGCTACATATTTTTAGGTTTAAATTAAGTGTGAGAGAGAGCGCGCCCTCCTCACTGCTAATAAGTGCTATCAGCTAGCGGTGGTTTACCTCATTAATACCCCGTGCATTTAATTAAAGGAAGGGAAAATTGGCGCTAACCCTCGTCGTTAATATTTTCACAGAGTATAACAATGGCAACACCTTCTCCAAGAGTCTCACCCTTGTGTATCTAATTATGCGGAAGTTAAAGATTCGGTCCCTTTTGCTTTTAATATATTCAGGCCTGTTTGGGCAAATATGACTTTTGTATTTGAGAAAGTTTTTCCTTTTGTTTGATTATTTTTTGCCTTCTGTGCAAAGATATTAGTTGTAAAGGCAAAGCCTAGGTGGATGCACTTTCATGTATCTATTGTAGTTTCGCAGCCGTCTGTATACTCAGAGAATGGATTCCCGGCACACAGCGTGACTGCAAATTGCAGTGCGATACTTCCTGAGGAAGCCGAGTGATATTGGATGAGGAAGGTCTGTGATAACTGGTGGCCCATGACCGAGCCCCTGACTCTAATAACACCAGAGGATGGTAAATATTGAATATTTACATTTGCTTATACCATCCTTGCCTCATGTTAGCCATATGAATCAATATGAATCAGGGCTTGTTGAGTGCTGTCTTCAGGTGTAGTTAATCAATGCTGTTGAGTCTTTTTTTTTTTTTTTACTAACTTATTCAGTGCTCTTTTAAATATCTAAATATCTAGTTAACCTTTATTTCCCAAAAACTGTTTAAAGAAATATTTCATGCTCATTTACCCAATTAAGCTCAATCAACAATTTATTGATTACCCAAAAATTATTTTGACTCATCCCTACTTTTTCTTAAAAAAAAAAAAAAAAAAAAAAAAGGCTTAAAAAAATCAAGATTACGGTGATGTACGTACAATGGAAGTGAATGGGGCCCATTTCTGGAGCAGAAATTTGAAGCTTGTGATTTTACGAAAGCAATTCTTCTCTTAAAACTTGTTTTATTTGAGCTCTAAAGTTGTTTTAAATCTTAGTTTTTACAGTTGTTTTAGGGTTTATGGAGGTACATTGTCATAGCAACAGTTCTAAACATGGATTTAACTTAACACAGGTTAGAAAGCAGTTTTTCACACTAAAATAATGTTAACACACATCTTGTTCTCGACTTGTGGCTGTAATATTGAAACCATTTACATTGGTTCCATTCACCTCCAATGGAATATTCTTTTATATATCTTTTCTCTTTGATAGCTATTCTTTTAAATGATAACAAAAACTCAATTCAGATCATGTGCGTGTACTTAGACATGCCAAGTAACAAGCATTTTGAAAAATGACTTATTTGGATAAAAAAGTAAACGCCTGCTTGTTCCCTGACACTGATGAATCCGCCCCTTTCCCTGTCCAGGAAAGGCAGGGAAAGTGATCCATAGATCATGGCGTATAAATTATTTACTACACGAGCATCTAAGTGCTGCAGCTCACGGTTTTAATTACTTGTATTAGTGTCTAAAGCCTGTTGGCTGACTAATTCTATCCAGTGCTTCATCTCGCGCTTTTGACGCATTCAGAAGCCGCTTTTCCACATTTGCGTAATGTGACAGGTCTATTATTACCCCGTAAGCCCAGAGGAGAAGTCAATAAACACCTATTTCTTCCTCGTAAATCCTTGTGCCTTCTTCATGCTGCTTACAAGGATTTCCCAAGGCACACAACAGTCCTCTCGCATCGTACCGCCTCTCCCTCCGAGTGGCAATATCTCCTGTGCATTTTATACACTGACATTTAAAACACAAATAAAAAGCGAGAGGACGAAAGGGAAGGGGGATTACAGAAAGCTTGCGCGACTGGCAATTGTGTCTCCTGCCCTCCCAATCAGCCAAGCTGCCATTCTCCAACTATAAGCTACATGCAGGTTTGTTTGTTTGGCTCTGTGTGCCGCCCAGGCATCTCGTCCTGATGGAAGGATGGGCATTTAACTGTGTGAAAACACATGTTAGCAATACTGAATACTGACGAAACAGCAGTTAGAAGATAACAGGAGGATGCTGAACAAACAGAGGCATGTGGGTGTGTTACAACAGGCTGTTGTGGTGATATAATACAGCTGTTTAGGTGTCAGGAAGGTGTTTAAAGAGGAAGAGTTGACCTCTGACCTGTTGACGATGTAGGCTCAGAGAGCAATATCTCAACATTTACAAGGTTAAATAACCAAACAAAGCAATTTCAGCTCACTAGCATGCAATTACGGTACACTTTACAGCATTTGCGTCCACAACAGAAACATACAGTTTGTTTTAAACCCAACCAGCTTTGCTAATGTAACTTTTTCACAACCAAACATCCTTCCAGAGGCTTCCTCGTTCCTGCGTTTGGGAAGGATGGCTGAGCGGCTCGTTGCTCGCATGTATTCCAAGTCGAGAGAGAAGTAGCAGATAGCTCAACCCAATCACTTCCTGAGCAGTGAGCCATCCTCAGAGTGTCGCCGATTTAAAGGTCACCAACACACAGCTCATCTGAGCATCAGACTCCTGCGCCATGTTCCTTAAAATTCATCTACTCAGACCGCCAACTGGAACCGTGCACAAAGGCGGCGGAATTTATGAGAGGAGACTCGTGCCCTTATATTAACATTGATTATTAACAGTATTCACCCAACAGTAGGGTTGTGCACCTTTCAGACGAGAATTTGGAAGGCCTTTTAAATTCAGTTGATTGGAAGTGAATTTGAATTGAGGTCGAAAACAGTGCAGAATTGCAATTTGAATTTGAATGTAAGAAAGAATTGTAAAAACAAAAACAAAAAAACATTGACATTCAAATAAATCAATAACACTGTAACTTAAGTAGAGTAGCAAGCAATGGATGGCAGGTAAAATTTGAATCTAAATTCAAGACTTTAAATTAAAAGAAAGGAAGGAAAGAAAGGAGGGAACCACATTATGTACATCCAGCAACTAACCACGAAACATAGGAAACACAAGGGATATTTATACATCCTGGGTTAATGAGGGTAACAAGAAGACAAAATATAACTGGGAAAACAATCAAGGGGAACCATTGAAAAAGAACTACAAAACTGGCACAGGAAACAGAACAGAATTACAATTTAAAAGTGATGGAAAGTTTTGGTAAAAGTTTAAAAAGCACTGAATTTGGAAGTTTATAGGCCTCATTGGGTTGAGGGTTTGCCTAGAAAGCACTTTCTGAGCATTCCAGTTAAAATTCCATTTCAGCTTTCTCTGAGGTATGACCAATTCAGTTCGAATTCCAAGTTTATCAAAGTTCAGCCACTCCAAAACCAAGGAGGAGGGGGAAGAAACTGTATTTGCAGATTTGTGATCTTTAGTAACCAGGAAAGCATCCTTCTTTACCCCGGATACCTGAACTGGTGGGCAGCATCTGTAAATTGCAAGGGATTCGGTTTGCAGGGGCTCACATTGCAATGCAAAGGAAACTGAAGCACAACCCTTAGGCAAGAACCAGTGGAATGGTGGGAGTGAGGGAAAAAAATAGTGCCATTGCACCGCTTTGATGTAGAAGCAACAACTGTACCTTCTGACAGAAGATGCATGGGAGTAATAAACCAGTTCCAGCAGCCCTTACCCATGCAGTCTGATTACTCTGGCCAGGGTGTTAATTGGATCCTAACTGGCAGATCTGATACGTGTAGCCCGGTGGTGGGAAGTCTTTCCAAGTGATGAACTATAATTCAGCGAGCTGCTTGAAGCTTGTGTAATTTACTTCGTGTCACTTGACGAGGAGAGCGATCCAACAGCTTCCCTATTACCTGCAACATCACAAAGCTTTCAAGAGAGGGAAGAGGAGGGGGACGATCCGGAGTGAGTGAGAGAGACAGATTTCCCTCTAACTGCCACACGATGCTTCGTTTCAGATATGTTAAGAAACATATTTGAGGAAAACAAAGGAAGACAACTTTCAGACTCATGTAGACTTCGTTCTCATCTTACAAACTCTTGAAGATCACATTTGGTTTGTTTTCTTTGAGCGGTTTTATGGCACAAGCTCTCCTCTTCCGCTCGTAGTTCCCTTTGGAAAGCACATTAGGCTTAACTTCCTGTAGTATGCATTTGATCCCTCCCTACAATGACAAAAATGAAAGTGTTGTTATCTAATTCTGTGTGAAAGATCCATTGTATCCCTGTTAGCTCTAATGCAGGCCACATCCACTCTATCATCATCTGAAGTGCATCACACTTCCCATACTGTTTAGCATGGGTAAAATAAATTGATTTAGGAAAACATTCTTGTAATCTACTTAACTCCGATCCCAGAGAACATCCACATTGATCTTTTAATCCAAACGATCACTGTGTATGTATGTTAGCGTGTTTCAGGTTTAGATTAGCATAAGTATGTGTTTATATTGTCAATGACTTACAAATCAGTGAGTGTGCGTATTGGATGTCCCAAAATAAAGCAACTCCATCAATAAACCCTTGACTGTGAAACCATTTATTACTGACTGAATTAGCAATCCTAGCTTTACCAAAGTGGAAAGGTCATGATCTTTTCCGAAGTCCAAGAAAAGCCCCATTCCTTGAGAACAAGAGAAATTGGTGAACATAAGTATCTCTGGCTAGTGGTTTTCTAAAGTGGTGGCCCCCAAGATTCAACACATTCAGCCTGAATCATCTAATTCAGAAACTTCTTTCATTTAGCTAGTTTGCATTTATATTAATTATAGTTATTTAACATGGCTCCCTCAGCCATTGTTGTTGGAAATACACCAATGGGACAATTTATGTGTTTTCAGGTAGGCTCAAGTCTTGCGCTTTTCATTTTTATGATATGGAGTTGACCGTCGAGACCCATTTTGGCATAGCCAAAGCCCTGTAATGATTTGCTTGTTCTTCAGGAGGGCCACTGATGTTTTCTCATCACTGACCAATTTAAAGCTATTTGTTCTGCTCTCTCATAGATGCTGAGCCTCATGGCTCTAAAGAGCAGGTCAATGGAGATCAGCTTGTATTTGTAGTTTTCCAATAGAAATCAAAGCTTCATGGAATGCCATTTTTGGACGTGCATGTAGTTTAAAAGGAGAGTGAGAAACTGATGTCATTTGATGGTCTGTAAGTGAATTTTCTCACAGCACAAGTGCTTCAAGTGCAGACGACTGAAGTTGATGCTTTGATTCATGAAGAATGCCATTATCTGCTAGGTTTTCTAGCACTCGTTGGGTTGCATCATTGCTTCTCACAGTCATATTCTTCATCTGGCATCCTGCAAGGGAAAAGACCCATTGTCTGTGACTGTTTATGGCTCGACCCTTCAACAAACGCTCATTAATTATGCCCCGTCTTGGTGAAATCATTTCGGGGAGAAGCAATTCAGCCTCTGTTCCTTTCAATTCACCCAGCTTGTCAATCATCACCCCCCGCAGTATCCAGCGGAATGGAGGTGTTATATTCCGCCAATTATCATGTCATATACTCGAAAATGTAAATGAACGTGTGTGTAAAATTAAATTTATGGGTTGTCAGTGAAGAATAAGAACCAGGAGAGCAATTACTTATCTGCTTTCATCTTTCAAGCTCTGATATAACATGCAGAAAATGCTGGCGTTAAATGCTGGAATTAGCATTGTGCGCGACTCGGAAGTAAGTGGGCCGAAACTTCAACTTTGTCTCTTCTTTTTTTGTTTGGAAAAACGATGAAATGATGATGCGTATCATCCATCGATCTGCTAAAAAGCTAATGAGAGGCTGAGGGGCATATCCTAATTCCATTTTATTTCAAGTCGCCTTTGTATTTCGAGTCTCTCTTTGGCAAGTTCGAGGCGAAAATATAACACACAGTCAGCTTTGGTAAAAATAAATAAACTTAGCGAATTGTTCTGAAATTTACATGTTTATTGTACTCGCTGAGCCACAGTGCAGGCGAGGTGATCGTTTGTTATTCAGTCTGTAGCTCATTTAAATATACAAATAATGAGCGTAATGAGAACATCTCCTCTTGTTTTTTCATGCTTTGGTCTTTATATTGTCATTTAGGCCGGCACAGAACCCTGGCTGAACCTGGGGGTAATTACACATCACAAATGTGTCTTAAGGTTTAATAACATTGAAGGTGTAAGCATACATTTGCATAATTACATGCAGCTGTTTAATTTGTGACTTTTTTGCTTTGTTCCTTTTTTTTTTTTTTTGATACCTTCTCCCTTGTCACACCTTTTCTCCCCAAAGAAAGACAGACAGAAAGAAAGTGTATTTGTGTATGTGCTTCCCTCCATGGTGGTGATGCTCATTGAGTTTTGGGGCCAGTATAATGAAGAATGGTGCTTGGATTTGTTTGAATATGAATATGAGTGGGGATGGAGTGTGACCTTCAGCTCTGCTACTCAGTTCATCAGGATTAGTCAAGCTCGGCGCTCAGGAGCGCTAATGCATAATGACTTCTAAAATGAAAAATGTGTAGTGACCATGCAAATGTCTCTGCTAATCAAAGAGGGGAACCTGAGCTGGGCCGAGCCAGGAGACTAAAACAAGGACGTGTCAAGGCCCTGAGAGCTCAGACGTACGGAAAGCAATCAAGCAGTCTTGATTAGCTGGCGCGAAGAGTCGCTCGGACCCCTCACAACGTCTAATGGAGCCAGGCGTCTTTTTCTCAAACTCAGAAACCACAACAATAGAGATGTTTACCTGTCATGACGCCAAAGGCTCGGCTGTCTTGATGATAGACAGCATCTGTCGAAGCTGCTCTGTTGCTTCATAAAGTACAAAGAATGCCCTGAAGAGTCAGCTGTAGACAGGTGCAGCGTCCAGAAAAAAAAGAAGGGGAAAATTGTTTCAGTCTTTCTCAAATAGCATTTGTCTGGCAATTATTTTTATTCTGTTCCTTGTACAGTTTTAGACACGAGCAAAGAATCTAGCCAAATTAATGTAAATCTTACATGTTTCCAGAAATCTCGCTTGCTATATTTCAATGCTGGGTTGCGAAAATATTTTCTTTTTGTTTTTTTTGTTTTTTTAGCTGCAAAAGTTGTCTCGCACAGTTTGACAGCTGGCATTTTAATGATTCTTATCGTTTAAAAAATGACATGAATTTTTAAAAATGACATCTCGTGGAAGACTTGTGCCTCTGGCTGCTTTCTTCCAAGTGTGCAACTTGGAAACTTCAATGCGCAGCGAGAGGCAGCTGGTAATTCCCCTCACCTCTGTAAAACAGAATACTTCATAGCAGCTCGGCTTCAATCAGGAGTTTCTCACAGAATTTTCAAAGCTTCAAACCCTTGCCAGCCTGAATCCATGCTACATATCTTAGCTGCTACTCAACAGGCCATGTGTCCGCTTACGACCCACAGCTGGCTCTGGAGATGTGCGTCTTCCTGCCTGCCTTGTGTGTTGTACCACTAGAAATTGCCTGAGGGAGTTGAAGGGTTCAGCTAATTAAGGTCCTCCTCTATTTAAAGCGCAGCCCATTGGGAGTAGCTGACAGAAAATATATAGAGTAAGAAAGTACACATGCACTGCCAAATGACTACATATACTGCACTCGCACCATTTCCAGAGAGTTCGAGAAGTGCATGGCTTTACAGTTGAAGAGTTTTCACAAGACATGGCTAATGTGTTTTCTCTATCTCCGTCTCTCTTAGGTGCCAGTGTCTGTGGCAATGATGAGTCCACAGGTGATCACACCCCAACAGATGCAGCAGATCCTTCAACAGCAGGTCCTTTCCCCCCAACAGCTCCAAGCCCTCCTACAACAACAGCAAGCAGTCATGCTTCAGCAGGTGAACATGCATAAACACACCCTCTTACTCGCTGTCCCAAATGCAGTCGTGTTTTGAAATGGTAGCATACAGATCCTCTCATCTGTCCTTGACATACTTAGATCAGAGAAACAAATATGGACAGGCTTGTAATTAGTTGTTTTCAGTGGGGACGTCTTTTGGGGACAAATGGAGCACAGAAAAAAGAAAGTCCAACAGAGTTAGTTGTACGTGAACTCAAACTTGCTTTCACGTGTTTAAGCTGATTTTTCAGCAGGTGTTGTACTGTAAGGACATGAAATGATTAGGAAAAATAGCTAAAATTTTGATTGTCCGCATGAGCACCACATCATATCGAGGCATGCAAGTTAACAACTAGACCGCGTCTCTGACAAGAGTAGATTACATCTTGAAAAGTGATTTTAAAATCTCTCCAAGTGAGCTCTTCATTAAAAACATCTCCATTAACTCAGTTAGCCTTGATTATAATTAGATCTGTATAAACGGTGACGAGCGTCTTGTGCTGAAGACGTCTCCTGCTGAACGAGACGGGAGAGCTTGGCTCCTGTATTGTGACGATGAGCTCCTGAGGACAGCACTCTAAGAAGAGGAGAAGTGTGCTAAATGCATTAATTCACAATGATGAATCCTCTCCTTTGAGTGCTTCACATTCATTTCAGAATTTCACTGCCTGTCAAGGCATCAGAGAGGAAAAAATATATAGGCAATAAGATTAATTGTTCCTCTAGCGGTAATGTGCAGCCGCATAAAAGTCCATATGGAGACGCATGATGAGGGGAAGTGCTGGTCTCTTTGTCTCGACCGGAGAGAGATGTTATTTATGATGTGACATGCAGAAGCACATCCAGGCATGTCGTGTGGCCTCAGGAGCCCAGAGTCGGCTGTGAATCTGTTTGTTCTGTTGTAGCTCTGCTTTGAGGTACGGCCACACTTCTGTGGGAAAAGGGAAATAAGTAAAATATAAATTATAAAAAGCCATGTACAACAGCTGCTTTGTTTTGTTACAGATGTAGCCTAGCAGTTGGCGTATTTGTTCTAGAAGCTGTATTTACTCCAAGCAGTTAGTGAAAGCACTTTAACTTTATGGAACAAGGGAAATATATTGATATTTACATACATTTTCAAGCCATATACATCAACTGATTAGCTTTAGCCTAGCATTTAGCACATTTGCTCTCTGAGAGTGTTTATATGAAACGCATCTGCTCCTAGCGATGAGTGCAGATGTTCTTATAACAAACTTAATGGGAAAAGAGAAACAATCACAATGTACAATTAAATATTTTAAACCCCTAAACAATCATTTTTGGGGGCTATAAATTAGCCTAGCGGTTAGCCCATTTGTTCTAAGCATTTATACTTTTTTATGATCTGTTGTATTCCACACATTGTAATAGAGAATGTCCATGTCTTTCCACAGCAACACCTGCAAGAGTATTATAAGAAACAACAGGAACAACTCCATCTACAGCTTTTGCAGCAACAGCACCCGGGAAAACAAGTGAAAGAGGTACGATAAACACCAATACACATATGTAAGAAGCAAATTGATGGTTTTCCTTGCATTCGCCAGCCACAAGCGACTTGTAAATCAGTCTGAGCTGTCATTATGCTCACAGTACCACAGAGAAAACTTCCTGCTAAAATTAGGCTGACAACATTGTCAGGTGTCTCAACTCCGTTCTTGTCGGCAGTTCAGAGTTAAGTTGACGGTAAAATGTGGGTTTTAGTGTACCGTGCAGGGTCCACTCGCTAATGAACCACCACAGCAGGTTTGGGCCGATGAGCAAAAAAGTTTGACCGCAGCGAGCTCATAAATCAAACTGACAGTCAGACCGTAGATCCATCTAACAGACAGACAGAAGGAGACTGAGGGTTCCTGACACGCAGGAGCAGGCATCAAAAAGCGAAGTGCTCAAAAAAAAAAAGGGGGGGGGGGGGGTTGGCGGCAATCCAAACAAAACGTGCGGAAGCAGTTAAATTGAACAGCTAGGTATCGTGAATGGGAAATGTCCCCCGCCCCCACCAGTCTCTTCATCTAGCATCTTCTACCATTGTCTCTCTTCAAGCAAGCCATTATGCAGGGCCTACAGAAAGCAGGACTGACCTCCCGAAGGCTTTGTTTCTGTTTGGATTTGAGAATAGATTTTTTTCAGGCCCCAGCCATCAAATATGGAATAGAAATTGCTCCCTTATTTCTCACGAGACGGCGGGGCCAATCCGCACGGCTCACTCCATTATGCAGTCTGTTTTCCAGTGAGCGCATCACAAGTTTTTCCTCTCATTCTCTTGCTCTCTCATCCCTAAACTAAAGGAGTGAGGTCTTCCTCACCGGTCTTGACTGAAGGTCTTCCTCTGGAGTCTGCTCAGTCCTACCGCTAGTGTAATTCCAAGCAAAAATTGTAAGTTTAACTTTCCTCCTGTAATGGGGGTCTTTGCTTTCTTGTCACTGAGTAGGTTGTAATGTATTCTGACAGGAGAAGAGGAAGGGGAAAGCTGATGGGAGAGAAAGAGAGAGAGAGAGCTAACAGGGTCTCAGCAGAAACTAGCTCTCCGTTTGCTAATGGACCTCTGGAGACTTTGTCCACAGAAGCAAACTTCAGTCATTTTTAAGCCAGTCCTCCTAAAAAACAGCTAATAAATTGAGTCTGTACAACATGGAAATGCAACTACTACACCATTTTACATTTCCGAACAGTCAAGACTAAAGAATGGTGTCTTGTCATTTCATCACATACGGAATTATACAAACACTGAGCCTCACTTACCAACAGAATGAATTTGCATATATGAGTTTACATAAAAATGGTATTATAAACCAATACAACATAAAATTATGTGTTGGACATAATGTCTTTTTATCTGCAGTTGTTTCATAAATGAGGCCCAAATTTTTGCTCTTTATTGATTGGATCTAGCTAATTATTGTTTAATTTAACTCAATACTAATTATTTTGTAACATTAATGTATATCTATTTTACAAGTTTATGTCCATATGTGACAGTTTTGATAAATTTTCATAGCTGATGTTTTATAAATGAGATCCAATGTACAAAAATGTTTACTGTAAATACTATGATTTTCGGTTTCATTTCACTTAATTAAATGCTTTGTTTTGAAGGGGTTTTTTTTGTCACAAAAAGTGTTCTGTTCTCTGTTTTGTTCTGTTCACTGAGTTTTGCTAATCCTTTTTGTTCGCATCTAAACATCAGCCTTTGCCTGATTTTACAGATTTATTTTTATCTATGAAAAGATTTCAAGCACAGTTGCTGCGCTTTGATCACTGAAGCGCTGCATTGTTTTCTGTGGTTTCCGCCACCGCTGCTGCTGTTGTTGTTGTTGTTTTTGTTGTTGTCTTCGCCAGCTTATGCAAGAGGCTCGCCTGGCAGTAAACAGGGCTTGGAGGGGATGGTGGGGGGGTGCTGTAAATCTCTCTCAGCTTCCCTCCCTCCGTCACCCCCTCCCTGTGTCCCCATAAGCTGTAATGGACCATTAGAAATGCAAGACAGTTAACCATCAATGGCAGAAAGAGGGGGCTCCACACACCCTCCCACCCACATCTCACACACAGATTTGAGTCCACGCAAACAGGCGAAGAGAACGAGACTGCTCTGTTTCACTTGGGCCACATGTATAATCAAACACACTTTCTCGTCAATGTGTGTGATTAGTGTTTCTCTCTCTCTCTGTCTCTCTCTCTCTCTCTCACTATAGCAACAGCAACAACAGCAGCAGCAGCAGTTGGCAGCACAGCAGCTGGTATTTCAGCAGCAGCTCTTGCAAATGCAGCAACTGCAGCAGCAGCAGCATCTGCTCAACATGCAGAGGCAGGGCCTCCTCTCTCTGCCCCCCGGCCCAGGACAGCCCACCCTCCCCGGACAGACTCTGCCGCCAGGTAACATCCTCACGTGATCACCTGAGAGCATGCGTGTGTGTTTGCGTCCTCTTTTAAACTCCCCTTTTTTATTTCTTGCTGCATTTTCCTTGCCATTTCATGATTTTCCCCTAGTTCTCTTTCTCTCTCGTCTGTGTCTGTGTGCTTGTTGTTTTCCTCTCTCCCCCTCTCTCTCTCTCTCTCACTCTCTCCCTCCCTCCCCTCCTTGCCTGTTGTTGTTGTTTACGGACTCGCAGTACGAGCTCAGAGCTCTGAGGAAGACGAGCTGTTGCCATTTGCTTTTTTCCTGGAACAAACACCTGGTGCTACTGTGTTTATCGAAATGGCGCTGGATGGCAATATTTTAGAAATGTCTCTTAATTGGAGTATAGCCGGGGTGACACGAAGCGGAATAGTCATTTTATCATCCAAGGGATTATATGATGATTTGATGCTGCACACAGAGGCTTGTTTATGAATGCATAATCATGTGCAGATGAGTTCCTGGTTGCTTTGCACTTTCGGATACCACGGAAACGAATCGAGGAATGAGCGTCCAGGTCGATCTTGCACCAGTTTACCTGCAGATGCTTAAGTGTGATGCTCAAGTTTCGCAGCACAGCAGAAAAGGTTTACCTACCTTGTTAGAAAAGGGCAGATGGGAGCTCATGATGACCATTTCGTCAATGATTGTGTCTTTAAACCTGTTTGTGACTCTCTTGCAGCTGGTCTAAGCCCCGCTGAACTCCAGCAACTTTGGAAAGACGTCACCAGTAGCCACGCCATGGAGGACAATGGACTAAAACACAGCGGTCTGGACCTGAGCACCACCAACAACTCGTCCTCTACCTCCGCCAGCAACCCCAAAGCTTCTCCTCCAATCACCCATCATGGCATCTCCAACGGCCAGTCCCCGGCCCTCAACAACCGAAGAGAGAGGTACTTACACACACACTAGCTAATCGGAAGGGCACTGGTTTATCCTTCCGCTTACCCGATCACCATTGACTCCTTGAGATCCAGCTGGATTAGCCATGTAAAGTCACTTTGGATAAAAGCGTCTTCTCTGTTTCACTCGACACTAACTCCAAATCCCTTTTCATACATATGTGATCACAAACCTCTTGATAGAGGGTCTTGTGTGCACATGAACACAAAGGCATGTTAACAAACACAAACCAAACAGCCGTTTAAACTGCTTTTCATGTGCAACACAAAAACGAAAAGAACAGTTGATGTATTTGTCCCCATTTGCAAAAGGAATATGATCATTCCTGCAGGGAGAGGGCTGTGTGTTTTTGTTTGTTTGCTCATCAATAGTTTATTAATATCTGGATAACAGTCGAAATGAGACAAAACCTCCCATGAGACAGTGCGCTATTGAACGCAGTGCCTTCCGGTATATCAAACGCATGGAGGTGCATCTTTCAGTGGCAGGAACACACAGCTCACTGTACATTAAGTATTTAATACCTCGCTTTTCTTTTGAAATTGCTTTACTGGCGCGGCTTGTCATGTAAATACAATACACTATGCCGGTGTGGCATTTCCTGAGCGTTTATACACGCAATGGCCCTCTTATACGCTCCGCGGCTGCTGTAAGACATAGATTCGCATATTTCCCCATGTATTATTCAGTCTGTAGCGGTCATATGTTAGTACATAGCAACAGCCGCTGACTTCACTGGGGGTGGATGTGTTGTGTAATTGGTTTCAAGAACGTAGCGTCTTCACAGAAAGCCCTTTCTTGAGAGAGATATCTTTAGAGGCAGAGAAGAAAAAAAGGAAAAAACTGAGAGAGAGAGACAGGGAAATAATTTAAGAAATAGGTTAGACTCTTTTCTTGTGTGTTGGCGGAGTCTCTCGGGTCCCCGGTCGTTCGTAATCACGGAGTGTGTTGTGTTGTCAAAGCCAGCTGCTTTCTAAGATGTGCTTGATCGATAACGGCAAGGTAAAACAGCCAGTGAGGTTTGTGTGTGTGTGTGAGTGTATGCTGCTCATAAACACATGCCGTGCTGGTCTGCTTAGCCTCACTTTTGCACATTAGCCCCTCAGCACCATTAGAAGTGGCTGTTGTAACTTACCGCAATGTCTTTTTTCACAACAGGTTGTGTCCTTAAAAATGCCCGTTCCACCGCAAATGAATCTCCTGGTGAAAATTAAAGTGCAGGGGCCGGTTTTCTGATGTTTACACAAGTTGTCCGTAATGGCTTTACAAGGTGAAAGTCTGTGGAAAAAATGTTGATGGGCGATTTTACTTGGCCGGGCCATGTGTTTTTTAACACACTCGTGTCTCCTCAGTAATACTCTGGATCAATAATCACAAGGTGGTGTGATGTCGAGAAAGAGCATGTGTGTTTTTTCAGCTTTTCTAAGCATCAAGTCCACCAAATTGAGCCAGTTTGACCCAACTTTTGGTAAGAGTATCCTGACAGGTACCACCACCATGTTTTCCACCACGTATATAATGCTCATTATTTCTCTTTTCAGTTCGTTGCATGAAGAGACTGGAGCATCACACTCTCTCTATGGTCATGGAGTGTGCAAGTGGCCAGGATGTGAAAGTATTTGTGATGACTTCGGACAGTTTTTGAAGTAAGTGATCATCAAGAATCCATAAAAAATTTCAGTTGGCCTAAAGCAGTAATTTATCTGTTTATCTATTTTAATGCTTATTGGATGCTTAGTTGTTACTTTTTCAATTTAAAAAGTTTTCATACCTCAGTTCACACACTTGGCTGTAAATCCACAAAACGGATGGTGAATCAGATTTCTCAAAGGCGTCTGTTTTGAAAATGACCATGCATCTCCACGGCTATGTGAGTGGATGATGGGCTTGTGTTGAGCAGCAGAAACTAATGGCAACCCTCATAGCCATGCGGTGTTGTCATGGTGCACCTAACGGAGTGAAATGAACTCTTCATGCTCCATCAACAATTTAGTTCATTAGCTCATTTGTAATTGGTCAGCTTTGTTGCCGCTACGCGAGTGGGGGGACATTAAAAGAGAAGGTGTTTACAGTGCTGAAGATTGCAGGTTATCACGTTGCCACTACGAGGAAAGAGCCTCACTATTAAAGAATGTAGAAAAAAGGGTTAATTTGAATATTCTAATTAGATTGTAATTAACTGTGAAATAATAATCTGGTGCGTTTGGTGGGTGTAAATGTCCACGTCAGTTCTTGTAAACGACTTTTGAGAGTGGCGACGTGGTTCTATTCTTTTATAGACCAGCTAGTCTTAAAGAGTCCACTCCAAACAAGTCAAGAATTTAGCGCCTTTGAGTGCGTTACCATGCAACTAGTTGGTCATGACTGTCAACCAAAAGACTGCATGTACTTCAAAGTACAGTGTTAATTATCCCCCTCTACCCCATTGATGTACGTTTATTTTGGCACAGCATACATCAAAAATAATGTGACAATTTCCCGCAAAATTCAGCTGGTATGCAAATCAATGATTGACGAGAACTAAATAAAAACGCTTGTTGTCTGACTGCCTGTGCAGTAGGATGCCATTACAGCAGTCATCCTCCAAATCTTCATAGAAAAGGGGGTGAGACGCCCGTACTGTAACTCGTACATGAAAATTCTCCCACAAAAGACAGTGTGATCTGAGATGGCGGGTGGCGCTGTGCCTTGGAGGAGCAATCGTTGTGTCAGAAAGAAGCTTTTAATGTTGTTCGGAGATGCCAGTCACTGCTGCGTATCATCCAGGTACACACGCTTAAAATGGTTTACATAAAATGGGTGTCAGATTCAAATGGCACCTTTGATGGGGAAGCAGGGGGCGGAGGGATTCACCCAACCTGCGCAGGCTTGTAGCTTGAGGAGAAGTAACCAGCCACGGTTTTGTAATCTTTGTTGTGTTGCTGAGAAAGTTGTCAAGATCAGCATTTAAGCGCAGCTCTGTGCTCTTTCATGCGCGGTGCACCTGGAGAGGGGTAGCCAAGAGGTGCCTGGCACGTTATATTAGCTCTGAAGTTCAAATAGACGTGCGTGAATGTGCATGCAAGCACGTGGGTACACCTCGAGACGTGTGTATTAATGCAACAAAGCACATGTCTTGTGGGTCTGATTCGGGGCAACTTATTTGGGGGTTATGTGCAGCTAAAAGAGGGGGCTAATGAATTCATAGCGTTCTAATGTTGTTCTGCCATGCAGGCAATTTTGTTATTGTTTAAGATCCAGATTGCTGCCCTAGATCCCTTATTGATTTCCTCTCACGTGTTTAAGAAGAGAAAAATACAGACATACCTGCTGGCCTGTAATAAAGATTGACGTGCTGTCAATGCAGGCTTGCCATTTGCTGTAGCGTCTTTTCCCATCTGGACACAATATGAGATTATGTATCTCAGTAAACAAACTCTTGCCCATTCTAATGCAGGGAAATTAATTGTTCTTTTCACCTATTTAACATTTAATACCAGTGAAGCAACCTGCAGAGCTTCCGCCACTTAGAGTGCTGAGTCTTAAACTGGGCGCTAATGAAAGCCAACAGGAAGTCCCAGGTTACATTAATCAAGCCCATGTCCAGTTGAAGGTCATGAGTCCTTTAGAAATTGCTAGTCATTTGAGAATTACCAAAATTATTTGATTGGTCCATGCTTTCTGGAAAAGCCCAAGTAATTCGTACTTTAGCTCCGATGATTTCATTCTGTCTCTGGTTTTCGAAGCACTTCTCAGTCCGTTGCGTACCTGTCCGTCTGTTTCTTAGACCATCAGAGCCCTCATTCCCCATCTCAAAACAAAAATCAATATGCCTGTAAAGTGACCCATAAATTACAGGCGGCTCCAGAGATGTTTGCTCAGAGCGAGCTGGCAGCCCCATCTCATTCTCCTCTCACCTCTCTGTTTGAACTAAACCCAGCGCCACAGGCTCATTAAGAGATATTGGTGACTGCATCTAACCCCCCTCTAGCCCCCTGCTTTTATCAATGCATAGTCAAACACCTACTGCCTGAATATTTCATAGCCATGTAGTAATCTGGATGTAATCACCAACACTAACTAGCTCTTGCTAACGTCAGCACTCGCTTAAGACTGTTGTGCTGTATTTAATTCTGCTGGCTATTAATAAAGGTAATTACGACTTAATTCCTCAGAACTGCTACAGTATACAGTATGCTACTGTATTTAGTAACTCACAAATGTGACTTTATAGCTTACATTTTTCACTTTATATTTTACTATTGGTGCTACATTTATATTTACATTTATGTTTTTGACTTTGTGTCTCATAGTCGTGACTTCATGTCTCAGACTTGTGACATTCTCATATCTATGCTTTTATATATCTCAAAATTATGACTATTTTCGATGATTGTGACTCTTTACATTTCCTGACAATTACATTTATTTTATTTATTCTTGGAGAAAGAAACTTGCTTCCATTAGATAAGAAAATCTCACGTTCCTAAAAGAAACAAGGAAATGAGATTAAGATCTAGATAGGCGCTAATGAGAAACGGGGCGTGCAAGATAAGATGTGTTATTTAGCGAGCTACCTGTCGGGACTGCAGAACTAGCCAGTCGAGGCTTTTGAAGCAGCTGTAATTTATGACATCCACCATACATCAAGTGCATAAGATAGCATTATGAGCATTGAAATGAAAAGGGTATTTGCAGCATTAGTTCCCTGCGCGGAACCTGATTACATGATTAATGAAATGCTCCTTTGCATGCGCATTCTGAAACCGCAATTAGGCATGGGGCCGGAGAAAGGCACCGACTCTCCAGTCATCCTAGGTGTTTTTTAATTTTTTTTTGTTCAATGCTATCTCACTCTTGATTTATAATAGAGAATATCTGAGCATTAGACCTGAAACGATTACAATAGCAAAAGCGGGCGTGATGGAATGAAATAATTTTAAATGGGCACGGGCGTAATTGAAAGGTAGCGGCGGCCATTGTGTTCTCAAATGTCCTCTGCTTTGATTGGCGTGTTTGAGGAGGATTATGAATACGTTGTTATTTTGCGTTTTGCACATAAACAATAGCTTGTGCTATGAATAGAGAATGAATAGAGAAAATGCTTAGTAGTGTTAAAACTAGCTCGGTGTGGGTGGGTGTGTGTTTGCGTGCGAGTGTGTATGTGCAATTTAAGCTCACACTAATGCACTGGAGGTTGTACTGTAAATGATCATTGAAGGGTCTGCAAGCTAACCTATAATTACAGGAAAGAGAGTGGCAGCATTGGCATTTCACAAGCATGTCTTCTAAAAGAGCGCTTTGTGGGTTTGTCACCAATGATAATTTAGATAGAGGCTCATTACTGAACATCACAACACTTTTAAAAACCTTTTCGCCTCCGTGCGTTCGCCGGGAATAAAGGTCTGTTTTAATGGCAGGCTTCTTTTGTGTCCTGCAGACAAAATCCAATCAAGGAAAACCGCCATTGACTGCTTCTGCAGTCTGAAGTGTTTTTTTTTTTTCTTCTGCGTAATATTCTAATGAAAGGATGAGTAGATACATTTAATATGTCGGCAGAATAATGCACTCTTCGTAGGAGGCTCTTTTTAAACGTTACTCGAGTTAAATTGCATTTATTGTATTTATTTCTTGATAAATGTAGAAGACAAAACCTCTGCGCGAGGCCTTTTGTATGCCAACATCCCTCATAAGCCGTTGTCTTCTGAACACTGCCTCACATTCGCATGACAGTCATGCTATTGTGATGTTAAACACCAGCTTTAAGCGAGCGCGGGACACACTTGTTAGACGGCGGCGGTTTGTTAAAAGCTAATGGAATGGATGTCCTGTAATCCACAAATCATATTCATCAACAACAGTGGTAGTTGATCAACAGCAACCATCTATTATTAGTTCAGCCTGCGTATGTGTGTATGAAGGTTTGGTTTCTCATCCGTTTCTCCTGTTTGCCTACAGGCACCTTAACAATGAACACGCTCTGGATGACAGGAGTACCGCCCAGTGCCGAGTACAGATGCAGGTGGTACAACAGCTAGAGATACAGGTACAGTAGACACATGAATATAAGCATATACATATTTACAGAAACAGTTCACCTAAAAATGACAAGTCTGGCATTATTTACACACCCTCATGTTGTCCTGTATGACTGACATTGCTCTATGGAACACAAAAGCATGTGTTTTGAAAAATGTATTGGTGTTTTGGTGTCCATACAATGAAAGTTAATTTGGTTTAGTGTCGTTTAGTGTTTGTTTAGGATAATATGAAGGTGAGTAAATGTCAATTCTCTTTTTTGGGCGAACTATTGCTATGAAATGACATTGACAATGCATGTGTGATTTGTAAGCTGATTTCTCTACAAATTGAAAATTTTGTTGCATTTTCAAAACTTGAAATCAGCCTGACTCAGCTTAGCTTTGCCTAGTTTGTGTACTAACGTATGCTTTAAACTTTACATTTTATATGTCATTTGGATAAAAACATCTGATAAATGAATTAATTGAAGCATTGGCAGGTTGTGTGTGGGACTCTCTGCTTACTGCTTATCCAGCAGGGCTTGAAAACAAAATCAAAAATAAATCCAATCTGTTCACTCTGAGCTGAATCTATATTTTAACATTTCTGTTCCTCCGTTCCGGTTCGCATAAAAAAACAATACAGATTAATAACGTTATTTTCTGAAAAAAAAATTCTACAATATTAATAATAAAGTACAGCATTTTCTAAAAAAAAAAAACAAAAAAAACAGAAGAACAAAAAACAGGAAGATATCTGGTATCTTAACATATAAACACACACACAAAGGCCATCTATGATAAACACAATGATTAGTTTCCTTTTCTCCACAACAAATCCTCTAAGGTTAAGGCTATGCATTTTGGCAATAAAAACGTAAATTAAAAATATATATATATATATATATATTTAAGGTAAAACTACCTTGATTGGTACAAATCCAAATGTTTCCATATTCGCGACATATCTGGATGCTTAAATATTATTTATTATGTAATAGCTTTGTACTTCACACACATGGACATCATTCTTCACATCGGCTATATCAGCACAAGTGAGGCGGTAACGCTGAATGCAAAAGATTGTACAATGGAATAGTGCTACTTTTTATGTTTCTTTAACTGTATTTTATCTTGATAATGAACTGGCTGCAATGTCACAAAATATGTTGTGTCTGTGCGTGTGATGCACCGGCGCCATATGGTCATACCAACACTGTTTGTTTATACAGATCAAAACTGTCAAGATTTGCAAAATAACAAAAACAATTTTCTGCTGTTTCGTTTTCATTCCGCGAACATTGGATCGCGTCACAATAAACCGAAACTCATCTTTGTTCATCTGTCAGTGATTTAAGTGTAATACATTTAGTGTTGGCCAATATAGGCTATTCCTTTTTATGTAAGTCTATAGTTTTATTTTGTTTTCTCTGTTTACAAGTGCTGCATGTGCGCGTGATCTGTTGAATCCATCTTACACTATCCTCAGATAAATTCTAATGCATTGCCATTGCGACTTACCGAATTTACAGCTGAGCAAGGGGATTTCACATTTTGGAATCGTCAGCGTCACATTTGCATGTCTGAATTCATGATTGGTTGACAGCAAATTTCAAATATTAAATTGAACAATAAAATAACGTTATTCACTGGTTAATGGCCCTTTCAGTTTCTGGTTCTGTTGTCAAAATTTGGTTAGTTTCAGGTTTTAATTTTCGTTCTCATTCCTTGAACTGGTTCAAAGCCCTGTTATCCAGTGACAGACAGTGGAAGTGTTCGGGTAACATGTTTGAAAATAATAGTGGATGTTCAGTACCAACATGTTTTGCTTGATTTTGATTTCATGTTGTCTTTAACACACACTTGTTCAACTATAACTGTTTTTTTGCAGAATAACACCAAACATTTTGTTAATTAGCTTGTTGCCATAAAAATCTTGAAGCACATAAAGTGAAAAAATTCACAAGGGACACCTTGAGCAAATCCGTCCCAACAAAGGTGAAAGCCATCACAAGCCTTTATAATTGAATCATGGTTTGTGCTTATTTTCTATCCCGTCCAATTAATATGCGTGCATCTGGGCTGGACTGTGTTAATTAAATACACTTTGCACCTGAAGGAACCTCTAAAGAGAGCCACTATTTTCAGTAGCTGGAGCGTGACCTTATTAAGGTGTCACGCTGGTGAGATAATGAGAGCTGTGATTGAGGGATGCTATTACTCAGCGCTGCGGCCATCTCTCCCGCCAGTTAACGCTTTGTCCTTTGCCTCACACCTTCTTGTGCATCATGGGATGTGGCGCACAGGGTTAAAATCCTTCTTTCGTCTGTTAATTTCAAATAAATAACCAGTTTCGCTTTCAGAATAATTGCGGCCTGTGCATATTTTTTTTATGTAAATCTAGCGGTTCCCTTGCGTTTGTGCACGCAAAGAGCCGCCTAGCCTTTGTAGTCTGGATTGCTTTCTGATCGTGGCTCCTCTAAGCCTTCGTGATGCCCATCTGAATGCAAGCCAAGCGTTCCCCTCAACCTTTAAAGGTTTTTACGCTCTGCAAAACCATCCCTATTTATTTGTTGGGCTCTTGAAACAGAACAATGAATAATTCTTGTTTATATGTAAAATAACAGACGGACATCACGATTTCTCCCTTGACTTGTTCTCTTGTTCGCTGATACCACAAATCCGGCGTGCTTACACTGTGACCAATTACAGCAGCGCTGCTGTTTTCTGTCCTTCTGGGCTTTTTTCCACTCTTTTTGGCATTTTTTTTTTTTTTTTGTCCTCCGTCAGTGGTAATGAGGCCTGGTTCAGAGCTCGAATGCTGGCTCACCGGCAGAGTTCAAGGCGGTGTGCCGTGCGGGCCGGTCTTTGTCACTCTCTGTGAGTTAGATTGATGATAACAGATCGCCGGGGCACTAACTGGACCTCGGAGGACCCGGGAGGAGGCAGGGAGGCGGGACCGACTGGCAGTCTGTTTGCAGGACCCCTTCACCTCTCGGCAGCTGCTAGATCCAGTCCAGCCCTAACAGTGTCCACAGGACTTTGAATCACCGTCCAGGACCCTCTAATTTATGGCCTGAGTAGCTTGTTACTGTCAGAGCTCTGCTGACCTAAATTCTGCTATTGACAAAAAGATGAAGTGCTATTTGTTTTCCGTGACCTCCGAGCACCACCTTCAGCTCTCCATCACCGCACCACGAGGAATGGTTCTCTTATCTTTGCTTTAATCTGCCTCTCTCTCACTCTCAGTGGTTCTCAACTGGTTTTGTTTCAGAACACAAGGACATTAAGCATCCACCACTGTACAGAACTGCTTCTTGTCTAAAAGAAACAAAGATGTCCTAAAAATCACACATAAAAGGGAATCACTTTGCAATAAGGTTATACCTGTATTTTACAGCATTTATTAATCTTGGTTAATGTAAATTTTTAACACATACTAATATATTTTCAACTTTAAGAATTAATATTCCCATTAATAAATACATGCTGTAAAGAAATACAGTTAATAGTTCATTATGCCTAATACATTTTAACAAGGATCTATAGGGAAACATTTATTAATACTATTTATAAATATTGCCAAGACCTATATAGGCCACAATTTTGTCACATGACAAAATTAAAACTTTTGTTAAAATGCATAAAACAGACAAATGTTGCATTTTACCAACTGACAGATGAACTTGTTCTGAAATAGTTGTTTGAGAAGATATGTGATGTGTTTACCTCTCCTTTTAAAATGTTGATAAGCCTGTTTATTGTTCTATCCTAACTATACTCAAGTTTATGGTTAATTGCATTTTTTATTTGCATTTAGCATTGTTGCTTTGCAGCTGTCCATGACCCCACTGGAAAAGACCTGTGGCTGTTTTTTGGGTCACGACTACCTGGTTGAGAACCACTGCTTTATGTCTGTCTTTGAGACGAGCTTAAGGAAGCCGGTCTGGGCCGTATGCAGGATTTATTACAAGCAGACATGATAACAAGATATCATCTTGATAACAAGATGTATTACTATGGTAGTCTGGGGAAAATCACTCATTTCTAAAACAGGTCTGTTTTCTTGTTTCTCTCTCTCCCTCCCTCTTTCTGCTAACAGCTTTCTAAAGAACGTGAGCGTCTTCAGGCGATGATGGCACACTTGCACATGAGGCCCTCAGAGCCCAAACCATCACCAAAACCGGTGAGTGCATATTGGTACGCGTACAGTAAACAGGACTCGGATGGTAAATGAGCTCTCTAAACACGGCTGGAGGATGAGAGGAGAATGGGATTTGTAATGCCTGCTTTCTTGGGACCCTATCAGGACTGAGAGAGCATTAAATCATACACCCGATCACAGGCAAAAACGCAAAGCCATTACACTCTGATGGCTTTAGCACAGCAAACAACCTGTTGGCCGGTAAAAGCTGTTTAGTGCCACGACCGCAGGCGCACTTAAAGTAGGGGGAAGACGTTTCGTTTCAGAAAACAAACAGTTTGAAATGATAGATGGAAACCGCAAGATTATCTGCGAAGAAATAACCTGTAATCTGTAAACATTCAGAGATATAGCTGTGTATTTGGAGAAAAATGGAGCAATGTATGAAAACGGCCCATCTGTCTGGATCCGATTTCACCCAAAGATGTTCTTAACCATTAATCAAAAGCAAAATACAAAAGACATGTTGTGTTGTGCTGGAAATTAAAGTGTTTACAAAAGAGAGTAGGCTGTGATAAATTGTATTTATTGGAATTATTTATTAGCTATTCAGTATTTTGTGGGGGAAAACATACTTAGCACGTAGCTAATTTCACCAGCATATTTTTTTCTCATTACCTCCCACCGTATAAAGCAGATAATCACAAGACAGAATAATTATCCTGTAAATCTATCAGGAATCGACTGCTCACCTGTCGATTTATTATTCAAGGTTTTTTTTTTCCCCGTTTTCATCCTCAGATCTCAAGCAACTTGGTGAAATTGACTCTAATAAAAAAAACGTTCAGCCTATAATCCACGACCGCATATGAATGAATAATATTAATGAAGTATTACATTACATAAACCCCACATGAAAGGACTGCTAATTGCATTTGATGATGAGCAATTATGGCGAGTTCTTAAATAATCAGCGAGGGTTTGCGATTTTTTTCAGCTCATTCCTTTTTGTCTTAGTGCAAGTGTCGGGCTCACGCACACGCTTTAATGTTATCTGTTTCACAGGTACAAAAGAGAACACATGTGTCCTCCTAACAAAAAAGGATGTTACTGATAATATGGCAGTACTTTCATGCCCTCGTACACACAGGGCAGACAGAGAACCATCCCACACATTTGATAAAGATTAATAGTGCAAATTTGTTAGTACGACAAAATGAGCACCGGCAAACCCTCAACAGCTATCAGTAGCCCAACACAAGGTGCTGGTACACTGTTATACGACCCCATTTAAAATCTGAATGGCACTTCATTAAATGTTACCTTTTGGCCATGCCATGGATGGCTGAAAATCAAAGTTACCAAGGCTGCTAGTCCTGAATAATGAGGGGCTCTTTTTTTCCCAACCCCTTCCTATCCTCTCAGCCAACCTTGAATATATATTCAGATGAGCAGCGGTAGTAAAGGGCTGATCCCTGTGTCTCATTCACTCCTGCTCAGTTAAGCTTTAATAAATTCCATTTTGCAAACACCAGATTGTATGCCTGCAAACATGTTATGCTTGTTGCCATAACCAGGTGAAGAGAGGGGAGGAAAATCTTGTCTTAACATTTTAAATATACATGCAGCGCACTCTCTATCTGTTTCCCCGCTCGCTCAGTACTGATAGGATTTATTATGAAGTGCTTTTTTGCAGTGTTTGACAGTGTATCAGAACCTGTGTAATTATGGGCTGATGTGGTGGTTTGGCCACAATGAGAAAGATATTACGAGAGACGTAACTCAAATCTGGTGCCGTGACCCGGCCCCTGACAAATTACACAATGTATTATATGCATCAAACTGCATTTTAGCAAGCAAGGACAAAGAGGGGAATACTAATGGCAATACATTTAGCACAATTTTCTGTTATATAACAAAGCTAGTTTTTGTTTCAGAGTTGGGGGGGCTTGTAACAGTGACAAAACATTTTTAGATTTTTTTTTTCAACGTGAATCAAATTCAAAATGAAAGAATATTTATTGTAGAAAATGTAATCATTTGTTTTATTTTTTATGATGTGCAACAATTAATTGTTCATAATAAGACCAATAACACATTTAAAATTATGGGGTAAATTTAGATTTCTTATTGACTTTAACACACAAGTATTTACTTAGCATGTAATATAATGTCAACAACATAACCGTTTACCCTTTCGCTAAGATGTCCCTCTGGTAGACAACACGTCTCTGTCGTTAATTTCTTTTCAAGGTCTTAGTTCCAGTCGTTAGCCAGGATACAACATTCCCCTAGAGGAGTCATTGATTTCTTGCGAAGTGGTATAGCGCATGCCACTCTCAGTGTTGGCATTATCTCATTATCGTTAAGTGGAGCTGTAATTGTCTATAGAGCAGCCACCAGAGAATAGCTGGCTTGACATTTCATTGTATTTATCAACACGTGCCACAAACGATTGTTGATGTCCAACTGACGGTCGTTTTTAATTCTCACAGCACCGGAATTCTGCTTGCCAATTCGCAATTAAGGCAATTTGGTTTGAATATGTAATGTCATTACCATTTGAAGGAGTTAACGGTGAGATTAAAGGTCAGGGTGGAATTTTCCACTCGGGTGAAGTTGGGACACAAAAAAAGCTAAGGATATGTGCATATTGATAAAAAAAAACCTGACTCTTGTGTTTGGGTGGTAAGAAAGGAAAAGAGCGAGATGGATCACTAACGAAGCACCAGGTTATGGCAGGAAGCCAGGTGATGTTCTTCTCACCGCGTGTGTGTTTTGCATCCAGGGAGCTCTTATGGGATAGAGATGGGCCAGGATAACTCACAGCCTGATCATTAGATAATCTTTAACAGCGTGCTCTAATTAGAATTCTTATGATACAATTTCATCCTGTAATTAGTGAAGATTGGCTGCTTCCTCCTTTGCTTATTAGGGGAAACACAGCTGTAGGAATGAGCCAGCACAGGTTTCAATCCCCCTCTCTCTCTTACAGCTGAATCTCGTCTCCAGCGTCACCATGTCAAAGAACCTCCCATCTGTCTCGCCCCCTAACTTACCTCAGACGCCCACCACGCCCACCGCTCCAGTCACGCCCCTTTCCCAGATGCCCCAGGTGCCCAACGTCCTGAGTCCTGCCAATGTGCCCAGCATGGGTGCAATGCGCAGACGCCACACCGACAAATACTCCATGGCCTTGTCCTCAGGTTCGTAGATGCTTTTTTTTTTGTTCGCTCTTTATGCAAATGGGGATAAAATAAATCATCAATATTCAATGCATTTTAATTACAGCCAAATATAAAATGATGCAATATTCAAGAAGGCGATGCATATAAAAACATCTTGTCTGATGTTTATATTTACTGGTCTTCCGGAAGTGTTGGAGCAGCGGGGAAGGCATGAATTATTCAAACACATACAAAATATCGACGCAGGCTCTAATTTCACGAGCGTGTTAATGTTTAAGATTTCTCCAGAGAGAGATTAATTAAAAATGTATTTAGTTGGACATGTAAAATGCTGATTTGAAGTGTCTCCCCCCACCTCCAGCTCGCCCCTCATTTTAATTTGATAAAATTCTGAACGAATTCCTGGCGGAGACACGTTTAGCAATTATCCCAGGTGGCGACATTTGGGTTTATTTATTTATTTATTTATTTATCTGCTTCTTTCTTTCTTTATTTTTCTCCACAGAGATTGCCCCAAACTACGAGTTTTACAAGAACGCCGATGTCAGGCCGCCGTTTACTTATGCAACCCTCATCAGGCAGGTGAGTGGGAAATAAATTAGCTTTAGCCTGATTAGATTGTAATTAATTGCTGCTTGAATTAAATCTGGGTGAGAGCGCCTTTGACGCACTCCAGCTTCTAACGTGCCGCTTAATGGCATCTCATCGCAGGCTATCATGGAGTCAGGTGACATGCAGCTAACACTCAACGAAATCTACAGCTGGTTCACGCGCACCTTCGCCTACTTCAGACGCAACGCCGCCACCTGGAAGGTAACATGCTATTCAGGCCTGCAAGGGACGTGGGCCGTTCAGCGGCAGTCGCGCCTCTATTTAACCTGCATCCTGAAAAGGACGAATTCTCTCTTTATCTCGCTCTGTGACAAGTGAAAGAATAATTCAGCCTCTGATATCGTTTTCTAATTTGGTGCAATTAATAGCCGAGTCTTGATGGGGAGGTGTGCGCTCTGATGCGCTAATTACTAACCAGCCACTCAATCATCAGCACCTTTTGTTAGACGTGGCGTATTACTGCTTTCTCAGTGTCTCCTTTTCATTTTTCTCCCTCCCCACCCTGCATATTATTGGTTAATTAGTTTGAAAGATGGCTGTTTGCCTTGTAGGGATACTCTGCTATATCCCTTTTCTTGTTGTTGTTGATGTCGGCTGAGGCTTCATACACACTATAACTCATGCAGCAAGACAAAAAGTAAAAGAGAACAAGATAAATGGAGAGAGGGGTTAAGACCCGCTTGGCTGTAAAGCGCTAATGCCCCTGTCATCCAAGAAGCACACTTTATTTCCCAGTACAAAAGGCCTCATTTGTATCTCTGTCCCAACAAATACATTGTCAGACGAGGATGAAAAGAAAAGGAGGATACAATAAAAACCATCCTCTATTTTTAGACAGGAGAGCGCGGGGTGTGTCGATAAGATACACAGCCAGCCGTTCTTCCCTTTCTATTTTAACTTCGATGCAGGTCCTCTCAAAGGTTTCTCCGGCTCTCATCAGCATGCGAAGCATTTCCCAGCACTAGATTTAGCAAAGTGAATTAATTTGGATTTGGCTTGCTAATGATGCTGGTGTATGATTACAGCTCCACAAGGGTGTGCAATAGCTCCCCGTACAGATGCATGCTGGGCCACGACTTATTTATGCCGGAGCGTGTGTTTGGAGATGCAAGGAAAAGTGTTTTTAGGCATTTTATGGCCTTGTGGCCACATATGCATTCCTGTTTCCAGCTCTCTTCGCTTCTGTCCTTATTAACTCCCTATTTTAATCTGGTCCCAACTGGAACAAAGAGGGGGCTTTCGGCATATTCGGGTCCCTCCTTCTACAATAGCGGAGCAGGAATTTCCATTCGGAGCCTCCCTGCTCTTTTGTGAGGGCCCGGGCACGGCCGGCTGGTGACGGGCTTGTCATTTTATTAACAGAAAGAATTTTTAAAAAGGAATGAAAGGTGATTTAATATCTGTGCTTGGTCTCATCAGCTCAGCTTGGGGATCGAGCTCTCAGCCCCGCCAGCTTATTAGTTATAACTATATAGCATGCATAATAAAACTGCTCATTTGCTCATTAATATTAAAATTATCATATTCAGAGCCATGGGCATTAAGATCAATCAAATCCTGGGATTTTCAGGTCAGATGCGAGATCTGCGTCTGAGGGTTTTTTTTATTCCTCTCTCTCCCTTTTCTTAGAGCAAAAAAACACCCGCCCCTCAAATAAAACATGAAAAAAATGTAATATGAGCAAAGGTTATTATTTGGCTTCTTTGCTACATGTTTTAATTAGATTCTTTTATGGCGACGTACAATACACGCCTTATTCCTTTATTTTTTATTTATGCTTCTTGATTTCTTGATTCTTTTTTCCTTTTATTTTATAAACCCGAAACATCTACATTTCCTAATCATTACTGCCATTAATCTTTAAATAACTGTCATAGTATGTTACAACAATAATAGTGTTTAGCAGTAGATAATAGTCAGTGATATGATTGGTTAATATTTTTCATTTTTGATTAAACCAGCAGAAAGCTTTAAAAAATACTTTTTTAGAATAAAATGCATGGATAAATCTTGCATTTTAAATAAATGTATTGAAGTAAATGCACTCATTATATATTTTTTGTATGTGTGTGTGTTTAACAGAATGCAGTGCGACACAACCTCAGCCTGCACAAGTGTTTCGTCCGGGTGGAGAACGTAAAGGGTGCCGTGTGGACCGTGGACGAAATGGAATATCAGAAACGCAGATCTCAGAAGATAACAGGGTACACACAAACAAACACACTGTAAATGTTTTTCAGATGTTATTACAGTCAGATTAATAGATATATAATTCAACATTTGTGGTGTTGTGTTCAGGAGCCCAACGCTGGTTAAGAACCTGCCATCCAGTCTGGGTTATGGGGCAGCTCTCAACGCCAGCTTACAGGTAGTGTGTGTGTGTGTGTGTGTGTGTGAGGTTGGCACAGGCAGTGAGAGTCTAGAAGGACACCGTGTGGTAGAGGCAGGTACCTTCTCTGCCAGCCTGGCCTCAGATTGATAGCAGCCTGTGCAAATGCGAGGGCATAATCATTAATATTTATCCAAACTGTCATAAATGATTTGGCTTCGCAGTGTCGGCCAGCGAGGTGCTCGTGGCAAAAACTTTAAAATTTAATTACTGTATATAACTTTAATGTGCAGGAGGCAAAAATGTCAGGAGTCTTTTTTTTTCTTTGACTGTTTTGAGGTAAAGTTTTGGATGGTTTCATTATCATGTGGATGCTCGGGCTTTCTTTATTCACTCTTCATTTGAGGCCTGTCTTGTAAGGTGAAGAGATTGTTTTTGCAACTTCGAAACTTTCCAGTTGTTTTTTTTCCTGCCACTTTGTGGCAGTTCTCATCTGTTTTTATCATACTGATTCTTCAGCAATAATTTGGAAGTAACTCGATAAGAAAGAGGAGATAATCTGGAACGAGCTGGAAGCTGTGTGCTGTGACATGCCAACTGCTGAAAAGCCTTGAAAATGCTTGAGTATAACTATTCCCTCTCTCTCTCTCTCTCTCTCTCTCACTCTTTCTCTCGTAGGCTGCGTTGGCGGAGACCTCTTTGCCGTTGCTGGGTAATCCAGGCTTGATGAATAGCGCGTCAGGTATGATGGGGGCGAGTCCTCCAGGACTGATGAGTGGCAGCCCGACCGGCCTATTACAGAGCAGCATGCATGAAGATCTCAACGGCACACTAGATCACCTGGACACTAACGGACACAGCAGTCCTGGATACTCCCCACAGACCCAACTGTGAGTTCTCTCTCACACACACACACACACACACACACATACACACATACACATGCATTTAGACAGAAAGTGGCACATTAAGTCAGTAATGTAATGGGTATACAAAATATTCATCATGGCTTGATTTCATCTAACAGAATTTGATTGGATCATGAAAAAAGGCCTATTTTATTAGATAATATTGATAATACTATAAATATAAATATTGTATATATTCATTTTTTTTTTATCATGAGGAACAACAACATGTGGTATAGTATATGGGTCAATTTTTATTTTATTTTGAATTTAAGATCCTGAAATAATGAATTATTATTGAAATTAAATAGAAATATATATGTTATTTCAGATTTGTAGCACTGTATTATTCTGTATTCACAAGTTTCCTAAATTGATTAAATTAAATCCACTAATTTTTAAATTAATTCCTAAATTGTCTTTAAATTCACCAAATTCACCAAACTTACTCATTGTTTATCCAGTTTCATTTTAAGATGCGTAATTTCATGGAAATAAAATGGGTTGTAAACTGCTCATTTACCTTCAATTTTGAGAGAATCATTATAGTTTAGCGATAATAAAATAAAGTTAATATTGATGTTATTTATTTACAATTTATAAAATGTTAAGGGAAGGTGTTTAAAAATTATAGCGAAAAGCAATGTTTTTTTTGTGCCAGAAAATTGAGTATTGTACATTCACAGTAATAAAATAATTATTTATTAATTATAAAAAATATATTTATTTATTTATCACTTTGAACTAGCAGAGGTATAAGTATTCCCAAGGTTCCTTAATTACATTTAAATTACATATGCATACAAAAAAAAAACTCTAGACCTGAAGGTTAAGTGTACATTTGGTTCTTGGATTACAGCTCTTACATACAGTAAAAATAGGTAAGAAGTGAAGGCTGCCATAATTATAGATTCCCTTGTAATTACCCCACTGTCCGCATCGCAGAGGTTTAGATGTTATATTTTATGCAAGACTGTTCCTATTAATATTTAGCAGCTAACTATATCATTAATTACTTAAAAATCTTTGCCTTTCCATCTTTTTTAATGGCTCACAGAGAGAAAGAAGGAGACAGAGAGAGAGAGCACAGGCTGATGAAAGATTAATGCGGTGCCGGTCGGAGGAATGGTGATATAGAACATGTGCTCGCCCTAATAAGTGATGTCACTCATGCTGGATGGCTGTGTTTACCGAGCCAAAGATAGTAGCACGAGCGTTAAGGGCAGCGGGAAGTGTGTCGCACGCCATCAGACCTGCACATGCACACATTTCATGCATTTCCATGTACAGAGTTACTAATGCTAACCCCAAGACCCTATTAGCTAAAAAACACACTGCGCACTCTGGAAATGTGTGTTAATAGGAGTGTGTTTGATTCAGAAGTGGGACAGTAGTGTGAATTGGGCCAAATCTGAGATCCAGACATAATCCCTGTGTTCTCACTCCCTCAGGTTATTTAACTTTTAATAACGGACAGTTAAGTCTGGTGTTTTTAGACTCCCTCTCTCTCTTTCTGCCGGTCCGTCTGTCATATTTTCTTTCTTTCTGGCCGAAGCATTGAGACATAAATGCTCAAAAAAGGTGAAGTCACTGTTACACGACCTCTACATGCTCAAAATGGAAGAAATATGTTTTGCTGGTGGATTTTTCAAGGGCTGCATTTAATAATGAAGAGGCTAAAGAGGACAACATATTCACATTTTGTCTCCTGAGAAACAGAACAATTTGACTAACCTTTCTCTGAACATGTTGCATTAATGGCTTCTGTCTGACTAGATGTGTGCGTGTGAGCACATGTATGATTTTTGACATGTTCTGTTTTCTCTATTTTGTTTGCTTTCATGCATGCAAAATACAAAGATAATCTAAAAATTCAATATGAAATAAAACCTAATCATAATTTTTTTTTAAATGCACTTTTTATCAAGTGAATTTTCAATGGATTAAATTGAGAACATTTAAATTTGACTTACTGTTTATCCACTGCTTACTCTGAAAAATGTCACTTTATGAAAGTAAAATTGATAAATATTTCCAATTTTCCTTCATTTAAGGAATGATGTGCATTTTGTGGCAAAAAAAGAAGAATGTTTAGCAGTAATTATTCAGGATATATATATACATAGATTACATCACTGTGTTGCAACTGACCAATCAGAATCAAGTATTCCGGAGAACCATGCAATAAACATTTTAAACACTATTAAACCCACACACTTGAAATTGGTAGTGTTTGTAGTTGTCTCTGATCATTTTGGGCATGGGAAGCATCTTTGCTCAAGCACTGTGCCAGTGTCTACAGACACACACACACACACACACAGACTGGCACAGACTCTGGCTCCAGATTTTCTCATGCCAGCCTCTCATTAAACACAAAATGACTCATCCTGACATCTTAATACAGTGGAGAAGGGACGGCAAGGACTAATCATTTCTCTCTTCCTCTCTCCTTCCTCCTCCGACCTCACAAGCATGCCGCTGATTTATAATTAATGCAAATGAAAGCTGTAAGCCATGCTTCTTCACATTAGAAGTAAAGGCCTGTGTCGAGCTTAATGGCCAGTGGAACGTCGGACCGACCGGGATCATTTGTCTCGCCGTAATATCTTTAAGTATATCTGTTTGTTATTGTACGATAAATGTGGCCTGTAAAACGTTAGGTGAGCGTTGACGGTCAGTGCTGTCTTTTATAGCCCCATCAAACATAATTATGACAAAATTGATGTTTACTAACATTATAGTTTCAATTTTATGGCTCTAGTGTCAGCAAAATGATAAGACCTAATAAAAACATGGTGAACTATAATGACAAATATCTTTTTAAACAACAGGTGAACATACTATGTACTACTTTTTGAAACCAAAATAGATTGTGGCATCATTATTATGGTTAAGATTGCAGAGCAATGATGAGAATAAACAATTTACGTAAATACAGTTACGAAAACTGCATAAAATTCTTGCAAAGAAAAGCTGTGAAAAAGATATTTAGTAATGAGCAGATTAAGACAAATTAAAATGACAAAAACATATGCAATCCCAGGTGATTGCACTAAATCCCAAAATTATGTTGTTTGAAGACTAAAGCTTGATTATTTGTTGCTACATAATAAGTAGTGTGTATCAGTTTGTATATAAATGCGGCAAGTGAAAAGTTACAAAATGTTTTGATGGCAAAATAGAGGTCTATGAACATTTTAGCATCATCATTGTAAAAATCGCAGAGTGAATTCATGCAATTACACCATTGTCATTGACAGTCAAAAACGACTTTTATAGATTGATTTTGTTGCAATGAACAAAATAAATGATTGCAAACATTATACCAATGTTTTAATGTTTAACATGCCTGTTAAATGATAAGAACTAATGGAAATGACAATAACCAATTCCATAAGCCTATGAAATTTATATTAAACCATGTCAAATTCACATTAAAAGAAAAAATAACTGGTATTAGTCAATGGACATGCCAAAGAGGGTGTATCTTTACTCAAGATTACATTGTCTGATGACCAAATGCCATTGTGCTTGAATTAATTGCTTTAATAAAGGAAGGAGAACTTTTTAATTCGCATTCGCAGGTATTTCTTGAGGGTGTGAAATATATCATTGTGGCGGTCCGGCGTAGTCGGCCCCTTTCTCTCCTGCGCACGTAGCCGAGTACAGGAGACAGAAACATCCCGGCGCTTCCACATCTGAATATTAATCTATTTTGCTATAAATATTAAAGTAATCTGTACCTTTTAAAATTCTTTTCATATTCAAAGTTCCCCGTGCCATTGATGAGCGCGACCCAGGAGAGAGCAGCCAGACACGGCCTAATACAGAGACTAGTTGATAAGAATTCCTCTCTCTTTCTCTCTCTCTCTCTCTCTCTCTCTCTCTCTCTCCAGTCCAGTGGGATTTCCTGATGCATCCGACGTGTCAGAAATAATTAGGTTTTGTCAGATTTATCATGGTAGCACAAACCTCTCTCCCTGCCAAGGGCCCGAGATCATGTTAAGCCTTGTTTGTGTATGACAGAGTTATTATTCTTGTTAGTAACCCTACTTCCGCCCTCGTTTCAGCATCTCACTGCTCCTCGCCAAACCACTCTGTGTTTTTTCACCATTTTTTTACCCTCCTCCCTACATTTATTGACAGTCGGTAAAGATATTCATCCATTTGGAGTTAAAAACATGGATCATGGTGTCCGAGGCAACTGGCAGTCTGAAGTTGATTAATGGTGGAGTCTAGCTGCAGGTTGTCTCCTCACTTGAGAAGTGCCATCACGACCACTGCATATTAACGAAGGCCTGCACTTTCTATTAACAAGATAAAAAAAAAAAAGCTCCACTCTACCCCCACCCACCCAACAAACCCCCCCTCTTTGCTCCAGGGGCGAGAGGATGAGAAATTCTCCATTATTTATAATGGGGCTGCAGCTACTCCTTTTTTCCCTTTTAAATAGCAGGTGCCATCAGTAAACTTCTCAGCGGCGAGCATATTTCACTGTCAACGGTTTCACGTTTCCACATGCGCTTCATTAATCGGGGTTTAATTGTTGTTAACGCTTTTTTTTGGCGACTTTGATAACGCACATCTTGTGTTAAGGGTGCCGTGTTGAATGCGTCTAATCTTTTTTTACACTGTTTTGTGTTTCATTACAGTTTTGTTATTAGATCTTATTGTAGATTTGATTTTCCTACAGACTACGAAGCCTATAGGTACTTTTATTTGGCCGCTTACTGTGATGCTTGATTCCGATTGGTCAGTAGCTGCATTTTTGCTTTCAAATATTTTTTGTGTAACACTGGGGAAATTATATACTGGCAACCACATTTCTCTATAGCTGTTCTAGTTTCATGTCTGTTTCTTCTCATTTAACAATATAATTTGAACTTAAATCATATTTGATGTCCATTTATTTATTTAATAAATAAAGGTCCTGAAAATCCTGTTTATTTATTTGTTTGTTAATATTTTGTTAAGACTAATATTATTATTATTATTATTATTATTATTATTATTACACTACCATGCAGAAGTTCAGGGGCAGTAAGGTTTTGAAAGAAATTAATACTTTTATTCTGAAGATACGTATTAAACTGATCAAAAGTGACAGCAAAGACTTTTACGTTACAAAAACAATTCTATTTCATCTAAATGCTGTTCTTTTTAACTCTATTCATCAAAGAAACCTGAGAGAAATGTATGACATTCCCACAAAAATATTGAGTAGCACAACTGTTTTCAGCATTTATAATAAGTAATGTGTCTTGAGCACCAGATCAGCATATTAGAATGATTTCTGAAGGGTTAGGAATAAATCACTGGAATAAATTAGTAAAATATAAAAAAATTGGAAGCTTTCTTTATATACTGTTTTTTTTTATTTATTATTATTATTATTATTAAATTAATGCAGTATTTTAGTGTAATCTTTTGACCAGACCTTCCTCTAAATTTTTGAACATTTTTTTCACTTGCACAGGCCTCCAATTCACGTCAAGGAGGAGCCACTAAACATGGATGACGAGGACTGTCCGATGTCATTGGTGACCACAGCCAATCACAGTCCTGAGCTGGATGATGACCGGGAGCTTGAGGAGGGCAACCTATCGGAGGATCTGGAATGACTATTTTGCCCCACCCCTCCGCCAGGGCTCTGCCCCTTTCAGGCCCCACCCCTATACTAATCCACAACCACCGCGAACCCAAAAAGACTGGAAGCAGCAGGCGGAAGTATTTATTTAGCATGCATCTGGAGACTGGCCCGAAGAAAATCTATAGCGCAGATCTTTAGGGACCACAGATGGACAGACATGAGACGTCTGCTGTTTAAAAACAAACATAAAAGGAAGAACAAAAGGACAAGATTTCATTCGAATCAGCTCGGCCACCTCACACAACGAACACGAGGCTCACGGACCGAAAAAAGACAGAAGTGAAACGGGAGCGAGTCCGTTTTGTAGAATGCCAACGGCCACATATACTGCCAAAAAAAGAAGTTTTAAGTTTGTGAATATCCAAGCCACAGTAGTCGTCAGTGTTAGATGCAATTGCTGGTTCAATTCAAGTTGTTGCTCTGTTATTTTTTGCACACAAGTAGTATCAAAAATTAGTGTAACTGCCTGTATGTTGACAAAATTTTTAAAAGGAAAAAAAGCTGTTTTTTGTTGTTGATGTTGTTAATTTGTTTTTGCCCCCCCGCCCCCCCATCATTGTCGTTTTGTTTTGCCCGTAATGTAGCTTACGTTCATTTTGAGTCATGTTTGCGGCACCACCAACTGTAAATGGCATTTCTTCAAATCACATCAGTAACACAACCAAGGTATCAAGACTGTTGCAGCCATCAAAAAAAAAAAAAAAAAAAAGTTCACAAAGTAGGTCTCGAGTCTCACTAGCTCCGTTTCTGCTGAAAACGTGAAATGTGCTGCGAGTATCACGCTGAGAGGAAAAACACGAAAGAAAAAGATGCGTTTCTGCATATTCTTCTAGTCTCTTTACCTCCTTGTTCTAAAGCTTTGTCTACCTGCAGAGAGTCACAGGCAACAGCTAGAAACCAAAGCCAACACTATCAACGGCCGATAGCTTAGACAGAAGCCGCCAGCCTCTTTGGTCAGTCTTCTGTGACTTTAACTAGTACAAAGAGAAGATTTTTTTCCACTAACTACCTTCGAATAACCTCTGGGATCGTCTCCTTTAGCCCTGTACAAAGAGAAAATGATTTTAATGTAATTTGATTGACTTACGGAGCGCTCGCTCCGACCTCGTGATGTCGGTCGACCCCAAATAAAACGGGAAGACCTCGATTCAGCGACCATCACAGAGGTAGAGCAAGAGAGCAGCTATAAATGGATCATGACCAAAACAACCATTTGTGGAAGTGCAGAAAACGTTTCTTTAGTATTCCTTCTTTTTTATTATTATTATGATTTGCGTAAGCCATCTTGTTATCGTTTTAACTAGTGAAATGTACTGTTCATTGTGACTGTCCAACGTGTCATGTCTTATATCCGTCAGTTTCTTCAGAGCCGAAACCGAAAATATAGTAACCAAACTTTAAGATATCTAGTGAAGCCAAAAAAGTCATGATTTCAAGTCGATATGAAATGATGTGGCTTGGTTATATTGTAAAAGCAAACAACAGAGCCATTACAGGAAGAGGACGAATCTTTTTCCAGCTGACGTTTGCTTTGCTCCATTGATTCAGACTCATTGTATAATTCATGGCTATATAGACACAGCCCGTGTTGGATCATGGGAAGGTTTGTGGTTAAACCATGTATGATGTATAAGTAGAAACTGGTTATTTGAGATGAAACACTTTGATTTGAACGTTGCTGATGTCATCAAGGAAAAGCGGTTGTTGCTTTAAAGTTTGCTTCTGTTTTCAGTCAAACCAAAGTTATACAGACTTCTGCCTCTTCTTATACAGCGGATGGAGATGAAAATAACGCAAAGCCTGTTTCCTTTTCTTCTCTCTCTCTTTCCTTGATTGTTCTCTAATGCAGAAAACCCATTTGAAACGGATAACTGCTTTGTGTTGTAACCGATAATGTCAAAGTTTGTCTCTCTCTGTGTGTGAAACATACTGTGCAGTTGTTCTCGTTTTGTGCCAAACCGAAGGGTTGGCTGCTAGTTTTAGCACACCAACACACACTCTCTCTCACACACACACACACACACACTAATAAGACAGCAAAGCTGAATCCAGGAACAAAGCGTATCCCTTATCCTTTGCTAGAGTCAGCAAATTGACTTGAAGATGACATTCATAATAATTTTTATGGCACCAAATATAAGGACGCAGCGTCTTTGAATAAGAAGATACAAAATGGGTTCTCCCACTTATCCAAAAAAGGCTTCTACCTCTTCACAACGCGAAAAATGGCCGATTGCACGAATCGTTAGAACGCCACTGACACATTTTTCCGCCCGATTCACACAGGATGTCACCAAAAGCACCAGTTTACATTCCCAAAGGCAGATGTGGAAGGTTTGCATTGAACTAGTTTGTCCTCAGAACATTTGTAGAATGAATATGTAAAAATACCTGTAAGGGGATATTGTGTTATTAAAAAAATGCATGTCTAAATTCATTTGGTGGACTGGAAATAAGAATTAATAAACACGTATAATAAAACGTCAGGATGATGATGATGATGTTGATGGACTAAGTGCATAAAGTGTGCATACCTCAGCTATACTGTTTCCGGGAGGAGATGATGATGATGATGATGATGATGATCGGCAAAAGAAACTCTCAGCCACAGAATGCATATTTCCTGTAGAGTTTGCATGGGTTTTGTAAAAACATTTTAAAAAAATGTCTAAAATAGTTGCTTGCACATAATACCAGAAGAACCTCCGGATCGGCAATCCCCTACAATAGATTTTAGGATTGTCTGGGTTTTTTTTCTGGGATGATTTTGTCTGTAATTTTGATAATTGTGCATATTATGTAAAAAGATACAAAAAAAAAATGTTGGTGGACCCATGAATTTACCAGACATTTTTTTTCTAAGCTAAAAAGATCAGTGTTTTTTTCTCCTGAATTTCCTGAATTTTTACTGTTCTCTCATTGCTTGCTAAGAATAGCAAACCTGCTTTTCCTGCATCTGCGTTGCGTAGCTGTAAGGCTTTTCCTAATGTGTGTATTTATTGCTTGTACCTCTGTGCATACGTTCTGAAGCATTACGTCTGGCAGTTGAGTCATGTATCCTTTTTAATAACTATCATTCTCCGGGAATATGATCCCCTGTGTACTATACAGTAAATTGAGACTGTAGCAAAAAAAAAAAAAAATGTTTATGTAATTGGTGAATACCTTTTGGTTGTTTTTGACTTTTCGTTTGGATTCGGTTCCTTCGAATCGAGACTCCTTTTTGATACTTTTCTTTACCGTGTACTGTTGTCCATATGTTACGGATTTCTGCGATAGAGGTCACGATTGAGAACTGTAACGGCCGTCATTATTTTCTGTATTCATGGCTTTTCACTGCTGAATAAAATAAAGGACCAAAACTAGGATTTGAAAAGCAACTGTCTACCTCCAACATCAGGGAGTTTTTTTTTTTTTTTTTTTTTTTTTTTTTTTTTTGTACACATATATTTTTTATTCTACAAAGACGCAGTCTGTGGAAATGGGGCTGCATTATGCTTTTATGCAACGTGGAGGAATTCGTCGCAGGAACTCAAAAACAGCTCGGAAAAGAGAGGCGGGAAAAAAACAATAAAACTTTAATAGCCGACTTACATGGCTTTGTTCCGGCTCTCGGCACCTCGAGTGTTGTTTAGACGAGGGGAGAGGAGCCGCCCAGGCAGCCAGAGGTGCGCGTAATGGACGCGGCCCTTGTTCTCTGTCCTCGGCTTTGATCTGAGGAGAGCGAGGCCCGGCACAACTTACTTGAAAAGGCTATTTTGGATGCAGTTGGGTCCTCTGAGGGGGAAACGGCACATCTTCATGCGTATTTGCTATGATTTTGGCCCCCTGCTGAGCTGCAGCGTGTTTACTTTTAAACGCTGAAAGCAGGGCGTGAGGGAGCGGTTTATTTCCCAGAAATAATGCATGGCGTCCGGGCATCTGCATAGCACGCTAGCCGAGTCGCTAAGTCTTTTGTTAGTGACTTTGTAACCAATTAGGATTGATAATAATAAGAATAAATAATAAAGAAACTGACCGATTGTCCCGCCCCGAACTCATGCCATTGGTTGAGCCAAAATGTCAGCCCATTAAAAAAGATCAACGTTTAAACCTACTGATGTCGTACTCTCAATGGTCTGTGCAGTTTAAGTTAGTGTAGGAGAAAGGAATCTTAACCCTTTAACTGTCACCCGGTCCCGTATACGGGACGCCTACATTTACTTCACTATATTACAATTAAATCTAATCTAGACAAACCGTATATCGGTGGAAAGGTTTGCCTTTTTCTCTATCACATTTTAGAAATCATCAGAAATTATATATCAACTGAAAACTTAAAATCGCAAAATCCGTCCTTTAAAACCCATTTTAAATTCAAACATTGCATTACCATGTAAATGGTACATCAATATCATGTTACAAAATGTTTCCAGTCTTGAATTATAAAAATGTAGGTTTGTATCATGCACATTCAAGTCTATCTTCAAAAACGTGAGTGACAGTTAATTAAAGCAATAGTTCACACAAGAGAAATTTAGCTAAAAATGGCTACAGGCCATCCAAGATGTAGGATTACAGTAACAGATTTGGAGATATTTAGACTACATTACATAACATCACTTGCTCACCACTGGATTCTCTGCAGGGGTGTTGTCAAAATGGGAGTCTAAACAGCTGATAAAAGCATAACAGTAACGCAACTGCTGTCGATCAATTAATGTCTTGTGAAGCGAAAAGCTGCATCCATCAATAAGTCATTTTAAACAGGCCGGTCCCCAGGGAAAATCACATTCTGGGGGGTAAAATACAAGTTTTATTGGCAGGGTTTAAAACTATAACTTTAAACTATAACTTCTGGCAAAAAAAAAAAAAGTCTATAATCTGTTATAACAATTCCTCCATTGAAAAAGTCCATCCCTTTATATCAAAATCCACTAACATTGATTTAGAACTGTTTCAGGCAGTTGTGAATTACTGTGATGTTTTTATCCACTGTTTGGACTCTCATTCTGTCGGCACCCATTCACTGCAGAGAATTCATTGGTGAGCAAGTGATGTAATGCAACCTTTCCGAAAATCTGTTCTGAATTAAAAACAAACTCATCTTGGATGGCCTAAGGTTGAGTAAATTTTCATCAAATTTTCATTTTTGGGTGAACTGTTCCTTTAATATTGAAACAAAACAAAAAAAAGTGCTGTAGATTTAAGACAAATATGTATGTGGGTGTTAAATGGTCTTATTTCTTATCCTGGTTTTATTCTGATCAAACAAATGAACACTTTTCCCAAGGAAACGGCACGTTTTACTCAGGGTCAGTGCAGACAGATGTGATTTAACCTCATTTCTGCCTTTGAAATTGAAATGCGTTGACCACGAATTTGCAAGAATATTGTAAAAGGCGCGTAAAATAGTAAAAGCAAACTTGTCAAAGTCACGAGCAGGTGCATGGGCAGGCTGTGATTGAACCCAAGTCCCTGGTGTGACCCAGCTCTCATTTTCATGCATAACAGTTTTATCTCGACTGATGGGCCGCTCCGTCAGTGGCCTTTTACTCTGAAGGGATTCGACTTTACCACAAAGACAGAGCTAACAGGCCCCTGAGAATCTGTCTTTTAGCAGCTCCTCCACTGGTCACTGAGAAGAATTTGGATTGTGTAGGTTTTGCCCAATCAAACGCCCCCCTGCGCCCGGTTTGCTGCAGTTACTCCAGCAGTTTCCGCAGCACTTCTTCCGTGCTTTTTATGCACTTGGAAGTGTTTGTGAATTCAAGTGTGGGATGGTATACGACGTGCAACAAGGGCCGCTGTGTACCACACAACATCAGAGCGAGCGCAGACATTAAAGTGTGAGCCACATTACAGACCCCTCTTTCAAAGGCCATGAAATAATAATGACTTGTGGTTAGAGGTATTCGTGAGTCACATTCGCTGCTTTTCATAAAGTGGAGTTATTTACAGAGCAATGAATAAAAGAATGGGATAGCGGTGCAAGCCTTTTCCACATGAACTGAGAGAGCTGAAATAGGTCAGCATACATTTTGTTCTTTAGGTAGAGGTGACACATTTACTAATTTCCTAGGCGATAATAATAAAAATAGCACGAAAAAAAAGTGAAGTAATGTAAAATTTCTCCAAATCTGTTAAAATTAAGAAATTCTGTACATTTCCATCACGTTTTCATTTTTGGTTGAACTGTTCTTTTAACATTGAAAAAAAAAAAATTGCACTGTACCTTTAAGACAAATATGCACATGGGTGTTAAATGATCTTATTTCATATCCTGTTCTTCACACTACCAAAGAAGAAGAAGGTATTTTAAGAACTGTTCACAGAAATGTTCTTTGGGGAACTAAAAATTGTTCTACTCTGAAAACCTTCTTTTGGAACCTTTATATTTAGGAATGTAAAGCACTTGCAATGGACGTCTGTGGAGTGTTACTTTGAAGTGAGCTCCCAGTTTTGTTAACACATATATAAATTACGTATTATATGCACAAATCATATGTTTATTATAGTACTATAGTACTATTTTTCTAGGCGGATGAACATTCATTGCACACCATACACTCAAAGACATAGTGTGAACCGACTTAAAATGGTCAAACTAAGTTGATAAATGTGATATAAACTTAAACAGACATCCTAAGGTAAGTGATTTTATCAAATTAGTGTCATGTTAACAATTTAACGTGGTTCCTGCAGCTATATTTTCACAAGTGTATTTTAACATTCAGTGCATTGCTCCATATGTGATTTTGTTTGTTTTCATAAACTCAGAGTCCTATTTAAATGATTGGGTATGATAGTCGACTGCATATTTAATATGACAGTCTGCATATACAACAGCCTAATTTAGTTGTCTCTTAGCAAAAAGTGTCAAAAATGATGTGCTATAGTGAAAAAATATATATATACATATATATCAAAATTAGGTTTAGAGATTCAGAGGCCAAAAGCGTCCCTCTCCGCTCAGCCCTGACATTGTGTTCCTGCTCTCCAGTGGGGACTCGCCTGCGGCTGCAGAATCGCCTGCTAAATAGTCCGAGGCAATGGCAACGCTAATTGAGATCATCATTATTATAATTGCAGCTCCTAAAAAAGTGTGTCTTAAATAATTTGCATTGCTCTCGAGTTGATATTGGAACACACTGCAGAAAATAATTGCATGGCTGCAAGGCACGTTTGGGTTGGACGGCTCCCTCTCTGTCTATCTGTCTCTCCTCCTCAGGGTTGCTGGTGTTCACCCCGTCTCCTGCTCTCAGCTGACGATGGCCCCATTACTGATTTGCTTTTCTGCATCGCCACAAAACCCCTGACACATTATATCACAGATCACTGAGCCACTTAAAGATGCGGACCACCATTTGGATTCAAATGCGAGAGTTATTGTGCAGGCTAAAAATAAATGGGAGAAAATTTTTGCATGATGGGCGTTCGTAATGAAATGTAATTTCACGTAGGGGTTAACAACAAGCATTGATGAAATTAAGAGCCACGTCTCATAAAAAAGTAAAGCTGAGTTTATTTATATAGCACAAAAACACACAAAGATAATTAAAAGTCAGGAGAACTGGTATTATTTTTACACAAAAGCTTCCCAGTAAAGAAAAAAAAATTAAATAATGAAAGTCATAAACACTTGCTGACACTGATCAGACACATAATTATATTCATATACTGGTCAGAAGTTTTTGCACAGTTGTTTTGAATCATGTTCTTTAAATAACACTAATAATAATAATATTACATTTTTATGGTCCAGGGGGGATTTCAGACGCGAAGAAATCAGATTAAGCGTCTAATCAAATGCATGAACATCTATTAAACATACAGGCCACATATGAGATTTGATATTTAAAAGAGTCCTGAGTAATATCGCTATCAATTTCAGGGCGACCTCAGGAAACAGACCACGACCTAATTGCCAAATCATCAGAATTTATTAAAGAATGATTTCAATTACGTGCCCCCAGTATAGAGTACCGACGCACCGAATTAAAAGTAAATTAGGACACTCGATTGTATCACTCTCTTAAGTCCCTGCATATGATTATTATTATTATTTCCCGCTCCATCCAGAACTTCTGAAGATGAACTTTCTGCTCGGCCTCGGTCTTGGGTGGAGGAGAAAAAACAGTCTGGCGTTAGTGAGGAATAGTGGGTTAAATCACTTACTGAAGATTTTTAATGACATTTCAGTGTTCCGCGCGTAATTACTCTTCATCTGAGATATCCCATAATGATGTTGGACAGTCTTGGTTCAGGCTCGCTGGCTCGCTTCATTAGCGTGTCATTCCTATTTCACATCAGAAGATTTAATTGTAATGCTGAATATGCACAGCTCGCCGCGCCGGCCTAATCAAAGTGGATCCACTTGTATTATTAATATCGGACTGCTTGCTATTTTTTATAAATAAAAGAATACAGATGCATAAATCAGCTGTCATTTATTAGCATGACGCTGGCAGCCGCGCTCCTCGCCCGTGCATTCATCAAGATTGAGAAGAGAGGGATAGAAAAAAAGAGAAGAAAATCCTGCATTAAATATACATACTAATTCTTGCATGAAGTAATCAGATTACAGAGCAGGTGACAGTGGGCACTCGTATTCAAATGATTGGCAATAATGAGGCACGGAAAGGTGCGGCGAGAGAGAAAGAGAGGGTGAAAAAGATATGAGAGGATGGATTAAAGCTTCATGTTCAATGGAGAAGCCTTCCTTTCTCTCTCCCTCTCTCTCTCTCTCTTTCAATGCTTCTGCTGACCAGTGTTAAAAATGCAGCTGTGTGTTTGGATGTGTCTCTAATCCAGCCGGATGAAGCCTCTCTCGCGCGCTGCTCTGGATAGCTGGCATTCACACGCCATGACTAGAGGATTTAAATGGCACGACTCCTTAGAGATTAAAGCAAATATCTATTCTCCAGTAAAATTAACTCGCTTTTTGGGGTCTGAATGCATACACTGGCTTTGCCTGTGCCCTAGAACATCACATTAATACGATTTCAAATGTACATCTTATTAAATTATACATGCAGAAATCTTTCAATTAAAAAACACTATCAGAGCACAATTAAGGACATGATTTTGGAGCTGAATCGTTTTTATCAGGTGTAGTTTTCATATATATTTGGCTATTTAAATGTGTAAATATTTAACAGATATTAAATATGCAAATATTTGAAAGTCCTTAAAGATGCTGTAATGGAATTTACAGTGACCTCTGGTCAAGGCCCTGTTTTATGGACTATTAACATGGAACAATAGTCACAGCAATGCAGTGTTTGAGGCCAGTTCTCCTCTGATGTGATGAAGACCTAACACTAAACAGAAAAAAATAGTAATAGGCTTACTTTAAATAGAAATTCAAAATCAAATTGCTAAAATAATAATAATAATAATGATAATATGCCTGTGTTTTAAAACGTTTGATCAGATTTAATTGCCTTAAATGTGTCCATACATAATCTGAATGCATGCATTTTTCTTGCAGGTGTGTGAGAGAAAAAGAGTGTGTTAACAGCAGCTGTAGGTGTCATAACCAGATTTAGTTTAACATATTTTAGTATACTTTAGAGACAATATTGTACTCTCAATTTTATTTAATACAAATGTATTTTTATATATTTACTTTTTAATATATTTGCTATTTATTTACCATTTATTTAGTATGTAAATGTAATAAAGAGCAGGAATTCTATTTTTATGGGTGTAAGTTTCTTATTTTGTATAGTTATTTGTATATTATTATATTATAATCAACTGAATGAAATGTACTTCTGTCATTTACAGCCTTGTTTAGTAGCTATCAGCTTTAAATGAAATCTGAAGTCTTTAATATATGCTCATTTAGATAGTTAGGTTAGCGTTGCCTATATATGAGTGTGCATGTATTTTCAAAAGCCTCACATCTTTTCTTTGGGATGCTGAACTTATATTGAAGAAAAGTGGTGTCCGTGTATGTGCTGATCAAAGATGCTGTAGTTTCATGTGAAGAGCTCTGCTGCCTCTCTCTTCCTCTCTTTCTCTCTCTCTGTACCTGGTCAGTGAGCATAAGCATCATTTTTCTCCAGTGCATGTAGTCCACTGCTTGATGATATTCACACCAATCTGCTTTTTTTCACCCAACATGCTTTTGATCTCTTATTTGCATGTAACTGCCTGTAGGGCAAGAAAATTATTTGGATGAGATTTTTTTTTCCTCAGTAGCATCTTCTTAGTATACCAGAGGCATATGGATCACACACTATCCGCTGTACAGCCCTTTAATAACTCCTGCTTCAGTTTAGCCCGGGATTTAAACAACAAACTCCTGAACAAGAGCAGGCTTGATTTCAAGCTGCCCCTTCACCTGATGTTAAACCTGTAGTAAGTTTTACAAGCTCTTCACACTGTCTGACATACCAACAGAATGCCAGAATGTATAGAGAACTTGGGACTTTGATCTTTTTATTTATTTATTAGTTCTCTGGGAATAGAACCCATAACCTTGGGGTAGCCAGTTGTTCATACTCATCTGTTTCTTATATTAACTTTTTTACATTTATGCATTTAGCAGGCACATTTATTCAAAGCTAAGTATTGCTTTTAATGTTTATAGTTTATTAGTTCTCATGATCTCTGGGAATCGAACCCATAACTTGGTTGCTAGTTGTTTGTAAAGAGAATTTTGTTACGCTCATCTGTTTCTCCTCTCATCTTTTTTTTTACATTTCCTAGCTTTTATTCAAAGCAAATGATTGCATTTGCAAAGTTTATTAGTTCATGTATTCCTTGGGAATTGAACCCGGTTGCTAGTTATTGGTTAAAAAAACCTTGCTACGTGTACTACATTAAGCTAACTAAGACTTGTTATAGCACTTGCGTATCAATGCTCTTTTGTTGATTTTGATTGCTTCTATTTTCCTAATTTGTAAGTCGCTTTAGTTCACGTGTTCTCTGGGAATCGAACCCATAACCTTGGTTGCTAGTTATGTTTAAAGAGAATTCTGCTCATCTGTTGTTTCCTTATCTTTTCTACATTTATGCATTTAGTAGACACTTTTATCCAAAGGAAATTCTTGCATTTAAAGCTTAGAGTTTATTAGAACATGCATTCCCTGGGAATCGAACCCATAACCTCGGGTTATTAGTTGTGTTTAAAGAATATTTCTTTATGTTTATTTGTTTCTCCTCTCATTCTCATGTAAATAATTTTTTACACATATGCATTTAGCAAATGCCGATTGGTTTGAGAAAGCAATTCTAGACCAACTGATGAGGTTCTGTTAAAAACAAAAGGAAACTTTTGCAGAAAAGCAGCTAATCATCCCATATAGGCAAACTTTCAGCACCTTGAGTTTTTCGTCTGCCGCTGCATCTGTTCCATAGAAGTGTGGGTCCTGACTTCCCATGCATTTGATGTTTTTAAACAATTTATATTTGTTATCATATCAAAGAGGAGGCGTGCAGTTATCAAAAGCATGCGAGGAACACGCAGCCTGTGGGCGCTTTCCCAGCATCACATTCCTTATTCTATTTTATCTTTCTTGGTTTTGACTAATGTCAGTAACAGCTACCGGTAATAAACTGCTTGTTAGGATTTAGCTGTTGCCTCCGAGCAGCAGCTTTGATTCATTGTCAGCTTATTTGGCAGTGTTTCCTGATTACCTCTCGCCCCGACTGCATGTTTATTGATTGGAAGTTAATAAAAAGCTCTGCCACTTGGGCGACTTCATTTAAAAGCGACGTCTGCCTTTGATGTGCGGGGCGACAGGGCACAATAAACTATCTTGTGCTGAAATGTCAGCACAAAGCAGATGCTCTTTCGTGTAGTTTCTGTGTGTTACACTGCATTTTCAGTAAACTTGATGTGATTTGTACAGCTTTGAAACTGAGATTGTGTACTCCACCTCTCAAATCTTCTCTGTTTACTGGATCAGAATGCTTGGGTTAGCATGTATGCCTTTGTGTTTCCCTGTCGTGCCTGTGTCAAATCCCAAAAACATCTTTAAAAATTCAGTCAACAGCATCTGGCAATCGCAACCTCTTGTTTGCTATTCATGTATGCTGGTATACATTGTATCATGGCGTGTCTTGCTGTGGGTCGTGGATCTGCAACATGGCCGCTCCATCAAATTTTGATGTATTCATTTAGGGTGGTGAGTGAGAGTGTTTGTTTATAGATGAGATGTTTGCTTGGTGGACATTCTCAAGCCGTTCTATCGGCATTCTGATGAGTCTTATCTGGGATGGGAGCTGGTTGACATGCCACTCGTGGGTTTGAGATCAGCGTCTCAGGAAGTTTCATGTCACATCCTCCCCCGCGGCCTGCCCTGCTGGATGACGGAGAGTAGATGTGCACATGTTGACAATGAATGTCTTGCTGTATTTACATGTTTTCTTAGTGTCAGTTTTCCAGGGTGAGGCTGAATTCCTTTTTGCTCATCTCTTTCTCCTCTCATTCCTGCTTCACTATTTTTATTTTTATTTTTTATATTCATGCATTTAGCAGACACATTTATCCACAGAAACATTCATTTACTTATTCCATACAATTCACCCATTCTTTGGCAATCAAACCCATAACCTTGTGGTTGCTAGTTGTATTTTAATAATAATTACTTTATGCTCATCTATTTCTCCTCTCATCTTTTTAACATTTATGCATTTAGTAGCCACTTTTATCCAAATTAAATGATCACATTTAAAGTTAACATTTAATCAATCCATGCATTCCCTGGGAATCAAACCTACAACTTTAGTGTTGCTAGTTGTGTTTAAATAGATTCCTTTATGCTCATCTGTTTCTCCTCTCATTCTCACCTCATTATTATTGGTAGTAGTATTTCCAAAGCAACTTATATTGCATACATTTTTGCAGTATATACTTTTTTATTAGTTCTTGTATTCCGTGGGAATCAAACCCAAAACCTTGGACCCTGAACCTTAAGAATGAGAGGTTATTAGTTGTGCTTAAAGATAATTCCTGTTTCTCCTCTCATTCTGGCCTCACTTGTTCTTTTATTTACTGTATGAACTAAGCAGGTGCTTTTATCCAATGCAACTTATACTGCATTTAAAGTACTGTATAAATTATATGAGTTCACACATTCCCTGGGAATCAAACCCATAACCTCGGGGTTGTTATGTATATTCAAAGAGATTTCCTTTATGCAAATCTGTTTCTCCTCCATTCTCACCTATTTTTTTTTACATTCATGCTTTTAAAAGACACTTTTATCCAAAGCAACCTGTATTACATTAAAAAATATACATAAGTTCACACATTCCCTGAGAATCGAACCAATAACCTTGACGTTGCTAGCACCATGCTTTATTGTTTGAGCTTCAGGACTGCAATGCTCTTCTCGTCACTTTTCATTTAATTTACCATCCTTCCCTTTTTCCTTTTCTCCCTATCCTTTCATCTTTTTCCCCATAATTACTCATTATGAAATGCCCAATGGCAGTGCAGCTTACACTCAAACTCTGTAATGTGTAAATACAGATGAGCAAAAGTTCATTTACACAGTGCATAGCTAGTGTATGAATCAGACAGCTACACACACACACGAAAATCTGCATGCATACATACACACATACCCCTTTACCACTTTCGCGGTCGTATCCCTTTTTTTGCTGCCTTTCTCTCTTGGATGAGGCCCAAGAAGCCATGGTGTCGAAATACATTATGAACATCAAAATATTTCTGTTTACAACATCACAGTCATGTCAATTAAATCTGATAAATTATTTAAACATTTATCTTCCATCAGCCGGGGGAATTTTTAATCAAGCTCAGTATTTATTTTAAATTAGCACTGTCAAGTGTGCATTTGTGTTAAATCCCTCGTACCATTAAAGATTTATCAGCTCAAATCTGTTTGGTTTTATTTTACTGTTAATTGGCTAAGTGGAGTACGGCAGCAATGTGCTAGCAACAAGTAACGATGAAAGGATTGGATGAATCATGGTCACATGAATCATGGTCAAGCACTAACAAGAAAGTGTTCTTAATAAGCTGTCCTTAAAGGAGAAGTTCGCTTAAAAATGAAATCATTTACTTCTGTATGACTTTCTTCAGTGGAATTGTGAGTGCTCTTTACATAAAATGAAAGCGTATAGTGACCAGGGCCATTCAATATCCAAAAATGTAAAAAGAAAAAAAAAAAGTAAATTAAAAAAAGTAGTCCATATTACTTGTGCATTATATTACACGTCTTAAAAAAATGATGTCAACTGAAAATGAAAGTGGTGTCAGGGGAGGAGAAACTCATGTTTTGGTAAACAATTCAGTATATAGAAGCAATACATTTTTTATTTATGGAAAAATTATTGACATTTAATCAGAATATTAATTTAACATTAATTTAGTATGTTTTTCAAAACAATTGACATTTTTTGCAATAATAATGTGCACTGATAAATCATGTACTAACAAAATAGCTAAAAATAGGTCATTGTTTGTTGTCTAGACATTAAATCTCCAGGATATTGCGCATCAAGCGGTTGAGTCTGAGACAGGAAGGGTGACACATTTCACTCTCGCTCTTCAAAACAGCGACACACAGGCCAGCAGCGCTAAACTAAAGGCCTTATGGGAAACTTGGGTGGCCTCTTGTCTCATGACTGAAGGGTTGTAATATTAATCGCATGTGATAAGAGTTTCTGAGGGCTTCTCTGAGCTTGCAAGGGAGCCGATCAGAGTGGCTGTGTATCTCTCCGCTACACACACATACACACTCTGCCCTTCAACCACTGCTGTAACCACATCCAGGTGTTCGCCCCGAGCCATGCTCACGTCTTCAGGCTTGAAGACACTGATGTAATCACTCTGTCTTGTGAACCGCAAAAACAGAACAAGGAGAAGAGTGGTTTAAGTCAGATTCCAGCATGAGGATGATAAAAGTAGAAAAACACACCAACAGCTTCTTGCTTTTTGCGTGTGTGAATGTGTACATGTCTGACTGAGATTCTGCAAATATGTCATTTCACTCCCAGGAGAAATAGCTATATAATGGCAGCAGTGCATTTTTGGGGATGCGAGGGCAATATCAATGAATGTATTCATGATATTTATATATTTAAATATATTTATAAGCCAGTAACCCATAGGGGGTGGTGATTCCTGCTCTGCTAATGATATGCAAATGGTGTAATATCGAATGTTTTGTTCTGTCTCAAGTTTATTCTGGCGTGTTTTGCGTGGAGGTGAGTAACACCACAGACCTGCAGGCAAGAGGGCATGATTTTTTATTCATGACGCTACAGTGGATTTCAGGAATTTTCAGGAACAGACAGACCAGGTGCAATCACACAGGCCTGAATTTCTTATTAACACTAAAGTACAGGCTTATGTAGAGCCGTCGTACCATATGTTCTTTATTTTTGGACTGATGGGCGGGATTTTGTATGGTGTCATCATGTAGGCTAGTAAATAAAGTCATGATTATGTTATTAGTTTGTGTTTTATTTGTTGTTGGCTGGACATCAATACAAGAAATCGATGAACATACATGCTGGTCTCATAAGCCCAGTGCTTCGTGTCTGCAGCAGGGTGGCCTGACTTTTAGAGAAACTGAGAAAATGGGTCAGATTCTTGGCTGCCGTTGCCATCTGTGGAGTGTGCTTTGCCAAATTTACATTCTGCTGTCACCATGACCAGGAGATAAATACCAGATAGCGCGCGCACACACACACAATCCAAGAACATCTCAACAGCTGTTTGGTCATGTGTAGTGTCTGTTTAGTAGTACAGAATCTATTCCTGGGAACCATTTGTGGTCTTAGATAAAATTTCACTGTCTAACATAGGAACCACTTTAAATTGACTGGCAGTATTTGCTTTTTCACCATTAAACTGTAATTCAATCCATTCCACTGTTTATTTGATAACATACCCACATCTCTCAAACTGGCCAAATGTGCGTTACATTAGCTGCACTTTTGTTGATTCGTCTGCTTGATAGGTAATTTATCATTTACCATGGCAAATCCTAATCCTCTTTCCTAATGCTGACATTTGGAGAATTCATGATTTACATAATTAGACAACTTTGATCTGTGATTTGTCGGAATCCTCGTTTTAACACGCATCTCTCGTGCCATGCCATGATGCGGCGTGTCCCTGGCTTAGACATGACATTTAGAAGGACATGTTTAACTGTACGCTGCCAAAAAGAAATATATTTAAGACACATACAGTCAGATGTTTCAAATGTTTATTTGAAGAGAAAGCACTCTCATTATTATCAGAATTATTAGATGACATCTCACATTAATAAACTGGTATATAACAACACCCAAAATAATAAATTCAGTTAAAAGAATTTGGGCATGTATCTGTAAATATTGTATTAACATGTTCATTTTTTATTTTTATGTATATTATATGCAGATACAAATGTGACTTGGATAGATAGATAGACAGACAGACAGACATAGCCAGTACTATGTGATTTAAATAGTTTAATAACAACAAACCACATGGACACTGTCACTCTGACAAATTTTGAGCTCAACATGCTGTGTTTACCGTAGTGTAAATACACTTTAGACTTCTTCACACTTCTAGTAGGCAGCTACAAAAATCAACTGCGCCAGGCCTGACCACGCGAATACAGACTATTAGAAATGATCAGGTGTTCACCTTTGTCTGGGCCGGATTTTAATTATTGTCAGTGCAGCACGCTGCGTTTGCCTCATCAACTGGATAAATATTTGACTCCTGTTCTATAAATTGGAACGGGGGCTCAATTTAAAGGCACGGCCTTGCCAAGCCGGGCTTCATGCATCTGGTGATGCGGTGTGGATTCTCTCTCTGCAGGTGACCGAGGCCGCCACCGCATGAGGTAAATTAAAACTCTGATTTTTTTTTAAAAGAATTGAATATTCCTGCACTTTCTTATTTTCAATATTTAATTACGACCTATGCCAGAGCCTAATCTTGGACTTAGAGAGAGCATTAAATTAATCAGAGTGGGTGGAAATGCTAGTGTTCTCTCCCGTATTTCAATAATGCATGGAGGCTTCTCGCTGGAGTGTGTGTGTGTGTGTGTCCAGACTGATCCATGGGTACCCGGGGGTGGGTTAACAGGACTCAGGGGTATGTATGCTCAGCGTGAGGGGGCTTACTGCAGGGCAGTGTGAATATGGGACGTCACGTATGCCTGGAAAGAAATGCCACCCACCCCCTGCCTGAGCGTGACCCTTGTTACCTACTAATGTTTATTTTAAATCCACATCTGTGAGTCACAATAAACAACTGAGATTAGAATGACAATATTATCACATCAATAAACAAGTTCCTTAGAGATTATGATAATAATGTACAGCGATATTAGTGTGAATCAGAACACATTTGAGGCATTTGCATTAGCATTTCCATAGCTCAAATAGTAGCATATCACATTAGCAAATGTAATGTCATGGCTTTGATTCCCAGGGAATCCACAAACTGAAAACGTAAGGCTTTCTGCTAAATGAGGCCAGAAACATGCTCTAAGCAATTATGTTAAATGTTTCTAGCTACACAAGTTTGAATTCATATGTGGGTAAAATTTGTCATATTGCACTTTAAATGCAACTTGTTATGCCAGTTGATGGCTGTGTTTATATGTGAGTCATTTGAATCAATCCATTGAAAAAAGTAAATTTTATGAGGAAGACATTGAATGAGTTACACAATCAATTCATTCAAAACATGATTAATTCATAAATGAAACACCACATACTGTGTGTTGCAAGTTGTATACCCACATACTGGTGTTTTTGTTTTGTTTATTGAGCTGCAAGATGTAACTGCTTGTGGCTTCGTTTGGAAATATTTTTGTTGGTAGAGGTAACCAAAGTATGAATCCAAAGGTGAATGCAAAGAAAGTGGAATGAAAAACAAAGGATGGTGTAATGCTTGAGAAGGTGTATTTTTTGTTTTTGAAGTAGGGGTCCTGTAGCTCAAGCAATAGCACATTATACTATTAACACCAAGGTCCTGGGTTCGATTCCCAGGGAATGCATGAACTTGCACAAATGAATGACTTCCATGCAAAAAAAGCATGCTTTGGAAAAACGTACTTTGTCTGGCAAATGTAAAATATGATAATGTGTACTGATAAATCTGGAAATGTATGACCAGAAATATGCAATAAGAAAGTTAATAGTATGGTTTTTGATATCTTTTTGACTTTTCAGAAAGCAGTCTTCTCTGCTCCATGTTCTTTTCCAAGAGCTTTCTTTCAATATACATGAACACCCACATCCTTAAAAGCAAATCTGGGGTATTGCGACAGACTGGATAATTTGACATATATTTTAGGTTGTTAGTGAAATGTCAACCAGGTCAGATTGGCTGCATATGGATCAGTACTTTGATCACAAGTGCTTTTGCAGCTGTTCATGTGTAAGTCAGGGCGACTGCACGCTCCAGCCTGCACTTCACAGCAGACACTGGGCAATGGCCTTTTACTTTAAAGTATGTTATTAGTTACAGTATCTAACAACTCGCAGACATACAGCAAACAAAATTCCTTTTATTTGAGAGATACATATTTATGAACTTAAAACATGCCTGTGCAGACATTTGTTACTGATTATACCTGCATATTTTAGTGGTTGAACAGTTCCTTCCAGATGTGCATTTAGCGTATACAAGCCACCCCACTGTTCTCGGCCTCTGACTCTCTCTCTCTCTCTCTCTCACCATGCAATAAATTATGTTTGTTTTTGGTTCTATCGTAGAAATTACACATTGTTAATCACGAGGCCTGTTGTTTTAATGAGTTTATTTATCCATGCCACCTCAGCGCTGCCCTGATAATGTCCCCTGATGTCCCTACTGTTAAAATGGACAACAAGTGCCATTAGCATGTTGATCGGAGAATGACCTAAAGAGTACGAATATGGAAAAAAAATGGTCAAAAATAACCATAACGCCATTAATCATCCAGGTCGTCAGGGTTCGTCCAGTTTTCACGGTCCGCTTGAGAAGTAGGGGGGCTTTCTGTTGGCTTCAAAGCAGGACTTATTAACTTCTTTTCATTCAGCTGAGACTTCTGCGAGGTTTCTTTGAAGATTTGATCAGTTACTGATGTGCATTGTGCCTGCGCCTTGGTTCAAAGTGACACCTTTCTTTCGCTGGCCATTAAAGTCGAGATGGGAAAAGTATCGGTAAGTCTCGCATTTTTATTCCAATCACAGAGCCCAAGAATAAGCTCATTAGTGCTAATTACAGGTTTCCTATTACACCACATTTCCTTCTACCCATTTGGTGTGAAATTTTAATTCCATAACAAAAACCAAATGGTAAGAACGCATAGAGTCGAGTCGCAGCGCTCCGCAAGGGGCCTCCTGCGCCTTTTTGTTAGCTACAGGTAACCCTCGTTGCCTGCCTGCCTGCTTGGAGCAATTTGTTCTCCTTGATGAATAACAGGTATAATTGAGTGGCACAGTTTTCTCAGGAAAGCCAATCTAGAAGTTGAGGAAATTGCCAACTTCAAAGTGGGTTCCTTACATCAAGCTCACACAAAACACTGCAGCTACTTCTGTAGGCGGATCTCTGAGCGTGTGCATATCACTTCTTGTACTCGTAGGATCTTTGCGTTTTCTGTTATTCATATGATAATTACTCAGCAGTGCGAGAGTCTCTCAAAGAACAATTTTAAGTGGCTATTGGGTCAGCTTCCAAAAAAAAAAAAGCTCACATTTTCAATTCTGGTTTGTTTTTTATTTGCCCATTGTTCCTGTGTTGCCATGTATGCATCCACTCTTGGTGCTTTAGCTCAAATATTTACTAAATCACGGTAGGTGGCTTTTTGTCAGCGATGTTGTTGAGGTGACAGACGGTTTTCCTGCATGCATGCACTGTGAACCCCAACGTTCGGAGGGACTCCGTCGAGTGGGATTACCCAGGGTGATTTGGCAGCGTTTCAGCAATCAGGCATGCTGCCACACAAACAGATGAAGTCAATAGAGACGTTTCCCCTTTGCTCTGAAATGTGACTCTGACAGATGCTTTGCTGACACAACATGACGGCTTGACGCACTCTCTGTGACTTCAGTTCCTTATTCCGGCTCAGAAGTGCATGATTTAACACAAGATAAATATTTGTGTGGCAGTGTCACTGCGGAATACACAGGATATCATAGAACTGCTGTCTCGCGTGAACAAAAACACAATGAAATATTCAAATGGGAATGTATGATTTTGGCTTTTAGGAAAGGCATCCTTTACACAGCCAAGTTAAGGCTGTAATGTGCATGCTCAAATTTAGTGTAAAGACATAATGCCATATAAAAGCCAGACTAGATATTTTGCCTGCTCTGACCCTTCTTAGACTCTAGTATCAAATTATATAGCTGTAATTATTGTGTAAATGCATTTATGCCAGCTCTACTACCTCACACTAAGACGCCACTTTTACAATTAAAATTTCAAACTAGAGACTTTTTCCAACTTATTTAAGCAACAATGAACCCAAAAAATACATTCCTGTCATTATTTACCCACACTCATGTCAGCAACATGCTCTTTTCAATACATAAAAGTACTCCATATCACTTTGATTTGGGGAAGAATGTAAGGGAATAATAATTAGATTTTCATCTGTTTCTCACACAACGCATTCATTTTCTGGTAACCCATCCCTTAAATAGGCTACTTGTAACTTTGAAAGGTATAACTTTGAAAGCAAGTCAGGTCAGCTAAGCCCTGCTGATGCTGAGTTGTACCTTTGGTGCTGGGTCCCAAAGAGCATCAGTATCTGAGTAATTATTGTCTAAGGGGCACAGAGGCCGAAAGTTATTACCAATCAGTGGGGTAATAGATTCAACACTTATAAATGGAGAATACAGCATTTCTCTGCAGCGAGGAGGGTCTCTGCAAGATGAATTAGGTGGGGTTTGTGAGTTCAACATTGACACAGATTCATCGTAAATCATTATGCCACAGACCTGGAGTGATTTCTGTATTAGGAGCAGAAAATGGAGTTCACCCAGTCAATGAGGAGGGCATATTTCACATCAATCACTTCCATGCTCATACGCTTTATCCACCAGCAAGGCCACCATGAGAATGGACTGAATCAGGTGAGGGCTCTTTGTGTAGGCTATGTATGCATGCATATTTCAGACAGCTGAGAACTGAAAGGTTTTAAAGACACTGAGTAAGCACTGATGTAATCGCAATAGAAATCTGTTGTTCTAACCATTATGGAAAACCTCTAACTCCTGGTTATCTGCCTTGCTTAGCCACCAGCATAGATAGATAGATAGATAGATAGATAGATAGATAGATAGATAGATAGATAGATAGATAGGCTTTACCTTAATAGAAAAGTGAAAATGTTCACATGAAATCAAGAAGTCAGAAAAATTATTTTGTGTTTATTTCAAAAATGTATTTGAGGCTTCAAATTCAAAAGTTGCTCAGTCAATGAGACAGTAAAAAAACTTACAATAAACATGTATTTATTCATTAAATAAATAAATAAACAAACAAATAAATGTCAGGGAACTGTCAAGGCTATTAACTTTTTTTTAATAGCATACTGCTTTTTAATAGTATATTTTATAGGGTTATTAAAGAGACAGTGTTAATATTTATATTTATATTAATAAGTATCCTAATTTGATTGTTTGTTTATTTTTTAATTTGCAATTGTCAAGGCTGGAAACACTTTTTAATAGAAAAGTAAAAATGTTCTCATGAAATCAAAAATCCTGGATTATCATTTATAAATAGTCTACTTCAACAACCTTTAGATGCATCTGGTTCACAAGTAACGTTATGCTATATTTAGACAGGTATGGTGGGAACAACTGAAGTCAGAATTTGAAGTACTCCTTCAGGTCGCTAGGTAAACAAACATGCGTGTCTGTAAGACAGACGTAGTCATTTAACAAACAGTCTCAGTTCACGAACCATTCACAGTCTCAGCTTGAACATCTGAATGCAGCTGGTTGTGATCATCGGAATCCGGATGTGATGAAAATGTTTGAGCTCAAAGTTTCTCCAGCAGCAGCAGCTCGAGCGCGCGGGAGTCTCGCGCACAAACTCATCATTCAGCGTCTGCTTGACAGGGATTTTTGTACTGTTTTTGGGAGGAATCCGATAGTTTTCACAGAATTGTAATCCTAAACAGACTAGTAAAGAAACCTTTTCTAACGGGACTTCGTTTTGCCTGAAGAAAGGATGCGAATAATGGCGTTTGGGAGTTTACATGTTTGAAAGGTAACCAGCAGACTTCGAAATGATTTGCTACACGTTTGGCAAACACAAAACATTGACTTAAGAAGTTGCTAGGGTGTTTAGGAGTGTGTTTGAGGCATTTTGAGTTTCGTTTGTGGAGACAAAAACCTAAGCGAAACTTTCCACTAACTTTAACGACATTTCGCCGTATGACGTCACTAACCCCTTAAGAAAGATATTGGATTTGAGTTTGTTTACTGTAACGCAGTGAACCGGTTTCGCAGTGATTAATAATTTGTTGTTTTTCTCACAGGTTTGAGGGCTGATTGCGTGGGGGATTGTTGTTTTTTTGGGTGTGTTTAGTATCTAAACATCTGGCTCATGTCCTCGGAGACTATTTTGCCTCTGGAGGGGCCTGAAGGGCCAAAAAAGCAGCTACAAGAGGAGACAAACCCACTTCTGTCCAAATCAACAGGTGAGAGACGGGGAAAATCTAAATTTTTGAGATTCTGATTCATATGTATATAATGGAAGTGCGGATTGTTTTATTGTATTGAATGCATGTTTTGAAACATGAATGATGAATTGTATGTTTGTATTGGGGCTGTGACGATTAATGATGGATGCATATTTGTAAACTGTGACGTTACTTCATAATGCTAGTAATATGGTGGACTATGCAACAGTTAGAGTTTTTGCATAATAAAGAACTAACAAAAGCCTTTTATGTAATGTTATGACAGTCTCCAAACAACTGTTAATATGGCTTTAGTGTGATAATGAACGTTACAGGTATTTAAACACAGTTAGTCAATTTATTACACTTACAACTGGGAAATCATCAGCAAAAGTCAAACAATGGTTTTGAATTTATAGCAAATGTGTGTTTAATAGTACAAAGCATGATTAGAGCAGTTTTTTAATTTTTATTTATTTTGTCCTTTTTTATTTTTTCAAAGTTTTTTTATGTTTTAGAAATATAAAAGAGCATTATGACAATGCCCACTGTAATAACATCAGACAAATTAAAACATTTGCTTCTTGACCCTTATTGCTAATTATTGCATTTGTTTTATCTCCTGATTTTATTTTTAAAGATAATTGATCATAAAATCAGTTATTTGTCTCACTTTACCTGGTGTCCCATTCTTGATGAACCCACTTTCAGTAACTGACTTGCATAAATAGCAAGTAGCAAACAGATTCCCTGTATGTATGTTGCGCCAGTAGACATGATAATGTTTTCATTATTTTCCAATAAAGATTGAAGGAGCGCCTTGGTAACTATTAGCAGGAACCACTGCCAATTATAGCTTTTAATTAACTTCCTAGTTGCTTGGGAGATTATCACATGTAAAATAAGCTTGGCCCCCCTCTTCTTTTTATTTTTTTTTTCTTAGGCACTGAACCGTTAACCATCCTATTTATACCAAGCATCATTATAGCACTGTCAAAAAATGGCAAAGTAGGACAAAGTAAGCAATCACAGGCTCCGGTGACAAATGGATTTTTGTAGGGCCTTCAAAGTCTCTCCGTTAAGACTGGATTTCCCTCCCTGGGGACTGTGTATGCTTGGAGAATAGAGCAATTTATTTCAAACTGTAATCACTAAATACAGCGATGCATCACGAGGCTGCTGGTACTGTATGTGCATTTGAGGAGTCATGGCTGGAATAAAGGGTTTCCATTCATCAGCCTCAAGCCCAGATGAAGTGATATCAATCTCTGTATTAGAGCTACTGTATTGTATTGATCTTGTCCCATGATATGCTGTAACGAGGGCTGTAGAAAGGAAAAACCCCAAAACGAAACACTCTGGTCTCACCAAAAGTGAAAACGCACTTCTGTTTGCTGAGTCACATGCTTTATTACCAGCATGCAGTTGAGTGACAGAAAAACACACGTTTGTGTAACAGGACTGCTTTGACAGTACTAAATAAATGAGTGGTCGCCTACTGCCTCCATATGAGTGCGGCCACATCGAAGGCCACTTCAAATAGAATGAATTGGAGAAGCATACCGCCTCGTTTACTCTACGGACTTAGAGCTGAGTAAGTTTAAGTGTAGCATTTAAAGGATGCCTATCTTTTTGTATGCCTATCAGGCAGGTTTTGCTCACAACCATTTTCCAGTTTAGATGAATGCGCTCTTTATGGCTGTAAAAACCTTGGCAGGTATCGTATACCCGGGAGCAGAATCGAGAAAATTAGATCCAGAGTTCTGGCCCAGGCCTACCTGATCCGCCCACATGGTTTTGCAACTGTTCAACAAAGGAATCTGTTTTATCTGGAAAATTAGAGCTCGTCTTTCTATTCTTGATACTGAGGCGAGCCAGTATGAACCACAGTATTGGCCTTTTGCATGCTTGGTTTCCAGGCAGCTGTGAAGTAGAGCAAAATCTTCTAAAGAAAAATGTATATATATATTTTTTTTTGTCCAGATAAATGCAACAGCTGCACTGATGAATCCTCAGATGCTACAGAAAAATCCCAAACTCCGATACCAGGAGATGCCACTTCAGACGGGCAGGATCACATGACCGAGAACCAATCCCATAATGACCTTGTAAGAAGTAAGTGTTAACAAATGTGTGAGTAGTGTAATCCAAACATGCTTGACATCCTTGGCCAGACTCCAGTGACAGTTGTTTATGCATATTTTTTGGTGAATGTTGCTCGAAAGTTTAGTATTCACTTGACTGAGAATGAATCATAACTTTCACTTTATACAACAGAAGCAGTGTAACAGATGCCATTTCTACAGAAAAACAGTTCCCTTTAACAGTTTTATTGAATCAGAAATATCTAGTTTTTAACTTTATTTTATTTATTTTTTATCAGTCAGTGATGCGTATATGAAACTGATCTGATAAAAAATGTTTCTCTTGTTGCTAGTCAGTACTTTGTCATAAACTTCAAAGAGTTTGTGATCTAATCTCATTTGGATTATCAACCTTTGTCAGCATTTCCTACAGTTCTGCACCACTGAAAACTGAAGCTTACATCTAAAAAAAAAAACACTGATGTGATTTTAAAACGTTTACTGTGATTATAATTGATTTCAGTATTCACTGCTGCGCTGATATTCTTTGCCTTTGGGGTTAGCTTTGATTTGAGATTACGATAATGAATAATGTATATGTAAGCCCTTTTTGCTTGCTGATTTTAGTTGGTAAGATAATGCTATAGGTGCATAAGCATTGAGTCTTGACATTAATTTGTGTGAAGTTTGTGTTGATTAAAAGAAAATGTACTGAAATTAAACCAGCGTCTTTCTATTGCATTGAAGTTGTTACTTTCAGCTGTTCTCCTGCCAAAGTCTCAGAAGCTTAGTGAGCAAGGATATCCCATTGTGGTTTGGCCTTGTTTGGCCTGGATCTGGAAATCAAGGCTGAGAACTTGAATGTACTGAAATAGGTGCTCTCTTACCTGGTGAAGCATGAGGTTGCATCATAAGGATTTTTCTTGTTCTGCTCATACGGGTTTGTGCACTTTAAAAATGTTGAGCTTGATAACATCTCAGAGGTTGTTGTTCCGCATGTAAGATTGAAGTTGGATCAGCTCAGTTGTTGAACTGACTAACTCAAGGCATTGTTTTATGCAAAAGAGGTCAGATGGATGTGGAGTGTTGGAAATTCTCACTCATCACTGAGACGGTTGGAAATAATTAGGCAAACAAAGATTTGAAACAAAGGATGTGATTGGAAAATGTTCACCACTTTTGGAGGGGGAAAAGTCCTGACACAACTACTTCCCACAGTCCTGTTGTGTGGAAATCTGGTGGACCGCGATAGAAAACTCTTCCCTGCAAGATGCACGTTTGACACAAAAATAGCCTGTTTCTAATCTATCAACCTTGTTTCCTCTCTTTCTCTCTCTCTTGTTCTTCCTTTTCCTTATCTGTCTCTCTTGCAGTATGCTGACTTTGTCCTAATTTTCTCTCGAGATGAGTTCGTACTAGTGATATGCACATACTTTCAAAGGTTTGGGGTCAGAAAGGTTTTTCTTTTTGAAAGAAATGAATAATTTGAATGCTTTTCAGAATGCATTCAGTTGATCAAATGTGACGGTAAAGATATTTCTTTTTCAACTGAATATTGTTCTTTTGGGCTTTCTATGTATGAAAGAAACCTAAAAAAAATGTCACTGTTTCCACAAATATATTAAGCAGAACTGTTTTTAACATTGATAATAATAAGCAACTGTGCCATCACAGGAATAAATTATTTTAAAATATATTCACTTTTAAAAGTTATTATTAATAAATGATTATAAGTGAATATCTACCCAAGATTCTGTATGTGTGCCTATACAATGTATATGAGGTTGTCTGGCCTAGTATGTATGGAGTAGGGTCGTAGGGCAGTGCACTAATTTGATTAGGAAGTATGATGTGATATTTTAAACCCAGAGCAGGAAATTGATAGGAAATCAACTTGACTGGCCACTTTACAACATTTTATCTTATATTTTTACTTTAATTTGCTAGCAGAGTTCACAAAATATGAATCACGCTTATTAAGCATTGTCCGTTAACATGGGTGACCAGAAATGGACGATGGCTGAACATGCTTGAGCTATCGGTGTCATTTTGGGCTTCAATAAAGACAATACAGTACAATTACACATCCAGATTCTCACAGTTTCATATGTGTGGGATGTGGCAGCCTCCTAGCTGAATGACTGAAAAGCTTGTTTTGTCCTGAATGAATTTCAAGAGACTGATGTAATGATCAAGAGGTGCTTAATCACTGAATATTTCACATGATTGTCAGTCATTTTTTAGCATTTATATCATTCTGTGCACAGACAACGCCTCTGTTATGGCAGGAATTTTGTGATCTCACTCAGGGGTATGTTAGGTCTAGGATCAGGTATTTGTGGCTACTTTCATGATTAGGCTTTCCTATTAATTCTCAAAATCAAAACAATATTTCTAAGACAGTACACATGCATTTCACCTGCATTAACTTTTGAAGAGTGCCTTTATTTCGATCATTTTGGGCGGAAAGAGTTGATTGATTCAAGATGCAAATTTTTCAGACCACGTGTTCCTCAGACGCAAGAGCCCATTAGAACACAGGAGTAATTTTCAAGTGATTACTTAGCCGTGGGTCATGGAATCAAAACTGGAATAAATAGGGTGAAATGCTTGCGCAGGGGTTGATTAAAATGGCCATTGTGATTCTACCTCTCTGCTAATTATTTCCTCATTGTCTTGGTGTAGACATATTTCATATGGAAAAATTCCAAGCGTTTCAGTGAGCATCCTCGCAAGTGCCAAAGCCCTTTTGGTGCTCTGCAGATTTATGTGTGTAAAATTTATTTAAATTACCTTAGAGAAGAGGTGATCTACACATCTGTGAGCTATAGGTTTCTGATTGTTCTCATTGACCATCAGCTCAGTGTTTTTTCATTCGCAAGGTAGACATTATGGGAAACTGCACTGGGGTTTGAACTATGCGAAGAAGAATAGATTGCATAGTGGCGTCTGACTGTTAATAAGATGTAGATTTGAGGCCCACGCTTTGATTAACTGTACACCGATGCATGTTTGAGAGCATGAATGCAACCAGAACACAACGCTGCCTTTTCCAGGCAGAAAAGCACTTGATATGAGAGTTGAGCAGGAGGGATTACTGGTCCTCTAACAGGGTTTTGGCTTCAACATTAAGGTTAAACCCCTTTTCTATTACAGTGATCTCTTGTGATGTGCTCCCCTCCTGCCCTGCATGTTTGCAGGTTCACTGCACCTCTGCTAGGTCATTCCGCCAGGCCTCTGATCACTCGGGGGTGACTGGGGAGCCACCGACCAACTCCATTCAGACAGCGTTCTCGCTACTGCTAAAATCGATACGGCCATCTCCCGTTAAAAAGCCTCTCAGAAACAGACGAGCACCCCTGTCCTTTAGCCTGATTCTTGGGCTTAAGGTCTTGATTGGCACCCCGAAGACAGAGTCCAGTGACCCACAGCTGTCACATTAGTGCAGTTAATGCTGAGATTGAAGCTGAGCAAATAAAGGAACCTTGTCCATAGATAGATATATATTTTTAATAAACTCTCCTGGCTGGATTTAGTTGCCCCTGGAGTGTATGTAAGGATCGCTATATGTCTGGCCTCATGCTGTACAGCCTCCAAGAGATGCAGGCTGCATCTGGATCCTTATGCAAGTCCTTTTTGAGTTTTTTTTTTTTTTTTTTTTGGGTGGATTTGGTGGAATCTTTGAGTCACCGATGTAACTGAAACTGAAAATACACCCCCAGCCTCCTCACATCTGTGTTGCTGGAGTTTTTGTTTGCAGTCGTCAGGAGGGAGGGTGGAGTAGTCTTCAACGTATGAAGTTTGGCAGCTCCCTCAGGCTCGGTCTGAGTCACGTCATAATTGATCTTTCGAGAAAATGTGGTAGCTGTGTAAAACGGCTAAATCCGTGCAAGATGTGCATTTATAACCGCGTTTGTGAAAAACTTCTGCGTTTATGGCATTCTTCCATTCCATCATGATGGAAACGGATAGAAGGGAAGATGAGTGTTGTTTAGGGTTTCGAAACAAGGTGAAAGTAGGAAAACTACTACTACTAGTTTTGGCCTAATTTAGCAGCAACAACAACAAGCTCTTGTAGTGCAATCAGAAGAGCAAGACGATATCAATGTTTACGTAATGGGTTTAATTTGATTATATAAACTTGAATGCAGGATGCAATTCACTATGGATAAAACAGACTTGGATGGGCAAATTCATTTTCTGCCAGCAGGAGGTGCTTTTAGAGTGGGAGAGATAAAGGTTTTTCACTTACAGCTGTACACAAAGCAGCGCTGAGCTCACAAACGCTGCTTTATCAGGCATTACAGGCAAGATGAAATAGAAATGACATTGAAAATTTTCTAAAGACACTTGTTTTCCTTGAGCATTATAGTGATATAAATACACCCATGCCGGTTTTGTGCAGTGCTCATGTTTATTCAACGTAGTAAAAGCCTTTTGAAAAATCTATTTGTGGTGGTCAGTTTTTATATTGTGACGAGCCGCCACAAATAAATCAATGTATGGGAACATTTTAAAAAACGCACCTTAAAAAAAAAAAAAAAAAAAAGCCCTGCCACTTTAGTTCAATGTCTATTTCATTGGCTGTGTTTGAACGAATAAATGTTGCTTTACATAGGTAATGTGTGTGGTGAAATGTGTTAAATCCAAGGGTGGTTAATCCAAAACCAGCTTAATACAGGACTTTCTTAAGATCACAAAGTCAATAAGTATTCATTTGAAAATAGGTTGTGCCTGTTCCATGCTATCATAGGGTTTTCTGGAGGGTTTGGATGATTTTGATGGCTAGCACGCCACATAGTGTAAATGTAGATTTGAAATGGAAGTATAATTGATGAAAAGCTCAAGCCTTCACAATCTCTCTCCTTGTCTTTGGAGTTGCCGGCTGCCTTATAAAATGTAATTAAGCAGAACAAGGTCCGAAGGGGTTATTTTTTTCCACTCAATCAGCAGCCAAATTACTAAATTTGAAATTAGTAAATCCCAGGCGCCTGGCTCAGCTTGTCATTGTTACAGAGAGATGGAGGGAAAGAATAGGCGAGTGAGAGCGGGACAGACAGTGAATGACTGCGAAAAAGGGTGGCCCTGGAATATTAAACGCCTTCTCAGGTGTCACCTCTCTACGGCAGGTTTCATTCGAACAGCCAAATTTAAATGATTGTCAGAAAGAATTAAAAGTGTGCTGTAGCACAAAAAAAGCTGAGTAATAGTGACTACCTATTCATCTTCTGCTAGAAATGAGTATAAAATAAGATGTGAGCTACGGTGTCTCTCAGAAATTAGATATTGTAGGGTGCCAGCAAACCGGAGGAGGTGCCGTAATAGAGTTAAAGTAGTTCTGGCATGTGACATTTGGAGCAGCTTCAAAGAACAGGGCAATTACTGTGATCAAGACACACAGTAGTCTCAAATAAATGTATTAAAGACACAAATTGGACAAAAATAAATAAATAATAGTCATTTTATATATATATATATATATATATATATATATATATATATATATATATATATATATATATATAGGGGTGTAGCGATACGCGTATTCGTATTGAACCGTTCGGTACGAGGCTTTCGGTTCGGTACGCGGTACGCACTATGTACCGAACGGTTCGTTGGACTAATTAATTATATTTGGAAAAACAAAAAAAATTTGAAATATAATGATATGCATTCAACAAGGTAGCCCAATAACCCAAACGACGTAACAGGCAACGCCCCTGACACCCCCGAAGAAGAAAAAAACACCAACTTATATGTTTATGTTAGGCTACTCAGTCAGGCGCTCGCTCACTCAGCACGCGCTGAAGGCTCGTTTCAAAAATGGCCAATGCGTTTAACAGACCAGAAATAGAAAATCCTCCAATAACCAACAGGTCTGGTGTTTGGGTGCACTTTACCAATCGGTCGGGGCATCCAAACAAACACGGAAATCAAAATGGACTAGTACTGTACTGTGTCGGAATTTCCTGAGCAGTACGATACAATTAACAGGCCTGCACGTTATTAGATAGAAGAACTGTTATAAATAGAACGTATGCACGGGCAGTTTTGAAAACTCCACCTACTTTGCTCTTGGCATGGTGCAGCGCAAATCGCGTTGTATCTGAAGGGCAACGCTGAGCCCAGGGTCCAGCGCCGCGCGTACCGCGTCCTGTGTGAAAGACCCTTTAGCCATATGTAACGAGCCTTCAGCGCATACTGAGTGAGCGAGTGCCTTACTCTGTAGTGGAAAACGCAGGTTTTAAGAACATGCTTAATGTAACTGAGCCCCGTTACAATATTCCTTCTTGAGCCCATTTCAGCCAGACAGTAATTCCTGATTTGTTCCAAAAAACATAAGCCCTATAGAGAACCAATTGAGTAAAAACACACTCAATATAAAGAGTTATAGAGTTCCATATAAAAAGTTACATCTTTGTATTTGTTCATAACTAATACAACAATATAACATTTTCATTTTTTTTTTTTTATAAGGAGCTGTTTTTGTTTATACAGTATGCTGCTAAGAAAACACCATAGAATATGGGTAAAGAATAGCTCCATCGTTGTTCAATGTAAAAAATAAAAAAAACATACTTTGTTAGTTTTAATAAATAAAACATTTTTTAAAAATCAAGGAAATTTATCTGCTAATTTTTTCTTTTTGCTGTATCTAAAACGTACCGAACCGAACCGTGACACCAGTGAATCGTATCGAACCGAACCTTGAATTTTGTGAACCGTTACACCCCTATATATATATATATATATATATATATAGCTGTTGTGCATGAGACAATATCAGGAAAGTTCTGGGTGAACCAGACACCTGTGCAATTTGTACCTTTCGTTTTACACTTTATTTGGTAGGTTTAGAATCATCTTATGTACAAAATGGATCAGGCGTGGCCAATAAATCACCTAAGTGAAAATGTAAATTATTTTACTTCTCTTGTCAGGAGGTAAGACTTTGCCACAGAGTTGGAAGGTCAAGTAGAGTAAACGATTTTTAATATGCTGAAGGTTTTTTTTTTTCTTTCTTTTTTTTTTTCTGTCACAGCCCTTTTTAATAATATTCATTCTACTTTCCTTCCCTCCAACCAAATATGGGGCCATCATTTCTACTGAGCGAGTATATTTCTTTGGATTGAAAGGTGTAAGCTTGCCATAGGTGTTTGTTAGGAGAAATGCCACCCCGGGCTGTTTTGGGAGATGGTGGAAACTCTCCTGGTATGTCAGTGCACATTTACAAATTAGCATTTCAATCAGAGAGATGGGCCCATGGAGCATTAAACCGTTATTTGTGTTGCATTCATATATACAAAGAGCTAAACAAATTCTAATACAGAAATCCTAGACTGAAGGATTATGTTTCCATCTTTTTATTAGTATTTTTCAAATAATGTTTTTTTATATATTTGATATTAGAGAATTGATCTTTTCATATACATTTAATTTTAAAATAAACATATTATGGATTTATGTATTAATAATATTGTCAGTTTAATGTAATTTTATATTTAATTATTTTTCTAATAATTATGTGTAATGAATTATCATTTTAATATTTTAGTTTTTAGCATTTTAATTTATTTCATTTAAAAAATATATTTATAAAAACCAGAGCTTTAGACTTTCGGCTGATTATATAATTTGTAATAAAACCTGATTAAACTTGGAAGAATCGCATATTATTCTTGTTATCAGTTATAACTTCACCACCATACAAAAGATCAAAACATTTAAGCTGAAATCTCCACTAACTTGACCATTTCATCCTCAGATGTTTTTCACCCTCATGTTCTCATTGTCGACCAGTACTTTGTGTTTTTTTTTTTGCTGGCCAACTCTTTTGTACAGGTAATGATTGTTAGCCATTAGCAGATGATGATAAGAAATGGATGGGGGCTGTTTAGCTGGATGACATGAGTTGACAAGTGAATTAATGTATGTTCCGTTTGATGGGCATCCTAATGGGGCACAGCAAACAGCTCCACTCTTAGGATGAAATATTAAAAGGCCTCGAGCCGCAAAAAAACAGGGACCTACTTTTTTTTTTCTGTCTCTCTCTCTTTACCTTTCAGTCTCCATAGAGAGCAGCACAAATGAGAGAACATCCTGCCCTGTCTCACCTCCTTTCTAACATCGCTCCTGCTTGACCGAATTTTCACAGTCTTGTTTATGCCGCTCCACGCTGTTGACGTTCATACATATTCGTTCTTGGGAGGTCTGCCATGCTCTGCTTCCACGTCTTTGGGGTACAATTTTGAATTCTTCCAGCGGAGCTATTTTCTGTGACACCAAGGCAAAGGGGTGTTTATCCACAGTTTTACATAGAAAGCGACTCCATGGTGGTACGGCATCTCTCCTGGGCGTCCCGGCTCACCGTCCCCGCGTGGGGCGTACGCCGAACGTGCGGTGACAAATGGCAATTATATTTGTGTGTTCTTCATGAATCCATCAAACACTGGCCTTTTAAAAATGCTCCCAGGATATTTGAGGCTGTCAGATCCAGGGGACCAAATTGGGATGCTGCTTAGACAGTCAAGAAGCACTCACCCCCTGTTTGGCTCTGATGTGTTTGACAGAGTGTGTAGAGGAATACCATGTATTATTCAACTACAAATGTACACTCTCAACAGTTGTTGATATGTTGGAAGCAGAGCGGTTAGAAGACCAATTTGGACTGTTTTCTTTTTACCCCTCCCTCCCTTCCGCACCATAACATGGTGTTTTAATGGGACCTGTCAGCTTGTGTACAATCACCGATTGAAATACAATGCTTGTTTTTTACGCTTAGTGCAGGTATTCAATTTTTATCACCTATCATACCTTGGGTTGAAGGCAACATTTATATTTTATTGAGGGAGAACTTTTCTTTTGGGTTGCATTGGCCTTTGGGCTTTTGTCAGGCCCATGCGATCCTATCAGTGTGCACCAGATGCCCACAACAATCTCTGTTCTATTGTTCTGGCAACGTGTTGCAATATGCATGTGCAACGTGTTCCTGACTGGGACGCTTTTGAGGCTGTCTGGTGAAGCAGAAGGTAATGTAATGTTGTGATTAAAGATCAGGTCTGGTTCAAATGCTGCAAGAGAGGATCCATAAACCATCACCGTTGTGCCCTAGGGCAGCACACTTAACATCAGACCTCTCTGGGTGGACTGTCCTGATGTACAAATATCAGTTAATAAATTATTTCTTGTTAAAAACTGCTGTTGATTTATGTTTTTAAAACTTGATTTTATTTGTAAGGTAGCTACCAAGCATGCAGTTAGACAATGAAAGAGCTTTTGTATTGAGAATTTTAAAACCTCATGTGCTTTTTTATAAGTCAGTATTTAATTTGTAATTAAAGAGCCAGTAAGATGAAAATTCTAAGCTTCCTATCACTGTTTATAAGTCCTGTACATTAGGTTTAAATCCATCCAAGGTTAAAAAACATTGTCATTTTGTCAAAATATCATTTTAAAATTACCTCAATTCTCAGAGATCCCCAAACGGTTCGCGCGAAGCTGTTCAAAAGATTCAGTTTCCTTAAACCCCACCTTTCGGTTGCATACTGTGTTCTGATTGGTCAACTGACATAGTTTTGATTGGTTGTTCCGCACACAACTCCACGGTAAACAATGCGTTAGCATCTGTTTGGGGTGAATTATGTCTTATTCCTCTTACCGCGAAGCAAACAGTAAAATAAAAAACTTGAACAGTCTCGCTGCTTTTTCTTCTGTGTGGGCGTATTCAAGCCGCGCGCTTCAGTTTGAATCTGAATAGCGCGTTAAGCGCGGGGGCATGGTCACATTAGATATAACGAAGGGAGACATGAAAAACAGACATCGCGTGGTTTTCATATGGATTACTTTATCACAGAATATCTGCTTTTGGCAGCACTTGTTTAGTTTTAAAGTAGACATGTCAAGCTTTCTATAGATATATCTCTCATGTCTCTTCGTTGAGTATTCACGGAGTTACACTTAATTTTAATGACGTTTTTGTAAATGAAGATCAGCGCAGACAGGCTGCAGACAGCACACAAACTGATAAGACGCTCGGGAGAAAACAAACACATAACTTCATAATCATACTTCGCGTTGTGATTCGGAGATGCTCGTTGTTCTAAATAAAGTTGGTAATGAACCCTCTTTTATGGCCAAACGCTTTGAAAATCCTGCTGTACTCACCGAGATTAGAAAAGCAGTCATCAGTGAAATGTTGTGAACACAACAAGGATTTGTTGTACTGCTCTGGTATTGTGGTAAAAATTAGTTTTAGCCATTGGTTCTTCTGATCTTCATTCTTTGGCAGTGAAAATAAAACAAACTTGCCTTTACAATTAAAAACACACTGTCTCCTCGACATGACGCTATCACACCAACCAGAGCGTCTGTGTGGGGGGTGGAGCAGGTCAGAGTTCCGTTTCTCCCAAGACGGTAGGCGGAGATTATTATGCAAAGTGTTCCTAGTGACGTACATAGAGATGGGCAAAAGATTTGAAATCTATAACGACTCGTAACAGCGATTCAGAGTCGACTCCTTACTTTAGAAGCCAATAACTTTATAAATCGTGTACTTTTTGGTTTAATTACTTTGCACATTGTTTACACTGATGGACAGCTACATCATACACTGTAATGCAGGTAATTTTTGATTTCCCATCTGTGTGGCTCTTTAAATGTGTAAATAAAACATCTTACAGTAACTTTTATTATAAGGACAGTCCTTTTGAAAAACCTGATGTTATCTTAAGAAACTCAAGGTTTCCTAGATTATATATATATATATATATATATATATATATATTTTTTTTTAAAGGGGTCATATAATGTGATTTTGAATTTGTCCTTTGTGTGAGTGTGTTTGTGTGAGTGAGAGAGAGAGAGCGAGAGAGATCAAACAGTGGAGTCAGCGGTTTTAACCGTCCGTGGCTTGTGTACTGAAAACACATATGGGCTTCATGATTGCGTCTGTCACGCGACTCTGTTCCCCTTTGGGGCTTGAACTGATGGTAATATTAAGGACATTTTTAACTGTCTTTACATTTATTTTGAAAGATGAAGCTCACGATTATGGAAAGGGGGGTTACATTTCCGACTAATGCTTGCGGTGTTCGCCCAATTGCAATGCACTGGGTCAGTTGGCCAATCAGAGCGGACTGCGCTTGTCGGAAGGAGGGGACTTTGTAGAAAACGATGTGTTTGAGAGAGGCGGGGCATAGAGGACCTACTGTAATGTACAGTAAAATAATGTGTTTTTTGAACATTAAAGCATATCAACATATTCTGTTACACAAATACACAAAATAATGATCTTTAAAAAGCATCATATGACCCCTTTAACTTAAAAAAGCTTGATAAAAAATGTTCTTGGAGAAAAGACCATTTGTGACCCTGAACTAGGGCTGGGCGGTATATTGAGTTTGTACGATATATGGATATTTTCTTTATAAGGGATTCGATATCAGGCAATACCATATATATCAATACACAGTAGTTTGATACAAGAATGTCTGAAGATATAGCGGAGGAAAAAGACTGAGCTGCTGTGGAGAAAGTGCATAATCCAATTTGTTCTAAACATGTGACAAGCTTCATATTAAGGCCTTTAAAAACTGCTAAGACATAGTTTATGGTTTCGTTTCACATATTAGTTTAAGCAGCTCGGCCCATTATATGCTCTGACAGAAGGGCTGCGTGTGCCGCTGACACTAGGCTACTTGTGCTGTTTAATGTGTTTGAGATGTGCTGTCACTGGTATATTCTCCATTTGTAAATGTTAGAAAGCCATGAAAATATTTATATTTTTTCTGTCAGAAGTGTATGAACCTTTTGCTTTGGGATTCTCTGCTAAACTTCACAGTCTTTAGTGAACAAGCACCGCCGCTCATGCGCGCCAAACAGACAGAGCTCAGGATGTTAGGAGCAGAATAATTCTGACTAAAATATACACTTTGCTGAAATGTATGTAGTTGGACAATAAAAGTATATTTTAAAACTACAAGTAAGTCTAGTTTTATGATAACACTGACTGTAATGGAGTAATCAACATAGCCCAACACAACTCTGTGCTCTTATTTTCATTTATTTTCATTTTTAGTTTAATGAACTTAACTTCTGCTTTAAAAGCCTTATTTTTGTTTTTAGATTGTGATGTTACAATGTTAGAATGAAATGTGAATTTAACCTTTTTTTTGCACATAATATAAAGGCTTACATGGTTACATTCACTATATTTGTTTTCATAGCCTTTGATATGTATTGTTTTGTTGGACAACATTAGGCGGTAAGTGAAATGTGTATATATACGGCTATATATAATATATAGAAGTCAACATTTGTAGTGGATCAGAAAAGTTCATCAAAATTGTCCTAAGATCAGAACACATTTTGTTTTTGGTTTTAGGCAACTTTGATTAAACCTTTCGTTCCAATTCAAATGTTGACTAGTGTATATTAAATTCAGATTTTGTTTTAATACAAATATAAAAATGAAAATAAGTAGCACTGGTATATTTTTAGCAATAGCCAAAAAAAAAAAAAAAAAAAACATTGTATGGGTCAAAATTATTGATTTTCTTTTATATTAAGTAAAGATCATGTTCCATGAAAATTTCCTAGAGTAATATGACAAGTACTTTAATAACTAGGAAAGTGACCTTTCAACTTACTGAAATTAGAATAATTTGAAGTTGATTTAAATTTGAATACATTTAAATATTATAAATCTTTTTTGAAAAATTATTTTAAAATCTCATTTTTATTAAAAAAAAATCAGAAATATTCGATCTAATAATTATTGTGTTTTTATTAGCAATTTAACTAAAACATTTTTAAATAGTTTTAGTTAACAATAACAACACTGACCAACACCCATCTAGTCTTGAGTTTTGGTGACCACTACTCCACACTTTGTATAGTGATTATTAAATATACAAAAATGAATTGAATCATAATTAAACAAATGAAGCCTCTTGATAGCCAATAGAGTATCCTGTTGGTTCTCTACATGTGTTTGAAAGTGTTATCGCTTCTGTTTGCTAGCTGTAGTGTACATGCAGATGGACAGGTGGCTGATGAGGCTGCCATGGGCTGTTTTTAATTGTGTTATTTTACATTCCCCTCAGTGTCTTCCCAGGATGATATGTTGTTATAAAGAGGTGGGCTGGATTTCTTCTCTTGTTAACAATAATAGCACAGTCAGTGTGGACCTCCCATCAAAAGAAAAAAGTAATTAAGAGAAAACTCATTTCACATGCTCTCTGAGAATTTCAGGTGTCGCTGCCTTAAAACACACCACACGAAATGCAAAGATCATTGCATAAAAGCCAGAATAAAGTAAAAAAAAAAAAAATATACGGGAAAATGTTGAATAATTCAAAGAAGCCCAATAAACATGATGTGCGTATCCTGAAGGAGAACCCATAAGACTCCCAGTAGAGCTGAACACACACTAGTGTCACTAACGGTACTCACTTTGCCATGGCTACTGTTGCATCAGATAGAGCCTCTCAGTTCAGAATCCGACCTTGTCATGTGTGTCACATGTACGAAGACTGATAGCACCTGGTTTTATGGAAGTGCGTATTTAGGTTATGGAGCTCATAGTGCTAGGATTGGGAATTGAGAACTGTAATTTTTATATAAAAATAAATAAAAATACAATCAAGCACTGTTGCGTGAGGAATTACATTTGAATAGGTAATTCCATACTTTTTATTTTCCTTTTTCCCTTGAAATTACTAAATTATATTAATTATAATTAGCTCATTAATAAACTGGGATTAAGTGCAATTGGAATGGGAGACAGAGTCCTTATTTCAGTTTTCTACAGGGCATGATGGAACATATGAATCCCCTGTGTAAAGTTTGTGATTAACATTTTGGTGAATTTTTGCTAAATAAAAAAATCATGGTTTTTTTTTTTTTTTTTTTACTTGAAATTTACTAAAGTTGTCATTCAAGTTTCGCCATAAAGTTATTTTCTTGTTTTATTTGTTTAATATTGCAATAAAAGCTATAAAAGGCCAGTAATTCAGCCAAAACACCATATTACCAATCCAGCTGTGAAGTCTCTCTGGTCCAAACCGATGATTACAAAAAAATCTGTCTCTTTCTCTTTAGCTCAACCTCAGCCTCTGCCCCAACCAGCAACATCGCTGCAACATGGCATCGACGGAGAGACTGCCAGACAGCAGAACGGTCTGCACACAGTGCTAGGTAACGGCCACGGCACACCCCGCGGGGTCACGCAGCCACCCTCTGCCGGTCCCACATCTGAGTCCAGGAAGCACCCGTCACCTGTCTCGCACCGCATGCAGAGAAAGCTTCGCTCTAGTCTGTCGGTCCACAGCGACAGCAGCAGAAGGAGCAAAAGCAGCTCTACGGGTTCCCATAAACCCGGCTCAACTCCAGAGGGTATGTGATATTCTACACGCAAACATACACTCGCACACAAACTTGTATGCGCTTGCAGATTTCTTATCCTGGTCTTCCCCTCCCTTCGTCTAACCGCAACTAATATGTGACTTTTCTGTTCTGTTTCCCATAAATGCACTGCTTTATCTAATCCTTCATAACTCCAACTAGATTGATCTCTTTATTTCTGTGGTGTTGTATTGTCTTACAAATGGGAAGGAAAAACAGAAGGCCGAGCTGAAAAAAGCAGCTTGCACATTGTCAGGTGTGATGGTAAGAAGAGGGCAGTAATGAAGGAGATCGCTGGTGCATTAGTAATGGTCACCAAGGTGTGACCTTTTAACAAGACTTCGGAGAGCGGGGGGTCTGCCATGTGTCAACCCCACCTCAGCAGGGGCTGACGCTACCTTCTCTCACAGTATCCTCTCATTAAGACCGGCTCTCAGCCTTGCTCCTGTGTACCAGCGAAGCTTTTCTGGCTCATGTATTGCGGTTTCTTTACTGCGTGATGTTCAATCATGCCTGTCTGATACCATAACCCGTTTAAATCAAGCAAAGTCTTGCACCTGCTGAGCACTTTGGATTTTCTGTAAAGCACTTTGTATGTTTTCTGTTTCATTCAATGCGACCTGGCATTCAGCTGAATTAGAAGAGATCATTTGGGAATCATCATTCTGAACGGCTTGGGATCACACCAGTGACTGTACTTAACCCAAAAGCGTTTAAAAATATAAAATAAATATATATATATATATATATATATATATATATATATATATATATATATATATATATATATATATATATATATATATATATATATATATATATATAATTTTTTTTTTTTTTTTTTTTTTTTTTAATTGATGTCTCAACCTGCACGTAAATGAAATTCTCATATATATTTAATTTTTATATATTTATATATATATTTAATTTTTATATATAAAATGTATTTATTATAAAAGTAACCTTAGGCACGCACACACACTTACTGGGGGACACATGATCCTGTGTGTGTGAACAGGCAGGAAACTATGTGAACATTTTCCAAGACTGGAAAGTTTTCAAAAAAATGTATCACTGATTTGCGAGTAGGAGCCTACTGCGAGGTGTGTGTAGCATCGTTATCATCTTCCCACAGATTTAACAGAAATGTGTATCTTAAAAGGCGTCATAGTTTTCACATCTTAATTGGAGGGGGGGTGGGTGAACAGTTCAATAAGTCTGTCTCATTACAGCTTGTGTGCGTGCGTGCGTTATTTGTAGAACTGTGTTTTGAATCAATATGTTCTCTCTCAAGTAGTAATTTCCCCCTGGAAAACAGCAAGCTGTTGTGTTTTAATGTTTACACGGATTACCATAATCTGTTTGCCTGTGAAATTAGCCTCTAAACAGCCTGGGAAGCTGAAGAATAAAGCTTTGCAAGATCTCTGCTCAGGGGATTGCGATTCCTCCTGTTCTTGGCCGCCGTCGCCGACTGCGATAACAGCAGAAAATCAACTAATTGAGAGATCTTTTGTTCTGTTGCGGGTGGGTTAGGACCTTGAGTGATGGTGTGTTTGTGATTGTGTTGTGTTGTAAGCACGCAGTCGTCTAAAATCCCTCTGACAAATTCAATTAAGGCTGCGGGGTGTACGCAGAAAGCTAGCACGGTCATTAGCGGTGCATCGTAATGCAGTGTTTTCCCATTTTTGCAGCTTCCCTAGCGTATCTGGATCTCTCTTTCAAAAAGTTTACTGCTCTCACTTCCGTATTGACTGCAAATTAACTGCTTTTTTATTTTATTTTATCCCCCTCTCATTTGGTCTCTAAAGCCGCCATGTACGACCAATGCAGCAGTCAGTCTTTCTTCATTTGAACGTTCCCACACCGCTCGCCGGCCTGTGACTCTTCCAGCTTGTTTTATGTCAAGCTGCCTTTCTTTTTGATGTTAGCCTTTGGAGTTTTCCAGATGTCTCGAACTATTTCCTCCAAGGCGCTGGGGCTGTTTTTGGCCTGGTGGATTCTGGGCATCCTTCGCTCGGGCTGACATTAAACATGAACCCTCTCATTGGGCCGGTGTCGGTTTTGCAGCTGAGATAAGGCAGACTGTCTCCTGTGTACATTACACAGACTCTCATTCCTTAAGATTCACACTAATCGCTGCTGATAAATTATACATCCAAGGGAATTCATTATGTACTGTAGCTTTTAAATCCGTTTCTAGAAAGAAATTGTTAGTTAAAAAAAAGACAAGAAAAATAGAGTGAAAGAATCGATGTGGACGGGTAATTTTTCATACTTGTTTAATAGAATGGCACAGGGTTATTATAGTTAACTAAAACTATATAAAAAGTTATCATTGCTTGATATAAATTGAACTTTAAATAACATCAAAAAAACAACAACAACTTTATTTCAGCTAGTTGCCAAAGCAACATTTTTCACTTGTTTAACTTAATATGCTTAAATTCATAGAAATCTAAAAATTTAAATAGTATCTCAAGGATACTAAAATAACACCGGTATGGCGCAAATGGAACCACTATTTAATTAATGACTAATCAAATAGCAAGCATGCAATTCTTGATTAATATGTATCGTATATAAAAGTACTTTATTTGTAAATGGTTGATGTGGCTGTCCTATAAGTTGGCATGGGCGAAATCTGGAAGTACAGCTGTTTGACCTTTCAGAAAGCTGGTGTTTTAAGCCTTTGGTGGGCCTGCATGCAAACTTGTTTCATGTTCAAACACTGTCCAGGCTGCACAGCACCACCGCTGGTCAGCTCCAACGCCTACAAAAAAAATCACTTTGATCAAACAAACATGAACATCCAGTGGTCTTCAGGCCTCGTCCTTGCTCTCTCTCTCCCCCCCTCCTCACCAGAGCCCAATCAAACCCAGCGATCTCTCTGACAGCTCACCACAGACTGATGAAAGCCATGCAAATTCAGGTTTTAGGCTGATAACGATACACAACACATCGCTGTGATTTCTCCAATGCACCACAGTTTGGGTTCTACAGTTGATTAGAGGTCCGAGCGGCACGTCCAGGCTGGTAGGGGTTCACTGTTATTCTCTACGGCACTGTTTATGCGGAAGCGCAATGAGTGCATCTTTCTGCTTATTGAAGCTGTAATGTTAGTTTGAGTGAAAAATTTTCTCTTTTTACATTGACATTTTGTTGTAGTTAGGTTTTTCTGTAATTCACATTAACTTTGTATGCCCTGTACATATTACCACACTACAGTCTGATTGTAAAGTAAATCAGAGTATTTACCTCAACTGAGAGAGTCCTCTACATAAAAAAAAAAACAAAACACACGGAACACAGAAAATGCTAGTAAATAGTTTGATTTTTTTTACGTATCCCAACAGATTGCTGGCAAGCGATCTTACAAAACCCCCTTTTTACTTATACAAACAGTTAACAGTTGGACAGATGGTTATTTAAAAAAAATATATATTCACGAACAGGCCACTTGGCTGCCTGGATACTCTATGTAAATACATTAGTTTTTTTTTTTTTTTTTTTATAATTTTTTAAGTTTCCTAAAAGATGCTCGGCCAGTGCTCCTGCAAAACTGTGTATCCATGTCATCTTAAACAACAGTAATTTGGCATCGAATGTGGTGGCCCTCAGAGAGGAAGGTTAAATGTTAATCAGAGATGAGCGAAACGACAGCATTAACATGCCAATTTGCTGGCGAAAATGTTGGACGCTGTTAATCAGCTTTACGTGACCAACCCTGTGCTTTTGCATGATAATAACCCCATTATTCACAAAGCTACTAATCAACCCAAAAGTGGAATTCATTCCTTTTGAATTTCTCTGATTCCTCTTTTGCTCTAACTGCTGCTAAACCACCGTCTTCACCTCCTTCACACACACACACACACGCACACACACACACACACACACACACACATACACACGACACACATACTGTTACCCCATAGTATGATTAAATTATAAAAATAATACTAATATAAAACAATTTAATAAGATTTTGCGTTAAAACAAAAAAATATATATATTTACCTTTTCAAATGATTTAATATTAAGGCTAATTTTTGTGATTTTGATTATAAAGGTGAAGTTTTTGCACCACTGGCAACAGCAAAATGCATAGCAAATATCATTGCATGAAATGTAGAACACTAAATAAAAAAAATAATAATAAAAAAATTGTATGTTTATTCAATTCTTTTGTTTTTTCTGTTCTGCCCACTGTAATACTCTGAGAGCAGACTGCTGTGTCCACTGCATCCTGGCCTGCCTGTTTTGTGAATTTCTCACTCTGTGCAATATGGTGGTGACTCAGGCATCGTGCGGCACCTGCACGTCCGAAGCCTGTTGCTGCTGCTGCTGCGCAGACGACCTGGGAGATGACTGCAACTGCCCTTGTGACATGGACTGTGGCATTATGGATGCATGCTGTGAGTCCTCGGACTGCCTGGAGATCTGCATGGAGTGCTGCGGGATCTGTTTCCCGACATAAAAGCCCTGATACATGTGGGCCAAAGCCAGGACAGATGTTAAGAGAGGGAGTGTGTTTGTGTCTGTGACTGTGTGAGTGAGATCTATGGAGTGTTTTCTATTCACACTTCTGAAAAATCTGTTCCTGAGCTCAAGATGACCATAAAGGGACTAAAATACATGACATACTTTAAGTATCCTCGTAGACTAAAAAAATGCATAAAAACATAGATATTCAGTGCTTTATATTAAATCCTTTAATGTATCAGAGCTTGTTCTATTTACTGTTTTTACATCTCTTTGCAAATGTTTTTTGACATTTTGTTTTTAAAGACACTTCACACTTTATAATTTTAAAAACTTGCAGATGTTGAAATTAAAACAGTAGACGTCACACAACTTGAGGTCGTGCTGCACATCACTGTAATTTGAGAGAAACGCAGCACTTTCACACTGTCAGAGGTCAAACCTTTGTGGGTGTTAACTGGGATTCTTATTTTGAACTGCTTCTGAAAAACAGGGAGGGCTGTTTAAATGATGCCAAATTTCGTAGTCTTTATTTAAACTGTCTACTGTAGCTCATTTAATTAAATGTCCCTAAGTTCTTGAAACGACATGAGCAGTTAGCTTGCTGTTGCTTTAAAGAAACACAGATGAACTGGATACACAGAATAGTGTAGAATGCAGATGCCGAAATCCACTTTATGCAAGATTTTTCGTAACTCTACAAGTTACGTGTAAACTTGACTTTTTGTTTTTCTTTATTAAGCCTTTGCTAAAGATATCCTATAAAAGCACCTTTTTGCTTTAGTACTTACGTGAATACTAAATACACTATGGCATAGTGTTATTTTCCTTGACTGTTAAATCATACATGTAGTTCAGATTGCATTGCCTAAGGCCTTCTTGTGAATTGTACAAAGCTGGCATTTGTCGCCATTATGTAAGCTAATGTTAGCATCACAACGTTAACACAGTTGGTTTTTTGTTCATAGTGCGCAATGCCTTCGGTACGCTGTGCGTTTGTGATTCGTCTGACTCATCTAGTAAGAACTGCTCATGACATATTTGCCAAACTGCACTTCAGAACACCAATGTGACTGAACTGACCTGAAACATTCAACTGAACCCGGTTCAAAACAAACAACTTTACCTCTCTAGACTTTACCTCTCCAAAATCAGACTAGTTCTTGTGTGTCTTTTGACGAGACTCACTTTAAAAACAACTTACATAGACTGGCTTTTACACTGAAAATATGCAAAGTATAATTGATTTAAGATGCTTAAAGTTTGTTACTGTAAAGGCTTTTCAAATTAAAGAGATGCATTTTAATAGTAAGCAAACTAAAACTCGTGTCATTTCCTTGAGGTTTTAATCTCCAAATTAATTTGAAGGAATTTCTTATTTATATATATTGAAGAGAAATTGAAAAATGCACATAAATAGATCAGTACAAAAATCTATACATTGACAAATAAACTGATGTAAAATCTCCCTGTTCAGAGCAAAACAACTATTTAATAAGTAAAGACTAAGATGAAAATAGGCAGTTATTTAAATTTAATTGCAACACAAATGTGTCTTCAAATCTGTAGCTAATTACAATATCAGAAGAGCAGACAAAAATGTAATAGTCTATAAAAAAAAAAATAAGCAATCTTTTCACATATAAAAATTCAGGTGCCATAATTATGGAACTTATTTTTTTTTTTAAGAATGTGAATAGAGCTTAGCATTTTTTATCTGTATTCATACTGTATTCAGCCCATTTTGATGTTTGTGTTTTTCCTCTTTGTCCTCAATTCACTTTTTAAATGTTTTCAGTATGTACCAAGGGTTGTTTTGTTAATGGACCATCAACATTGCAATTTTCTAAAAATAAAATGTTAAACTGGAGGCTGCTTGTGATGCAGAATTGTGTGATTATTCACTGAAAATCGGCTACACGTTTTATTCTCAAAAAGCTGCCCGTGGTCTGAATGTTTATCAGGTGCATGTCATGCATCAGTGGAGCTGGGCTGTTTCCCATCGCATTCAGGCATGTGGTAATTGACTCACCTGTACAAGGTTCAGAGATGGATATAATGTGTATCGTTAGCATCATAGTCAGCGGATCAAATTGGAATGTCTCCAGAGAGATTTTAAAGGTTTGTGATAGATTCAGGATGGTACGTCATGCTGAATTAAAGGTTAGAGGAGTTGTACAGTCTATTCAGTTGTACAACAGAAGGTGGTTAATTATGCTTCCGAATGGCATGACTTTGCCCCTTTGTCAATTATCAGAATTTTTTCCCATTTTGTCTGTTACATACTGTAATATACATACCGTAACATCTTTTGCAATGCATAATGCCCATATTTATATATTGACAAATATGGTAAACAAATTGTATTAACACTATTGTTCAAAAGTTTGGGGTCAGTGAACAATAATATTCTGAAATATCATTATGCAATTTAATCTAATTTAATTATTTTGTCTTTGAATGCATTTCAAAATGTAATTTATTTGTGATGGCAAAGCTGAACTTTTAGCTTCAGTGTCACATGATCCAATATTTTTTTATCATTATCAATGCTGACAACAGTTGTTCTACTTAATTTGTTTTTGGCAAACACGATTTTTTTTTTTCAGGAGTATATTTGATGACTAAAGTAAAAAAAAAAGAAAAAACTTCACACTTGACTATCAAGTAAAAAAAAAAAAGCTTCACACTTTTGATCAAGTTAATGCATCCTTACTGAATAAAAGTTTTAATTTAAAAAATAAAAATGACCCCAAATTTCTGAACATTAATATATATATTCAACATTTTATTATATTGGTCATTATCCACCTTGGTTTCTAATGACTAAAATCTGCCTTTTAATAAAATCATTCACTAAAGAAATAGGGATTGCACTGTTACATCAGGGACATGGCCACCCACATTGCATAAGTCAGGAGAAACCGGAGCCTTTCCCACTGGCTTGTGGTCTTCCCTGACCTTTGACAAACCTTTGTCCCTGTTAACCTCTCAATTAACCTCGACACCACCCCACCTGTGCTGCCTTCTGTTCCCACCGACAACCTGCTGCCGCCCCCTCACTTCCTTCATTTTCTGCCCAGATACCGCCTGCTGGAAAATTACCATCTTATTTCACTAATGGCATTGCTGAAAATATTGGAATTCATCTCTAATCACATGGGAGAGTTTTTTTTTGTTCTTTTTCCTCCATATTCTTCCACTTTTTTTCTTGTACAGAAAGAGGACGAGTTGAGAAGTCCAGGTAAGTGTGTAGTGACCTTTTCACAAAGTCATCCACCTCTTCTCCTTTTAATCAAACCCCCTCTGTTCCTCTCTGTGCCACCGCTTGTAATGTCACAATTAAGGTGGCTCCATTGTTTCTGTTTTAAGGCTGAAGAGACGTAGCGCTCCTTGGTACCAGGGTAATTTCTCTTACAATATTAAATAAGTCATTAGAGACCCGTGGCCACCACCTTCACCCCGTATGGCAGAAATGAATATCTGCCGTTGCCCGGCACCTTTTATAGTACTCTAAAATTACATATTCAGAGTTGTAGTTGCACTGTTCTTGCATCATAAGAGGACACGCAAATATGCAGTTTGATTTGTGCAAGCATGTACTATGATATTGAATGATAAAGAGCTTAAAGATGATAACTAGTGGCCTCTGGCCCTTAGCTAACCCAGCATTATGGCTGTTTTAGTGATATTTATGGCAGAAGGACTGTAGAGCCAAAGCAATGCTTCATTCTTCTGAAATATGGACTTGTACAGAGATATGTGGCTTTCAAAGGTTACATTTTCTGTACAGTTAAATTCTTAAGACACATTGTGAACTGTAAATTAAACCCCTTTATCAATTAACAGAATTTTTCAGTTATATAATATCCTTTGTACTGTGCTGAAAATCAGCTTTTTAAAAATTGCTTGTAAATCTCACTATATTATGACCAGATTTTGGAATCAAGTTTTTGTCAACCTGTTTTCTTTCAATTAGCAGGGGTTTTGTTCTTTTTGGTACTGATTGGTCATGGGCCAGATTGATCTGAGCTTATGCACCTTATGTAAGTGGATAATTTTGGCAATATTCACTCAAAAACAACCAAAACATTTCCTAACAGGAACAACACAAAACAAACCTGTGGTAATTGAAAGACCGCAAGTTGACACAAAGATTAAATCTGATATTTGGTAGTAGGCCAGTAATTTTGGAATGGGAAATTTCCAAGAAGTACAAAATTGATCCAAGTTGTTATACCTTGTATGAGCATAGCAGTTGGATTTAGTCCAGTGTAATAACATTAACAATAACTATTAGCATATTTGGGAAAACAAAGTTCCTCTCCTGGTCAAAATGACCAGAACACAATCTGAATAACATACCAATATTATTTGCCATGCATAATGCACATAATTTTTTATTTGTTGTTTTAAAAGATTTCTTAAATCATGACTAATACGTTTTATTGAATCAATTTGCGTAAAAGTAGTGTTCAATAAAAAATGTTGCCTTGTGAGCCAAACCCATCCCTTTTCTTGAAGTCAAGCATATGCATAATGTACCATCCTGCCCTTTTTTAAACATCAGAGTCAATGAGGCTTTTGAGTGGACAGTCTTTCAGAGAGTAGTGTTTGAAAGGTAGATCTGTCAATCAGTTAAGCAAAGGCAAGTCGTGGAGGACATGGAAGGGGGAAAAATAGAGTAAAAAAATGTCACTCTCAATTAATCTCCTCAGGTTCTGTCCCCATTTAAACCCTCACACATGGAGGATGCCTTACAATGCATTCATTACCTAGCCAACTTAATTGACTGTGACAAGGGCTGGGGATGTTTTGCATTCAGTATTTTTGTTTTCTTGTAATTTCAGAAAAAAAAATAGCTGAAATACAGTTGTGAAGTGACAAAAATAGTGACATGGAAAACTCTTATATAGCAGATGTTGTTTAATTTTAATTCTTTCGTATATTATTTTTGGGAACAAGGAAAAATACAGCCCGTTTCTAACCTATGACAATCACCTCACGATAAACAGCTTGTCATATTGTGCGTTTATTTTCCTTTTTGGAATTTTGTTCCTAAAAATTGTATTAAGTGTAAAATAGACACAGCGAATGAAATGTAAATGATTTGCAGGTTTGTATTTTGTATTTCAGCTCTGCCTCATTGTACTCACACCTTAAATATTTAAAGACCCCCTCCATAAAACCTTTGCTACTTTACAAGGGCACCGCATGCTGTTTAATCTCTCTTTACCTGCAGGCGAAGCAACAGCAATGTAACGACAGCAAGCGGTAGTTAGCGAGATCAGGAAAACAAGCCCACAGCCACAGACGGGGCACAGAGCAGTTCAAAGTTTCTACAGCTCGTCTTTTTGAAGTCGAGCACTGACAACACCGGCTTTGGGTTTAAAATGAAAGAGACACATTGAGACATATTTTGAACATACTGTATGTCTTAACTTTTCATATGCATTTTCCCAACTTTTTCAACTGCTTATCAAGAGTCAGCTGTGAAGGCTTGTCTAGCCTATTAGCTAGACATTAAACTTTTGCACCTTCAAATTTTTTTTTTGCACCCCCTGAATGCATTGAACCATGGGAGAGGCAAATTAAATTGGACGTGTGGCTCGGAAATGCCTGTTTATTTGCTTGTTCGCAGTCCTTGAGCTAGAAATTGGATGTCACCTTTGCTACTTGTCATTCTTTGATATGGATGTGTTGTGGGTACCAAAGTAGGGGGCTGTTTGTTTGCTCTTAACATCACTTAAATGAAAGGCCTCAATAGCCTGTAGTCATTCTCAATGATTGGCAGTTTTGTTTGCCGCGATGCTTTGAGCGTGTGTATAGCGATCCACACACGCTGGATTTGACAGTAATTAAAGAAAAAAACACATGATATCAGTTTTCTTCTGGCCTTTAAAGATGCATCTGAATGTGCAGCACATTTGGCTATTTATGGTTTTGTCAATCAGCAGTGGAATGCATGGTTTATAAAAGATAAACAGTTTAATCACTTAGTTTTTTCAGTCTGATATCTTGTGGTGAAGTCAGTGGCATGTCAGATCTGGCTAGCGTATTTACTCAAGTCTGTCAGTGTGCAGATCTGATGCGATCTTTACGCTGACATCAAAACATTATGATAGAGGGTGCTACTATAAATGGAACACAAAACCCATATTTTACACTCGAATCAACTGAAAATGAAATAATGTATATTTTGCTTAAAGAAAATGAGGCCTATTTTAAGATCATTTAAGATGTCTTTCAGTATGATTTTTACATTGACATTTATTTTCATGACAACTTCCTGCTAGGTAGTAATCACTGTAATAGATAAATATTATATACATTACATTATTTAAAATAAAAAATGATAGACGGATGGATGTTATGCTAATTATAGGTATTATAATATAAAGATGTTGGTATTATTATAATAAGCTAAAAAAAAAAAAAAGGCCAACCAAAGCACCAGAACTAACTGATCTTCTTTTTTTACTTCTCCTGGTTGAACCTGAGATCATCTTTCAGAACAAGCTTAGACAAGATTAAATCTGTTTTCTGCTGTAATTACACCATTACAGATGTTCTTGATTTGTTTTTCAGGCTCCTCAGACAATAGCTACACCTGTTTATGTCTCTGTTTTACTTCTTTACCATTCAGAGGCAACCTGTCAGGCTGACAGGTACTATTTGTTGCACATAGCAGTGTGGTGTTTATGTCTGCATCTGATTGTTGCATCGCTGGGCGACGCGAGGGAATACAGGGAAACTTCACAGGTGTGTGAAACGTGCACCTGCAGCCTGCTCTCGCAGGAATAACCGCTTGTGTCCCCACACCAACCTCGTAATAGCTGCTCATCCTGTGGTCTTTCATGAAAATCCGCCACCCCAGCTTCCTAGACTTGTTCATTCATTAATTTAATCTCCATCCTCATTCCACTGTGCTTGCACTACTTCTGCATTACTGAATGTGATCTATTTCCTGCATTATTACGTTATTTCAAGTCAAACGCATGTAGATGCAGTAAATTGCAACATACCTTAACTGGTTTAATGTGGGATTCAGCTGTGTTCGGAGCAAAAGGTTAAGGAAGGACCAGAATACGGCCCTGGAAGAATACGTGCCTCATGGAAGATTGGAGCGATTGTGGCTTCTCTTTCTCATCTCAGTCCCTCTTCTAAGAATCGAAAGTGACTAACAAAGAGAAATACTCCACTGCCCGAGGAATATTCATGATCTAGCTTTCAGGTTAAAAATGTATATGCAAATTTACTACATTAGAGCATGCACAGGTTGTTAATAAATTAGCACATGGCAGAAATAATTCCGCTTAGCGGGATGAATCTTTGTGCAAGCTGTCAGCTATCGCATTGTTCTGGATAGAATGTGATGCTGAGACGGCAACACAGGCAGTGAACTGTGATGTTTTAGTGTACTGGCTCCTAAATCTCGTGGCACTGGCAAAAATCGTGTCGTTTGTGTGTGTGTGTTAGCGTGAAAGGGATCGTGTTGGTGTGCGTGCATTTGTGAGTGTTTTAAAGCTCAGGATTTATAAAGTAGGACAGACAAAGCCAGTATAATATTACCTCTCTTTGGAATGAAATGATGCATAATTTATTCCACCTCAAAAGGAAATATCCGCCTTTTTCTCATCTCTTAAATTACAGATATGAATTTGGTAGCGCCGTGTCTGGATTGTCTTGTGTGAATTTACAGTTGCCATTTCCTGAAAATGATGCGATATACCTGATCATCACTATTATTATTTTCGCAACTACTGAGGAAGTCAATGAGCAGTTATACATTTACCCAGAGGGAAGTTTTATTATTCAGAGGTTGCTTTGTCATAGGATATTAGTTATGTTTTAATACCAACTTTGTCTTAGGTGATATTTCACCTAAGGTTGCTTTTGGAGCAATTTAATTATGCAATTGTCATTATTGTAATTAAGTTGTTATTATGCAAACCTACAGTAGGATTTAAAAGATAAAATGTTACTGTTTGCAGATTGCTGTTTTATAGCTCCAGAAATTTAATTAACTAACTTAATTATTTTCCTGGGAAACTTTAAAGTCATCAGTTTTCATTACAGTAACAACTTCAATATCTTATTGTTTTTTCTTGATAGTAAATGTAGAACAAATTGAGACTTGAGACAGTTATTGACTAGCCTGACTACGTCAGAATTCGTACTTCCGCACAATTTCAGTTCGCTTCTGTACTCTGTATGAGATAGCATAAGCATACCTTCTCCCAGATTTCCTCTGGCTTCGCAACAGCCGTCCAATCAATGAACAGAGGGCAGGCTGAGAGCCGTGACGTAGAAGCTAAACTAAGCGTAAGTGCCGATTTTAAGATTGCAGTTTAGGTTAGGGAAATCGAAAACGATCGCAGATATGGAGACACTGGATGCAATTCGCTCTGTTGTGGAGAATATACCCGGCATTAGCCAACTGAAGCCCGAACAAGAAGAGTGTTTGTTTCACATTTTGAATGGAGGTGTTGTTGTGGCCCTACTCCCGACAGGTTTTGGGAAAAGTTTAATTTGTCAACTGTTACCAGTCGTCAGCGAGAAACTGGGGAGGCCAAAGTCCGGCAAGGCAATAATTGTGATTGTGTCTCCCTTGATTGCTCTCATGCAGGCTCAGGTTAAAGAGACAGCGAAACTCGCTTGATTATAATTTTTTTGTTCGCAGCATATCTGTGTTTCCAGTGGAAGTTTGAGGCAGCTGAACTGGCGCATAATACACGTCAAAACCAAATGTTATGTGATTGACTTACGGGTACACCAGTGTTTTTAAACTTCAGACTAGAGCCCCACCACAAAAAAGTAAACGCTTGTCAGTTATGCCCTTCCAGACTCGTTCTAGTTATTGACAAACAGTAGGGAGTGAAAACCTATAGCGTTTTGATGTCGGAAGTATTTGAGAAGTGTTTGAGTTCAGATTGAGATCTTTCACTTTGATTGATTGCACTTGTCAGCACAATTTGACATCGGTGAGAGGAGAAACATCTGAGAAACAGGTGCTTTGAGAGGAAAACTCGACATTTGCTCTCCATTTAATCTCATTGCTTTCTAGGAGAATTATAAGTGATCTCATTTAGGATTTTTCTTTCCTATATGGTCTCTTCAGGTATCCTCAGTCTTTCAAAGTGCAATCCATGCAGGGTTACCTATGTGTCTGATCATGCACGAGTGTATCGGTGCGTGTCTGCTTGCATCAGCTCTTTGGACTGCCAAGCCTGTGATTCTGTGAGTGTTTACATCCTGTTGTGCCAGCTGGTGTTGCGTGGTACTTCTTCTTGCCCCATCCCAGATTAGCATAGCAAAATCTATGGAGCTCTGCAGCCTGACATTCTATTTGTGAAGCCCTAGTTGCAGTCGTGTAAGATGTCAAGTGACTCGCAGCGAGGTTTAACAAGCTCCATTTGTTCAATCTCCTGTTTAAACATTCTGTACACATCGTCGCATATCCTTAAAGAGGCTGCCCTATCTGTTAATTAAGTCCCAGACTAATGTGGCACTTAACTGACTAATCAAGAGATTTTGTTTTCTCTAATTTACTGGAAAACCAGCACCACATAAGCTTTTTAATATCAACAGAATGGGACAGTCACAGCTGCCCCAGAAATTGAAGGTGTCGCTAGAGAAAGGGATGTTGGGCAGGGTTTCTCTTTATCCTTGGTTTGGTCTGTGACTAAAACTCTTTGACAGCTCTACAATGTGTCAGTTTAGGGCAGATTTCTTTGTTTATCATAATGAAACTGCCTTCGTAAGCCATTCTACTTCTACAGTGTGACAATTTAGGAACTTGATTTTATCTGTCAGGAGTTAGCTTTGCTTCCATGTACTGAATATAATCTATGCAAAAACAACAAAAACAGCAACAACGACAAAAAAAAAATCTATATACGGTACCACAAAAAAACAATTCTTGAGTATAGCAGAATTTCTGTCCCATGTTTTTAAAACTACATTTTCATTGGCTAAATAATAAAACAAATAAATAAAGATATTTCTTTATACTTTTTTAGAATAAAGCATTTCAATTTTTGTGTGTTCGGGAAAACAGAACTGTCACGGCCAAGCTAAATATATAAATACATTTAATCTTAAATAAAGCTGCATTTCCATGCCATGTGTTCACGAAAACATTGTCATTGGCTAAAAATATAATAAATAATATATTATAAGAAACAAAAAAGATTAATTACTTGCATAATAGTTATAGTTAAAATGTTTTTCAAGTTAAAGACATAAACAGCCAAAATCAAACACTATCAAGCATTGGTAAAACCACTGAATAGCTATAAACCGCATAACTACAGGCTGTAAAAAGGTCTGGGTGGTAGATAGATGTTTTTGTTTACTGTAGCCGGTAAACAAAGCTCTAATTCAAGCAAAATGATTCCAGCATGTGCGACAGAATTTGTGGGATTTAATGATGTGTATCAATGCCTTTAAGACATAACCGGCTTGTATAGTGAGTGGAACTGTGTTGCATGGAGTGCAAATGTTTGAAACTGTCCACAGATGTCTTATAAGACTTCTGGTAAGAAATGCAAACCGTGTGTGTGTGTGTGTGAGAGAGAGAGTGAGTGTGTTTTTGAAGAGCTAGCTTTAATTTAATGTCACCATGGCCCACTAGAAGAAAAGGAGTTTAACCTTAGATCGTAAAAAAGGAGTTGTTTGACTTCACAGTGTCAGGCTTTGAATTGCCTGCATTCTGAGTGAATGGAAAAGTCATGTCAGGAAGGTTGTTTTGAGGGCAGCAGATCTGAAAAGTCTGTAAACAATGACTCATCGGCATGTGCCTGAGTGCAAAGGAAGGCAGATCTCCTGTCCATGTCGCTCACAGGAAGAGAACACAATCAGGCCTCTGTTTTAGACTCATAAATTAGATATTCATGCTTCATAAGAAGCCGCCCATAGGCCAACCACACTGTGTAATACACAGAAGGGGTCTTTCTATCTGCTCAATATGGATTAATCTAACAGTCTATCACACATCAGAAATAAACTCGACAACAAGCCAGTCAATGCATGTTTCTAGTAAGTCTGCATGTTTTATGTCTCTCAAACACACGTGACGCCAGATGTTTTCAATGTCTGCATCATGAGCTACATCTCCAGAGCTGCTCTGAGAGTCACCTTTTACCTTTTCACCATTTCATTTGAGAAAAAGCTACCTTCAAATATGCAATGAAACTCAAATGCTTCATGACAAACCAACAAAATAAAATTTTTATAATGAACTTTAAGTTATTATAATAGTACTTTTATTTTAAGTAATATTGTCCACCCAAGATATTCTTTCATATTTTTTAGGGTTGTGTTGTGCAGCATCATATTTGATAAAAATAAATAAATAAAATAATAAAATCTTGTTTTATTGTAAAACAATTGTTGCATTAATTTGATTGCAATTACAATTTTTATTAGACAATTTCGATGATAAATTTGTATCAAATCATAAAGCACCATTTAGGGGCTCTATTGGAGATTAATTGTGAAAAGCATTTCCTTCTCTATTATAATGATGATAAATATCATATGATATGGAAAATAATATCATGATAACATTTTTGACCATATCCCCAGCTCTAGCCAGTTCACACACTATCCGTAATCCAAAATAATAATTTGTGCATCTTAAATCATACTATGTCAAAGATACTTTTTCTGGTAGATTTTCAAAGTGTGCATTCATTCTTTGTGCTGTAAAGAGTAGGTTGTGCCTGATTGTTCTGTTTTGGCTGATTCTTTCTCGTTGAATGTCCTGTTTTTTATCATACTATTTCAGATTGCGGTAGAAAGTGAGAAGCTGCTTTAGTGTTGAATAAAAATACATAAAACTACAAGTGAAATGACTTGGATAAGCTACATTTTAATGCTTGCATGTGATGAGGAAGACCACTGGTTCATTGTCTTAAAACATATTTAAAGGTATGTACTTCATCATCAGAGATGTACATACTATTAGTGTGATTTGGAACACAGCCACGCTCATTAGCTGCAATAAAAATAACAAAGAATCAGTGTATAAAGTAAACACACAAAGTCATTAAGACAGCAGTGCAAATACATCAGACGTTTATTAGCATAAACACTTCAACCAGTATATGTGCTTTGAGGTAGACGCTATGCGGCAAACATACAAGAAGAAAAACAAAATCCCTGGATAAATAATTAAATCTCTTGTGACAGCGCACAAAGCTTCTGTGATACATTAATTGGGTGAAATTAGCATGAATTAAAGCAAATAAGTGTAACATGTAATTTATTACTTTCTAAGCATACTTTCGCCGTGGAAGTCTCAGATTTCCCCCAAGATTGCTTTAACAGCTATAATGCATTTCTTAATTTACTCTGTGGAAAATCAATTTTTTCAGAGTTCATTAAGCACCAATATGTTACAATGCAGCTCCCCAGAGCACGCGGCTACAGAAAAACATTATGCAAATTGCTGCGAGCGCATTCTCAGTATGTAAATAGATACTAACACCAGTGTCAAGTCTCTGTGGAAAGCTTTGTTAGCGAAACCTTTTGTTTCACTGCTTTCTGTGATATTGCAGATGAAAATAGCATTCGCCTTGTTGCTTTCGAGCAATGTGTCTACAAGTTTTGCAGTTTGCAGTGTTCTTTGCTTCAGTTTTGCATCTGTTCTGTCATTTTTGTCAGCGCTTCTGAATACCCTCGCTCACGTGGACTGTAATTGAAACATTGTAGTCCGTGCCGAGAGGCTTTCTGTGCCAACGAGGGGCCCTTGTCCAAAGACCTCACTATGCAGCCAAACCTCGAGTAGAAAACCCCCTCTGTAAAAAGTGGAAGTCCATGTTGTAAAGCAGTAACAGGCCACAGAGTGAGCCCACAGCCCCTTTAATACAATCATCAGTTTACACTCAAATATGCTCTTTTCCATTCCTTGGCCTTAATGTTTATGTACCCACATGAGAGTTTCATGGCACAAGCTCTGTATCTACCTCTCTCTCTCTCTCTCTGTTCATTCATTCATCTGTTTTCTTTTCTTCTAAATCTTTTATGTAGGCCTAGCTCTTTTGAAATTTTTGAAAGATTTTAGGTTGAGACAAACGTCAATGAAGTATCATGGATGGTATCAGATAAAGCAATATAGCAATGCAATATTATATTTAGTTCCAATCATATTTCCTCTTTATGCAAAACAAATAAATAACTTCTATTTTTCCATCTATTCTATATATTTATTTCTTTTTCATAAGGTAAAACCTTCAGAATTAGCATGATGCTAAAATATAAATAGATGCTAATGTATGAAGAAATAACTTCAATAAAATATTTGTCACTTTGTTACAGTAAGTGTACATATGTGTATATATGATAAAATGAGTAAATTAAATAAATTATTAATAATTCATTTTTTTCAAGATTAAGCACTGTATCACAATATCTATGTGTGGCATGCATTAAAAAGACAGTTCTACTAATAGTAATATTAGTAATAATACAATTTGTAGCACTTTTCTCTTTTTTGCAATTTTATTACAGTACTACAAATGTTTACATTTTCAAATGTCTCCAAAAAAATTAAATAATAAATAAATAAATAAATAAATGAAATGTACATAAAAAATAATGATATTGGAGTGAAATATAATAATTTTATATTATATGTAATTTATTAATATAGAAATATGATTAATTGTCCGTTATCATTCTGAAGTAATTCTATATTGTAATGTGTCTTCAGGAGCACTGGCTTTCATCTTTGCTGCTATAGAGTGAGTCACCTCACAATAATCATGTCTTTAACGTCACTTGTTCTTAAGTGAAGCATTATTATACAGTCTTGAAGTCCTTTCTCTGTCAAACCACCATCTGAGAACAATAGCATCACCCAGTTCTTCAGGACACATGCTACATTTAACGTCTTTCTATTTCTGTATGATCAGGGATCAGAAGTACACCCTGTAAAGGACACTGTTGACTTCACCCTAAGAAAACAGAATTTGGAGAAATCTTCAGAGGGCCTTACTAGACCAACTGTGATTCACTCTTTGCAGTCACATGTGCAAATTGAACTTGTTCTAGCACTTCCAGTATTTTTCCTATTTGTGATCAGTATGTTTGGAGTAACCTAGAATAACTGCCAAGAAAAACATGATTATGAGCCACATGAGTGATTGAGCATCTGTTTTTGTAGAGAAATGATTGTAGTTTAATGTGTGTACTACCTTGGTTAAAAAGCAACATTGCTGAAATTCATTGTTACTAATAATAAGATGTCTTTAGAACCAACATTTGAAATGGATGCTTCTAGGTCTTGCCGTTTTTGTGGTTTGCTGCACAGAGGTTGTATTTTGTGGTTGCTTGGGACAACTGAAGCCTTCTCTACTACTGCCCATGTGCTCCTAAACTGGAGGAAGTACTGCTAGCCTAAAGGGGAAGAGAGAACCACAGGCAACAGGAAAGAAAACCAGCACCGATCCTCTTTCTGTGCATCTCTGACATAATGTCAGCAATGGCTGGAATTTAGTCATTACATTCTTTTCTTTTTTACAACCACATACACTACAGCTATTGTTCGTATTTTTAAATAATAGTGAAGTGAATTGTAGATTAGAAATTATGAAGTAACCAAAAATATTTGCCAAATCAAAACTCTTATTTTAGTTTCTTAAAAGTGGTCCTCCTAAAAGTCATCCCTGAAAGTCATTTTCTTTCCCAATTTGACCCAACTTGTCCATAAACAAAATAAATAAACAGAGTAAAAAATATCTATTATAAAAATATGAATAATAATAATGCATTTTATTTATAATGCACTTTTCTTATATCCAAATGCTACAATATTAGCAATATTAACAAATTGTACAAATTTAATTGATATAAAATAGCTTTGTAAAATATATATGCACAGTTTATATTTGCATTAAAAGAGAAATAATTTCTCACATTTATATAACTAAGGGAACTAATAATGAGATATTTCTAATAAATCATTCTTAGTTCCTTTGAGAATTTGTCTGAATATATAATATAACATAATATAATACTGTATAATTGCATATAATATCAATACCAAATTGTTATCTAATAATTGATTTTGCTCCAGTAGATGTCGTATTCAATTTGCAAATGAAAACGAGGTTGTGATGGTCAGATGTATGGTCTGTTCATTATGTCATACAGCCTTAAGGTCTTAGGTCCTGTTTAATTTCCACAACTCATTTTCCAGAGTTTATGACCACTGGAGATTTGACTGTTTCAGTGTTTTTTTGGCTGAAAGGGATGGCATAGTGAACAGGCTGTACTTTTATCCCAAAGCCTCGTTTTCATTTGTCGAATTGAATATGGCATCTGCTCTGATTAAAGTCTACGAAAGTAAAGTGTAGTATTCACCACAGTGTTTGAATCTCCGGTCTCACCATGCTGTGAGTGCTATGGAGTCTATACCACATTATAATAGATGTCAAATAAGACCCATCAGACTGACTGAGGGGAAAAATGAGCAGCAAGGGTTAGACATGCAGGAGAAGTCTGCCATCACCTTGGCATGCTCCATTAAATGACTGTGTGTGTGTGTGTGTGTGTACTGGACCCCAGCTGCAGTCAAGCAGCCCAATTGCCTCTCCCCTGACAGGTAGTCATGTGTCCAGAGTTGGGCTTTGGGAGTGTGAGATGAGTTTAAGCCCTTGGGCTAAAGACACTCAACCCAATGGGAGATCACAGAGCTCTCCAAAATCAGCAGTCTGGGAATGGCACATCGCACTGGAACTATCGCTCGTGGCAGCTGTCCACATCAATATGACACGTAAACACACTGGGAAGATGCATGAATGTGAAAACAAAATGGAGCCAAGAATTTTGACCTATCAGGGATCAATCAGCTGACAAACTGAAGAAAGCCTTGTTCTTTGTATGTTTTGACAGTTTTAGTTTTTAGAGTTCACCCTAAAAATTTAAATTGTATTTCACACACCTGCGTGTCATGCCAAACCTGTTTGACTTTCTATTATTATTATTTTGCATTATTATTTAGTTTTCTGAAGTCATGTTAACTTTGTGATAATAAGATTGTTTAATGTTTCTGAAACAAGTCTCTTATGCTTACCATGCCTTTATTTGAATATTGTGAAATTTTTATTTTTTTTACAATTTAAGGTAATTTATTTCTATTTAAATATATTTTAAAATGTAATGTGTTCCTGTGATGTAAAGCTGAATTACTCCAGTCTTCAGTGTCACACGATCCATCAGAAATCATTCTAATATACCGATTAGCTGCTTAAGAAACATTTCTTATTATTATCAATGTTGAAAACAGCTTAACGTTTTTCAGAATGCTTTGATGAATAGAAAGCTTAAAAGAACCATGTTTATTTGAAATTGAAATGTTTCTACATTGTAAATGTATCACTCTCTCTTTTGATCCGTTGCATCTGTGCTGAATAAACGCTAATCTCTTCATTCCCACAGAAGAAAGAATCTCATACAGGTTTGGAACGATATGAAGGTGAGTAAATGCTGCATTTCATTTAATTTTCTTTTAGTAGTTCAAGTAGTTCTAAATTATTTTCATGTTACGTTCTGTATCCCACTGGATTCAGGTTTTGTTTACTGACATTAATTTTACCTTTTGTTTAAGTCCAACGTGTTTGCATGCATTTCCAGTGGGACGCTCAGAGAGAATTTGCCTGTCATGCTTGTTTATGTGATGTACCCTCAAATGAGAGCATTTTATTCCTCTAGGTGGTCCTCCATTGTGTTCCTCAGCTTGCCACTTTGATGGATCCACCTGAGAGATTCCTCTAAATGGGTCTTTTCTCCCAACAGCCGCTCTGCTCTGGGCTTGTTTACTGACAAATTTCCCCATAGCGACACTACATTTCTTTTTCTTGGTTTATTTTCAGTGTATAAAGTATTAAATTAGGAAACAGAAACATTTATTTCTCTCATTCTGATTCACACACTTCTGTCCTCTGGAAAAAATGGAAATACGGGCCCTTTCTCAATGTCCCCGGCTCCCAGCTCTTGCTGCCTGGTTTGCCTAATTGCACTAGCAATAGCCAGCATGCTAATTGCACAGGGCCCCCTGTTGTCACAGCATTTACATGGGCTGCTTGATTCTGAATTTAATCTGCTTGAAGGGTTTGGATTTCATGCTTGCTTTAAATTCAAACACCCCTTGGGATTTAATATAGCATAGAATGAGAGGACGAAGGGAAAAAATGTGACTTATTTTGTTTGTTTGCAAATTGTTTTTGCACATTTACATGTATTTATGTGTAACTTAGTATCAGATCAGTAGCTAAATGTCAAAGTTTGGCACAAAGTCATGCCGTTTTTCTCTTTTTAATATACACTGAGATATCTCTGAGCGGAGAAGATGTGCAGGCTTGCCCTCGATTCTGACTATTGGAAAGCCGGGCGAGTTTATGCAGTACACTGTCTTATGCAGGCCTAGCCTGGTGTTTCACATTTGATCCGAGGCTGAAAGAGCTCACGATACCGTGAGGTACCGTATGAACCCACGTGCCGCAAAGCAATCAAAGACGGGTGGCTATTTTAGATTCGGCGAGGTTCAGTAGATTTGAGTTCAATACGACCGCCGAGGCCACACATGATCGTATCGCTGAAATCACCACCGTAGCTCCTCAACCGAAGCAATTCCCACAGTGGCAGAAAACTCCAAGATGGTTCATGCTGTAGTTTTCAGTCTAAGCTTTAATATTCTGTGGTTTTATTAATGAAAACACTAAGCAGAGATGTGCAAGCGAACCTTTAGTTGACCTAGTTGTCAAACGCTGGCCCTCTGCTGAGACTTCCCGGTTTAATTCTCCATTTTTTGTCCTTTTTTTTTTCAAGGCAAACTGTTTGTGTCTCGGAAAAAAACATACCATCATATCAAGTCTGCTTGCTCTCTTTCCCTCCCTTTTTTCTCTCTTGCTCTGTTAGGGGAAACGGGGAAGGCTGACAGCAGTCCGGAGAGAGCTGTTTTAGACTCTCAGTGGGCCAGGCAACAGAAGAATAATGAAGCCATTGTGGCTGTGTCCAAATTCCTCACCCTGAAGCCCTTTCTAGAAGAATAGTGCCCACTGTGTTGAGATTTGCTCTGCCGCAATACTCCGAGGACCAGAGGAGGTTCAGAGCTCCTATTTGGAGAGGAGATGTTGATGTTGGACGGCTCTGTTGAGGCTGTACACGGGAAGAGCGAGGGAGTCACCCCTGTCAGGCAATATATAGCATACGTCTTATGTAAGACAGATGCAGTCTGGGGTAAAACGTGCACGACATCCGTGCAAGGACGGACATGGTGCCGCTTCCTGTGCTCTCAAACGATTTTCAGTGATATTCCTGGGTTCTGGATCAGGTTTTTTTGCGCTTGGATATCCAGTTCCATATTTTCCCCACCGTCTCCCCCCTTCGTTTCACTGTCACCTCCCATTACGCGAGAACCGGCGAGCTCCCGTTGACTTCACCCTGAACCCAAGGAGCCGTGCGCAGTCCGCAGAGGACCGCACCGCACGTCAGCGCTGACAGCTCCAAACTGAAATAGCTCCACTCATTAACTCGCGGAAAAAAGTGGCAGCGCTCAAAAGCTAGGCTTATTTATCAGCGTGCCATGCCATCTGCATGCCATATTGTGCTCTAAGATTTACAGCGCTGTCTCCTTGCCTCCCTTAGTTCAATAGATGCAGTTGGCAACTCAGCGGCGCTGATATCAACCCAATTATAAATATTTATAATCTGCACATTTAAAAAAAAAATCCTGTCAATCACAAAGACAAGGCCAGATAAGCTCAGAGTGTATCCGGGATGCAATTTGCATGCTACAGAACTTGTGATCCATTTTGTTTTTTTGTACTTTGCACACAAGACGCTCTCTGCACAGATTAAATATAGAAGTTTTGTTCTCGGAGAGAGCCAAGCTTACAGTATTTTTCTCTTCTCTCCATGTTGATGCTACACTGATGGCGATTCATTATTGAGAGGGAAAACCATCATAACTGAGCTCCGGTTTATTATGTTCCCTTTTTTGTGTTCTTGTCATCTATTTTGCATGGTTTTTTGTCAGTCAGTACAGAGAAATAGCTCAAATGCTCTTGCTCTCTTAGGGTGCGTGTTTGTTGGAGTAACCGTCCTCTGATGAAGGAAGTTGTTTTGTGTAGCAGAACGAGAGAAAGAAGTTGCGATTGGAGTCTGAACTGCTGGAGTGCAAAGTACCACATCTGTGAGTTCAGTTTGACTCGTATTTGTTCTCTAAAAGTTTTCACTTTCTGAGCAACTTCAAAACTTAAACAGTCCTCACACTCCTCTATGGGCAAATGTTTCTTGTAAGATTTTTTTTGTATGATTCTTTTAATAAAAACTTTCAGTCAGTAAGAATTTTTGTTTTATATATTGATGAGGATGTATTAAATTGATCAAAAGTGACAGTAAAGACATTTACTGTAGGTTACACTTTGTTTTAAGGTGTCCTTGTGTCCTTAAGTATTGAGTAATGTAATTAACTACATGTACTTACAGTACTATGTGGTTATGGTTAGGATTAGGGTTTGTCTTAGGGTTACTTGCATGTACAGTAATTATGCATAATTTATTGTTATTATAATAGTAAGTACATGTAACATGCAAGGACATCTTTAAAATGTGTTACCAACATTTATAATGTTATTTTGTAATGTTCTATTTTAAATAAATACTGTTATTTTGAAATTTCTATTCATTAAAGAATACAGGCAAGAAAAAAAAAACAGCACAATTGTTTTAAATATAAATACATGTGTCTTGAGAATTAAATCAGCATATTAGAATGATTTTTGAAGGATCATGAGACACTGAAGAGGAATGATGCTGAAAATTAGTGATCGACCGATATATATATATATATATATATATATATATATATTTTTTTTTTTTTTTTTTTACCGATACCAATTATTTACATGTTTATGTGCCCGATAACCGATATGCAGAACCAATATTTATTTACTGTTATAAAGTAAGAACATACTTTACTTTGTTTTTTCCTCTTTTCAGTAATTTTTTTAAGTGTTGAAAATAAGTCTTTCATGTTAAATTTAATCTTTATATTACAACAATAAAAAAACATTTTATTTCTAAAAAGCCTCAACAGAAACAACTCTTAAATTAACCATAAGCAAAATAAATGTAGAATGTCTAATGTTTTCAAATGGAGAAAATAAATAAACCGTTCTACCGTTCTAGTAGGTTTATAAGCTGTTTAATAGCTACAGAGTCGAGAATAATTCACTGAATAATGTTCATTCACTGAATAATAATCTCTGGAGTATTGGAATATAACAAACAAAACATCGTATTTTAGTGCATTTCTCAGCTGGAATGTTATATCAAAATGATTAATAATGGTTTTGTCCTTCTACATTATGAAATGCCTGCTGAGAGCACGGTTTATCTATGCAGTTACACAGAACTATTCGTCCCACTGCGATTGCTCGTGGCAGTAATAATTAAGTTGTATTTATTTCGATGTTTATTCGCAAAATAATGGTTAGATATGGAATGTTAATACAATTTAAGGTGTTTTAGTGAATCTTGTTAAAAGTTACATGCAGTAGCCGTGCTGGAGCAGTTCCTGATCATCAATCCGCTGAATGAACAGCAATATGAAAGTGACTTCACGAGACTAATGATGAGCAAATTTACAACAGAGAGAGAATTAAATTCAGGCTGTATTATTTAACTCATGCAAAGTTGCGTCTTTATTGGGAGAGGATCTTGACGGATTATCTACGTGACTCCAACTTCACGAGACTAACTATGAGCATAGACAACAGAGAGAGAATTAAATTCAGTGCTTTTATTTCCAACATGCGCTCATTCATGACTGCATATTATTTAATTCTGGCAAAGTTGTGTGTCTATATTGGGACAGGACTTGATGGATTATTTAACATGGCTTTAAGAAATAGAGACCAACTCAAGGAGTCACGCTTTTATGTAATGCCTCTAATTTGTGCATAAATGGCTGTTATGTTAAATAGTTTATTAACTACAGCAAATTAAGTACCTGCATGCCTTTGTTGTCTCGTCTCCCCTCAGACATGCTGCAATGGTGATCCAGCACGGAATTCTCAAAACACCCAGCAGATCGTGGCATTTATAGGTGAATCTGATATTACAAAACTGATACTTGATTATGGTAAAACGCTTAATTATCGGGGAAAATATCGCTAAATCGATATATCGGTTTTAAAAATCGGTATCCGTATTAAGAATATTGCAGTATAGTGCCATTTTTACTGTATTTATGATTAAATAGAAAGAATACCAATATCAACATATTGATCATATTGATCAAATGCAGTCTTGGTTGACATAAGAGACTTCTTTCAAAAACAAAAAAAAATCTTTCCAACCCGAAACTTTTGAAACATAACAGTACATTTAGTGTACAAAAAATGTGAGTAGTGTGTACTGTTGTGGAATGGTTGTCAGGCAGTGCTATACATTTACTTTGTTTTTTTGGGAAGTTACTAGGTGATTACTTCAGCGTTCTTGGGCTCAAATCCAAGTATTTTTGATATTTTACTACCTAGTGTAGATAAGACTTTTTTAGTTTATTATCTGCCAGATAAAAATGGTTAGTCTGATCACTTATAAAAGTAATAACTTGGTCTGGGGTATCAGTCACATGTTGCTTGATGTTTGTTGAATTCCCTGATTTTAAATTAAATGAATAAATTCAAGGCTATTTCTAGATAATTGGCGTGTGTTGTTTAACTCACTCGAACCAAGTCTACAAACCGCAGGCATGGCCACTTTACTTACATCCAGGAGTTTAACTTTATTTAGAGGCCGAAATTCACGTAGCAAAGCCGCAGCGACTCTTGTTGTGTGACATTCTCAGCTGATTTCATGCTTTGCTGATGGAAAATTAGGCCCCTGCGTACTGGGGAATGAAAAGAGAGGGAGGGATAGCTCCTGTTATCGCCCCAGGACACTCCACCCCGACAACAAGAAAACTAGAGCAAAGGAGGCTGAGGCGCTGCCTGCTAATGCACTCTAAACAAGATGATGAGCGCTCGCAATCCCCATGTGGAGCGTCTGCCGGCTTCAAAAATATCGGCTGTGTTTTTGTCTCTTTCTCATTCTCTTCCCACTCATACAGTGTTGTAAACCATAGTTATGTGTCTGGCCTTTTAAACAGGCTCCAAACGCATCCCATGCCTCTGAGGTGATTTGACTGGCATGTCATTTGCATTCTCTTTGACCAGTGAAGTACTGAGGAGAAGACTGTTAAAGTGCTGCTCTGATGGCGTTTGGAGTCTCTGGGTGTGTTTTGCCCAAAGTCATTTGAAGTAGGTATTTGAGTCTACTGATATTGTGTTTCTGCATTGTTTTGTTCAAAAAGAATCTGGGCTCACTGAGCATCAGTGATAGTTGTGAGTGAGTAGTATTTGTCCCGAGCACTAGAGCCTCATGCAATTCTTAAAAATCATCCAGGTCCTATATACTCTTTGGTCTCCCAGCATGCTCTGCACATATGAGTTTCTTCCCTCATCAGCTCAGTGATATGAAATCAGGCTTTGGCACTAGAATAATTGAGAGAATACGGCTATCATAACAGGCTACAAAAAAACATTCATGCTTGAGAAAGTGTGACACAATATCAAGAACAAAGGATAAGCATCCAAGCAGGATCATTTGGGTAAACACATTTTAGTGACTTATTTTGGAACTATGAAATATATGAGAAGAGTATGCATTTATTTCTGCGGCCTGCTGTCATTTATCATTAGAAAATGAATTTAAATAGTCCATCAGTTTTTAAAAATAAACAAAAATCACATTTACAGTTACGGTCTCAGTGAAGAATTACAGGATGAACATTTCAAATACCCACCGTTTCGAAAATATAATTGTGGTAAATTGGACTTGTTAACAAGACTATTGTGAAATTGTTTAGAGATAATTGCTTTTTCTCCTATTATTTAGAGTAAACTCACTAGCTGCATGAAGATACAATAATCCAAAATATGTAATCAAATGCAGAAGGTTCTTTCATGAATTATATGTCATTATAGAATCAATTACTCCAAATAGTTGTCAATCATTTAACACAAAATTAAGCACTTAATTCAACAGACAATCTTATTTCAGGGAAATGAGATATGATAATACATCTTAGCCAATTTAAAATAGTTTAAACTTTAGAATGCTCAATTTATGATATAAATTGGCAAATTCATGTCACCGATGTTTTGGGCACGTGTGGTGTTATTGTTCTTTGTTTTCCAGTGATGTCAGTCTCTTTCCTGTCAGAGGAGTATAACACTATACCTCACTGGCACTGGTATTTACTGCTTGCTTATCATCCTCCATTTCTTTTCCAGAGACTTCAGCTGTAACCCGTGTGTGTTCACAGGTTAAAATGACTTCACCTCAAAATTACCTGAGAGATCTATGACACAGAGCAGCAGCTGGGATTGTTCAGAGTCAGTTGCATTGGAAACTTCATTTCATGCCATGAACAGCCCTTCATCATTGTTATGGTAAGGTTCTAGTGACAGTGTTTAATGCTATAGTATTGTAAATACCATAAAAGTGGCCCACATTACTTTTTCATTATAGTCTGAACCCTTTCGATAGGCCAAATTTTTAACCATTATTTGTCTAAAAACTTTTGATCCTTATTTCATTTATGACCAACTAACTGTACCACAATTCGATATGTTAATCTGAGCAAATAATGACTTATTTTCTTCCTCCCTCACATAAAGGTTTCTCAAGACCTTGGCATTTTTTTATGTTTACAGTTTTTTTTTTTAAATACTATTTTTCTTCTATCTGTCATTTTTGGATAAAAGTTCTAACACATTAAACACTATCTTATGTTCCACAGAAGGAAGACAGACATACAGCTTTGGAATGACCTGAGGGTGAGTAAAAGTTTTTAAAAAATGTTTTACAATGTTACCTCTTTCAATGCAGAAGCTTTAAACTTCTAAACACTGCAATGATAAATTCAAGCTCACGTTAAGCACAGAATGCACTGAAAATGCTGTTTGAAAGGACTTTTAAAGGTGGCCAGAGATATCCTAACCTTAAAGCCAGGTCTTTCTTAATTACTATGACCTTACAACTTTCCACCACCCCACAACCAGAAACACAGCAGCACTTTTCCTGTGATAGATGAGCCTTCAGTCATTTTTTTTAAGCACACGTGTGTGTGTGTGTGTGTGTGTGTGTGGATGCTGGTCCGCTTCACATCACACACAGTAGCCCTCCCAGCGCTGTCCGCCGTACCCTGCACAGGAGTGATGGGCTAGAGAAGTGGAAGAATTAAAAGAGTGCAGCAGCGCCCTGTCACACTGCCTCAGTCTGTCAGTACTCCATCTCTCTCTGTCCTGGAGGCCATTATAAGCCTGGAACAGGACACCATCTTGGCCAACCCCTTCCTGGACCCTCGGCGTCAGTATTCTCAGGGACTACAGGAGACGAATAATGACGACTGGTGTGATAGCGCCTCTTCCTCACCAGGTATCTCACCTCCAAGCTGTTCATTTGTACATTGATGGCGGGATCTGAGGAAGAGGGCTCAATCATTCGCCTCGACACTGATTCACCCTCACCGTTCTGAATTTACTCTTACCGGGGGGTGAATTATACTCTCGCTCTCACACACACTCACGCATGCACACGCCACTTGATTTCTGACTAGAAGCGCAGGTGATTTGCATCCAGCAATCTTTCCATTACACACCACTTGGTCACAAAATTGAAATTCAATTTGATTACATGTTTTTACAGTGGATTGCCTCTTGGGATATTAGCATAGTGGTTTTTCATCAATGTGTTGTGAAGTTATATCGCTTTCTTTGCTTTTTTTCTGTTTTAGACTTGTCTTTTTTTGAATGTTGTTGTTCATTTAATAAAGTAAATGCAAATCATATATCAACTGTTAATTTTTATTTTTGCATTAAATCTATAAAAAATATAGATAAAATAATATAAAAAATGTAAATATGAACATAACTAATAATCAGTTTTGTAGTGCACTTTCCTGTTGCTTTTTAAAATTTCTCTTTTATTTTCTTAATTAAAAAGGCTTTTTTCAATTTTAAATAACATTGTAAATGCGGTTTTGTTTTCATGTGCAATAATCTAATTCAAAGGGGATTTTTGAAACCATCGGTTTTAAAATGGCAATGATAAATATGAACTAAGTTTAGGCTGTTAGAGGAAATTGTAGAAAATGAGACCTGCATCAACAACGCTCCCCAAAAAACTTCCTGGCTTTTAGCGGAAAAGTCCATTTTTAACCATGCAAAATGCTGAGTTCCTTCTTAATAGATCTCTATTCATTTTCAAATGAGTTGATTAGCCAGCACAATGTCGGTGGATTCAGGGACCCATTACACATTTATGACAGTAAATTACTGTACATTTACAATCCAAATGAAATTTCATGAGAGTTGATATTGGAAAAAAGCCCTGTGTGTATCTCCTCTTCATTTTGTGTGGCTGCTAATGCATCACATCAGCGCCCCCTGTGGTCAGTCATGTAACTGCAATGGGTGAATGGTGTTGAACCAGCATCCTTGTAACTGTTCCTAACTGAGAGGAGAGGTGCTTTATATTAAGGATGTGCTCATTTACATTTATGCTCATTCAGTGTATTGTACTGCATGTTCATTAAATATGTTCAAACATTACAGAGACATGTAATAAGGAGTCCACCTCAGCCCAAAGATCTGTAGGAACGGATTCTGTTTGAGTGTGAGCAGGTACGTTGAATCCGTTCTGCACTAACTGCACGTGATCCTCCGTTTTCTTTCCTCCCAAAGTGCCACTCTGTTTTGGCTTCTTTTCGTTTTCCATACAACAGTTTAGCAAATGAACAGTGACACACATTAGTATAATCAGGGGCAACTTTTTCTTGTAATGCAATCTTTAAGGAGAGACCAGGAGCGGGGCAGCCTCACGCTTGTGCTGCTCGTCCCACAGCTCTCCGCCTCTAAATTATTCATCATCCAATCAATCATCTTCTCTTTGTTTTGGACCCCAGTGCAGGAGATGAAACGGCAGACTGCCAGAGCTGTTTTTCTTCATCTGAGGTCTGGAAAACATGATCTACTCGGATTACACTCACCCCCAAAACACACACCTCCAGTACCCACGTGCTTTCAGGAAATGCACACACACAGGCAAACAGACACCCCTGAGTCTTGCATCTGTATACAGACCTATAGTGTAGATGTACCTTTAGTTTATTTCATATACACCAAACACCACTTCCAAGCCAATCACATGCACAAGGGATTTTATAATAATAATAATAATGATTAATTGTATTATTAATGTTATTTGTGAGTATATTTATTTTTGTCATTCTTTTTATGCATTCATGTATTTCAGGCATTTCTGAAATCAAGAGCATCGCCTCAAACTCGCTTCAGTTACATTTGATTTTATCTGCAGTTCTTTATTTTACGTTTCTTTGCAGTTTGTTAATAACATTTAATATGTTTCTATTTAAATGTGTTTTGTTTCATTTATAATTTATTAATTTTTATTATTATTTTTATTAATTTTTTACATTTAAATACATTCGATCCATTTCTAATTTTTGGGACTTTTGAGGTCTTTTTGAGAGATAATTTCAGAGAGAAACCATGAGGAGGGGACATGAAATAGATTTGGGAAAATAGATGAGGAAACATCACAGGCCTGACTCGAACCATGTCACCCATGTGAGTACCAGAGCTATGCAATTTCAAAAGCATGTTTGTTACTTGACATAATTTGTCTTTCCGAACAGTGAAACTGCAAATTGACCATATATAAATGTTAAACCTCATGATTAAGTGTTAGGTAACAATAAGTTGTGCTGTATTGTGACTGAAACTCAACTTTTTTATATTGTGCAAGTATTGTCTATCTGAGACTCCTTTATATGATTCAGATTTCCACAAAAATGGGAATGAAAATTTCTGACCAGCTGTTTACTTATTAGCTGTAATAATGCGTTCTGCCATGTTCTTGTTCTTTTTGGCCCTTTTAGCAGCTCTGCATTAAACGTGGCATTTTCAAAACACTCAGCAGTGGATGGGTGAACACAAGTGTGCTTTTGTTTATTATTTGCGTACCAGCTTGTGTCTCCATCCCTGCGTTACATCCCCAGCCTCTTTTCTCGCCTCTCCACGCAGAGCTTTAACGGACATGTCACCACTCAGCGTAATAAAGCAGCTAGGCTGTATGATCTATCAGCTGTAACACAGAGGCCCGCTTAGCACATCCAAAAGGGGCCCGTCTGCGTCTTTAAGCCTGTGTGGGAGTGGAGCACTAATAGGGGGAAATGTCTTGGACAACTGATTTGAAGATACTTCGCTCAGAGCACGGCAGGTGATGCGGTGTCTTCCCTTTTTGATGTGGCACAACACAGAGTCGCGTCGACTGATAGCTTCAAAACGCAGAAGAGTGAGACCTTATTCAGCCTCCTGCTAGTGCGACATCAGAGGAGCTGACATCTATTATGGTACGGAAAGACAAGTGTTTGAAACCAAATTCAAGTGTGCGTGGAAGTGTCAGGATTTACTACAGCCCCGGCATCTTTTTTTTTTTCTCGTTTTCTCTCTTTCTCTCCCCTGCACGCACACCCTCCTCCTGCAATCCCTTTTTTCTTTTTTTCTTTTCTTTAATAAGGTGGTTTAAACCAAGCATGTCTATATGAACTCTGCAGGAGAAAGCATGAAAGGGTGCTGCCAGCCCATGATGAAAATATTGTAGTCGAAAAGCCCGGTCAGTTCCTACTGACTGGAGACGGGAGGGGAAATGGAAAAACAGCAGAATCTTTCATGATGCTTTTTGTGGAAACAAGTTTGTTTTCATATAGTGAGAAATCTTTAAAAAAAAAAAATATATATATATATATATATATATATTTCTGTTTTAATAAGAAAAAGTTATTTTTTTGAGTTTGATCTTTAATGAATAGTAATTAATAAAATATAACTATTTTATAGTATTGTTATTGAGGATAGTTATAGTATTTGAGTATATCAATATTTTGAGATGTAGTTAATCTTGGTAGCACACATAAGTAAGATGCCAAAGTGTCTAAAATACAAAAATTCTGTCATTATTAGTCACCCTCCACTTGGTCCAAACCTGTATGAGTTTCTATTTTCTGCTAAACACAAATATTTTGAAGAATGTTAGTAACCAAACCATTGATGGTAGCCATTGACTTTTATAGTATATGAGCATTCTTCAAAATATCTTATTTTTATTTTCAACTACTGAAAACAATTTAAGTGATAAGATTTTTTTTTTTTATGCAAATACTGCAAGAAAGATTTCGAACCTTTTTACAAACCATTTTAACTAACTTTTGCTGTTAAACAACTGTGATCATCTAAATGTCTTTTTATGTGTGTAGATATTCACCCGGTGAGCGCCAAACACATGTGTATACACACTTCAGTTGAGGATGGAGATCGAGGTGAAATATTGCACGAGGGAATCGTAGCGAGTGAGCCGGACGTCTGGAGGCAGATAAATAGCTTCGGCTGGCGGTTAGGACACATCAGCCGTAAACAGTACCGGCAGCCATAAAAAGACGAACAGCTTTATTTCCCCAGCCCTTGCAGACAGATCAGTGAGATGGACACAGCGCTCAGAGTAAATAAAACAAGCTGACTGGCAGGGCGGTTAGACTGGGAGCAGAAACATCGCTCCGGGTCCCATAATAATGCCCCGTAGGGCTCACGTCAAGACTCTCCAGTGGGATTGAGCAAGTGCTTTCACCTCCCTGATTATCGCTCACCAACTTAACCTGGTATCCACACTGACACCAATAAAAACACAATGTTTGCTTTCTTTTCAGTATAGCTTGCTTGTATGATTACATTACACATTTATAAAATGCATAATTCCAGATTCAAAAATTTATCGACAAGCCTTTTTTTTAGCATTTTTTTATATAATGCCATCATTGACCACCTATCAGTTCAGTTAATTCAATGCAATTATAAACCAGTAAAAATGAACACAGTAAATGAACAACAATTATGCTAATTCACCAAATTTAAAAAGGAAAATAATAAAAAATAAAAGTGTAATCACTCTTTGCGGTCTTAATATTAATGATGATAATAATAACATACCCCAAAAGGCCTCATGTTTAACAAATAATTGCATCTTTTTTATTATTAGTAGTATAGGGTATTTAGTAGTATTGAGCATTGGGTCTTTTGTCACATTGTCATTTATTACAGTAATTTTACAAGGTTTAGAGGGTTTTAGTTTCTCCACTTCGTGGTGCATATCTACACCAGTTAACTGTAGTAAAATCATTGCAATGTTCTGCTGGTTTGTGCTTAATAATTTACTAAATGCTAGTTGGGGAGAATACTCCTTTTGTATTTAAAATATACAGTTTTTAATGCAATAAGGTCTCAGTCGGTTCATGATTTTGATGTAGACATATATAAAATGAATGAGAGTAATATAATATTCCTGTACATTTTATGGCAAACCCATTAAGCGCTGAGACACATGATTGAGTGAACATGTGAGTGTTGATTTAATATCTTTTGATGTTTATATTAATTAGGATTTAATTGTCAAAAATATTTAGCTCCAACATGCAAGTTGGACAAACGGGAAAATATTAGCAGCCCTCGCATTATTCCAGTTTCATCAGCCTCGTTTTAATTAACCTCTTTGAATAATTAACCACACGTTATTATCAAATGAAGCAAATAATTGAGGTGCTGGCTCAATTTGTAATTTGACGATTTTCCACCTTTTTAATTCACGTGTTTCCCACTTTGAAACCAAGGAAAAACATTTTACAGTAATGACCTTAATGAACACGGACTGTGGAGATGAGAGGGAGCCGGAATAACACCGTCTGTAGTCAGTGAGCACAGACAGACTGGTCAATCCCTTGAGTCTCCGTCTCTGTGTGTGTGTGTGTGTGTGTGTGTGTGTGTGTCTTTCTCTCTCTTTCTCTCTCAGGAGAAGCTGATGGGGCTCAGGGGAACTCTGGAGAATCTCTACACGGCCCAGTATGGGGAGAAGACAGGAAACGGCCTTTCATTACAGTATAGAGGCTCACACTTGGGGGAGCGATGTCAGAACGACTCTTTCCTCCAGTCTGCAGGCATTGCACCCGTCCACTGGTCTGCTAGGCAAATCCTCTCCCTTCAAACCACCTTGGGACTGGGATTACTGAGATTTTGAGAAGGTAGCGTTCCCCTTTGTGCCCTTCAAGTGTTGACTTCCTCTTTGTGTCCGGCTAGCTGTGCAAAGCCACATCTCGTAGCAAAGCGACTCACTGCACTATCAGCTGGCATTTAGAGTTCTTTGGTATAGAACAGACACCATATGGCTCGACTGACCCCGGTGTCAGATCTTAGCTGGCTGTAACACAGGTGCTCTTTCCCCTCCCGCTCACTTTCTGTTGGAGGGTGACGGTGGCCTTCTCCCAAGATGCTTCATCATGGGTCTCGCCGGGCTCTCGGTCTTTCAGGCGGACGTTTAACTGCCATGCAAAACTGAACGCTTCACTGCTTCTTCAATCATTCATGTGACAGTTAGCAGCCAATGGTGGCTAATGATTTTCTGTCATGTTCGGTGCGCGGCGCAACAGCGTATTAGATATCGGCGACGGATGGACACATCAACTACTAAAATGGCTCCATTCCCAGGGCCATCAAAAGACACCGCTGTCCTAAAGTGGATGAAATATTCCGCCACTAGTACCTGCATGCGTACGGTTTGATTTTTATTAGTCAGCTGTCCGGTGATCTTTTTTCAAAACATGAATTAAGAGCCTTTTTAAACCTTTTTTTGTATGTAAAGTAGACTCCCTGGTGGAAAAAAAGAAGTTATACTAAGTTTAGGTGGTCAAACTGTGTCTTGGAACATAGTTTAAGTCAGGAATGACATTTGAAACCCATTTTACTTCATATTGTGTCATATTTCAGAGTAAAACTGAATATTAGATGTGAAAAGCGTTACACGCCAGAATGGAGCCAGCCTTAAAATTAGAGTTCACAATGTCCCATCCTGAAACGCCACCAGATGCCACTTATTAGACTTTTGTCTGGGAAGCGGAGGCTGAAGGTAAAGTTCGTCTTCTAGAGCATCTCATCGATGATGGTTCTGTTTTTCATTTGTATTTGCTTTACTGCATTTACTACAGGCAAGAACTGCTGGATTGCATACTAAAGTAGCCTAAAACAATAAGTAATTATTTTACTATTAGTTCCTTGCAGCCAGAAAGGAAGCTCAAAAGTCAGATTTTTCTTTGTGTAATGTTGAATTGAAGAGACCAGGGACTTAGAAAGTGCAGCCATTTGTTGTCATGTTAACTAGCTAGCACTTACCAGATTGGCAATTTCCAATGTGAATAGAGTTCTGTACCAGAACAGAGCCAGACCTGAATGCAAGTTTGCGGTCTTCTAGTTCTGACCATGCTGACCAAGACCGAGGATGCACAGTATATATGAATCTAATATATGAACATGTTTTTATTTTTATTTTTTGGATATAATAAGAGATTATGAATTAATGTATTATCATAAACCCCTTGATATGCATCTTCTAATTTTTATAAATCATTTAATGTATCACAGCCATCACAAAACAAAACACGCACAAAGATCACAAAAGTCCATTGATCAACAAACAGGCACAACAACAATTAATAAATGCCTTGTAAATATGGAACAAAAGTGATAGTTAAAAATGAATTACATGTTGCTGGTATGAGTCAGTATCACATATGATTTCCTCTGTTTTTACATTTAGATCACCTTTGTAAAGTTAATTTGAAAGAAATTTATAACTTAACCATCTTATACACATTTCAAATTTGACTTCTAAATTCACTTCAGAACAACTTCATCCAGGAAAACTTAAAATGTGTCACAGGCCACAATAATAATTTTATTAGAAAGCTAATAAGCTATTCTGGGAAACTGTTGATTTTAGTTTAATTTATTTGTTTTTATTTGGAGAAAATGCTGTAGACTTTTAATATCGTCTGTTGTATATTTGTCGGCTGTATTATGATAGTAACTGATAATCAGTCCAGAAATGTAATATCCAAGATGGTCACCCCGGCCATATCAGCCAGTTAATGACCAGCAAGAGACAGTTTTTTTTTTTTTATTCCTCCAGTGGGGTTTTATACAGGTAATAAGATACTATCTCCCGAGAAAATCAGCAGAGAAACTTCCACAGACTTGGTCAGCAACTCGGGACATGAATTGTGGCAAATTTTTTCTAAGGACGCTGCTTTTCCTGCAAAAGTTTATTCCCTCTCAGGATGTGTCAATTTACGCCAGAGAGAAACTCCTGCACCTGAAATCCGGAAGCTGCATTGATGTGTCCCGTATACCTTATTCATGGCAACATATGTCGGGCCTGGCTTTCCCCACACATCAACATCGTTTTCTGGGCGCGCGTCTCTGCAGGCACCATGCCACTCGAGTGCCACAAGTATTTATTATTCAAACAACTGTGTTCCTGTATTCTGTTTTTTGGAGCAGAGGAGGAGCAGAGGTCTGTGTTTGGTGTTTTGGACATGCTCAGCTACCTTCTCCATCAGTGACAGCTCCACATCAAACCTGTCCCTGCCAGACTCTCCCCCCTCCACCCTATTAGCCCCACAGCTATGAGTTACAGCGGCCGCCTCTGCTGTGCACACCAAAACTTCTGTCGTGCTCAGCTTCTTTGATTATATGGACAATTAAATGCAGAGTTGATTCTATTTTGGGATTGTTTTTGTCTTGTTTTCTAGCTTAGAAAAGAAATTAGCGCATTACTGCATCACATCTTAAAGGGGGAAAAAAACAACATCCAGAGGTTGGCGTGTTGCATTAGAAGAATAAAATAACAGTTCTTGCTTGGGAGAAAAATAAAAAAAGTGTCACTCACTCAAGTATTTTCTTGGTTTCACTTTTTCCTGCACACAAAAAAACACACAAACGCACACACATCTCCACAGAGTAAAGCTGTCTTTGAGGAAAAGCCTTCCTCTGTATATCTACGGCTCCTTCCTAGCCTCCCTGTGCTGCCAAAAACTAGCTTCACTTTGCATACAATATTCATACCATGTCTGAAAAATGAGGCTTGAAGGTCTGGTCATCTGAAAGACCGGGCAATCAGCGATTGTCTCTGGTCCTTATAAAAAAGAACGGTTCCTCTCCATGCGAGGAGACGGCTGTGAATGGAGTTTTTTTGATGAGTGACACCCTCAGTCATACTGTTGCGTTTTATGTGTGCTGCTCATTAATAAAGAAACACCCCAGAGAGGGCAACAGGGGAGAAACTCTGTCAGCGGAGTGTGCGTGCGCGTAACTTTTTTGTCTTTTGAAATGTCAGGTGCAATTTCAGCTCTGTGATCTTCTGAAAGCAATGCTCGGTCCCGGAGTCGTGTAGCTGTTTACCGTCTCTGCTTTCTTTTTTGACTCCTGTCAGTTTGCGTAACGAGGTGACATGTTTGTGGGATAGATGAGGCGGTGGAAAGAAAGGGTGCGTAAATACTTTAAGCACACCTCCAGGGGTGTATGGAAAATAAATCATTAATGTATACGCAGCTAAGAAGTGATCAAAGGCACTGACGTTTACTAGTAACAAACAGTTGTGATGGATATCTTTTGGGCCCTATAGTAAGACCCTTAGATTGGTATTTCAGACTAACAATTGTAATTTATATTATAAAGCAAAAAAAATCACACTTCAGTAGAAAATAAAATTGGAATTTGGAACTTTACAGAGGCATCTTATATACATGCATATATATATATATATACAAAACATATGTGATGCAATTAACTGTGATTCATTTGATTAATTAATCAGCATATTATGTGATTCATTTGAATATATATATATATATATATATATATATATATATATATATATATATATATATATATATATTACTTTCTTGCTATAAAATCATGCTATAATGATTTTTGTTAACAGTGGCAGTTTTATTGCTGTATGCTGTATGTGCATGAGTTTACATGCTTCTGCTAGTGACCATGTTCTGAGCAATGTTCTGCAATTTTGTGATAAATGTTATGCACAGATGCTGTTATACAAGAACATACATGCATCTCTTAACAAGACTTTTTACACAATCACTCCTGCATGCAAAATACATTTCTGCGCTCCGCAAGAGGAAAAGTCATTTAAACCTGTTAGCTTTTAGTGAGCATATTAAATGTGTCAACTTGTAAGTAAAACGGTGTAAATGCTTACAATATTCATGTTTTTCTATTTGTCAACCAACAGTTCATCACAAATTCATGACAAAAGCCTCTCAAACGCCTGCAGTGGGAATGCTCCGTACGCCGCATTTATTTTTGAAGAGACATCATCCATTATGGTTCATCATTGGAGATTTGCATCCTACGCTTTCAAAACGAGATAAATATTTTTCTATCATAAATTCTTTACGCTCGTAAGCCATGAAAAAGTGAAAGCTAGCTGCTCTTCTGCACAGTAATTTTGTGTTTAAAAAAAAACACTAATGGACTTGTATGTCAGTTAGTTTACTGAATAATTAAAAGCCGCATCGTGTGCACAATGCGCAGCCATACATTATTGATCCATTGCTTGTTTTTGACTCCTCTAAAGGGTTTTTATTTCAATTAATAAACACTCTGTGGTTGGAATATGCACACATTTCTAAGCAGCATGGTTTGCTATGTTTTAAATAATGCTGAACATATGTACCGTATTCATTTTTTAATCAATTTTCCCTTTTCTCTCATTTTTGTAGAACATCACTGGCTCAGAACATTAGGAGGAGCTTTGTGTATTTTCCAGGCATGTTGAGCTGTGATGATTCTCATATGTAGGTTCGAGCTCTTCAAATTGCATTCATGATCTCTAATTTCTTGTCATTTTCTGCTACATCTCAAATCCAGCAAAAAAAAAAAAGAAAAGAAAAAAAGCCATTCTAAAGAACAGTACACAAACTAGAGTGACATTTAACAATATAGTGAAGACTAGCTGACAAGGCCAGTGTTGCCTTTTCATCCAAGGGACTAGTGAAAACCACATCTAAACCCTTCATATTAGTAAACTTGTGGTGGGATATGGATGTAAAAAACGGCTTGCTGTGTAGATGTAGAAACAGGAGGGCCGTTGGGTCTCCGTTGGAAGGTTTTAGAAGAGCTTTTGTTTCTGAGACTGTAGTGTTGCAATGGAAAGGAAGCCCTAGTAGTGATTTAGCAGCTTAAAGTCTGCGTCTCAAGGGCATTTACATTATCAATTAATGGAATATTTAAAGGCTTAGCTTATGGAAATGCGGCTGACTGAAATGGCTATCCATACCTCTCAGCAGGGGCTGTAATTACATTCTCAGAGCATTTCAGTGAGAGAAGGCCAGTGGAGGAGAGCTCTCAGTAAGTCACCTGATCAACCCCAGGAAGCCACACTGGAAGTCACATCTGTATACTACAGCCGCTGCAAGCTTCCAAAGGCATACAGGTATATGAAGCACAGTGAGTGTGCTGCTGTGTAAGGATTTCACCTATCAGATGATCCTGAGCTCAAAGCTGTTCTTAGATTTGCGCTGTGATTTATATATGTATCCCATGCAAACAAACAAACAAATAAATAAAATGTTTTCTATTTTAATATATTTCAAAATATAATTAATTTCAGTGATGCATAGCTTAATTTTCAGCACCATTACTCCAGTCACATGATCTGTCAGAAATCCTTCTAAAATGCTTTTTCATATTTTTCTAATATGATTTGATGTTTCATGAAAAGTTTTTATTATTAGCAATGTTGAAAATGTTATCAGTGTTGTATTGCTTATTTTTTGTGGAGCAAATTATTTTTTGGACTAATACAATTTTTAAAAGTTTTTATATAGAAATATTTTCTTACATTATTTCTTTACTGTCACTTTTGATCAGTTTGTTGCAACTTTATTAAATGTCTAATTTCTAAAAACAGTGTGTATATTTATGTGTATACACACACACACTATATATATATATATATATATATATATATATATATATATATATATATATATATATATATATATATAATACACAAGTTTCACAATTTGAGTTGAATTACTGAAATAAATGTAACTTTTACATGACATTCTAATTTATTGAGATGCACCTGTATGTGTGTGTGTGTGTATGTATATATATATATATATATATATGTATGTGGATATATATGTATGTGTGGATATATATGTATTTGTATGTGTGTGTATATATATATATATATATATATATATATATATATATATATATATATATATATATATATATATATATATATATATATATATATTAAACACACACATACAGTATAGCTCTTTTTTTGCTTTTTTCATTTACAGAAGTGTACAAATGTATATTTGGCCGGAAATGATGGGATGAAAAGCACTGAATGGCGTTGGGACCAGATGTGAACCTGATTTGAACCCACATCTCCCACATGAGCACTACAGTACTACATGCTAACCATAAGGCCATGGTCCCGCTGAACTGAATTGAGAATAGATCATCACAGAGCCATCAAAGCATATGCTTACACCTCATTTAAGGTTTGTGCTGTCTGGGATACTAATGGCTGGAGTCTGTAGAAAACACCAAGCAGGGGCTGTGCAACATATTTCATTTGCCTGAATCAAGAAAATGTGTTTTTCTGCTTCCCAACTGGTCTGGCACGGAGTCAAAGACATCGTATTCCTCATGCACAGTTAACCTTTTCATTAAACTACATTGCATAATTATCGCAAGAAGCCCCGGCATCCTCTATTGTTGTTTAATTAGCCAGTTAATGTTGTTAGTCTGTGCTGCAAACCATTCATTTGTCTTGCTTAAGGAGCCTCTCTTGCCGTAACGGGGAGGAAATTGAGTTTGTTATTTATTGTGAACAGAGACAAAGTGACGGTTATTAAATTTTAATAAGCTCCAGTTTACACTGCTGAGTTGCTGATGACAGCGAAGGCTTTATTACAAGATGCCGCTAACCAGCAGCGAGCAATGAACTGGGGTTTTCGCCACTGGATGCGAGCTTCCATGCTTTTTCACAGAAATGGGACTTCCTTTCTGTTCTGTAAGTTGTCTTGTGAGAAGGTGAGAAGACATGGCGTGCTATATGTGAAGTTGCAGTCGCGTATTGATCCCGGTAATATTTCTTAGCACTTAACCTTTACACTAGCTGGACGGGATATGAAGTCCTTTATTGAATGTGTACTTTTATGCCTTCCTCTTGTGACGGGCCTAATCGATAGCCTTTGCTTCATTAGTTAGCAGAGCTCTCAGTTTTCCCTCCTTCAGAGCTGGAATTTATCTACGTATAGCAAAAAGGGAAACCAGGTGCTTGTTAGACCAGGTGTTTTATGTCAGTCCTGTTACCAGCGTGCAATACTAAATCAATACTGGTCTTGTTTGGTCCTAGATTTATGATTATATTTAGTATGAATAATAATAGATTGTTCCTTCAACTTGGGGCTTTTTTTAGTCATATGTATTTTTGAAAAATCTCTTAGAACACACTTACACTCTTTTCACTTTTCTTTACCCAAACTCATGAACATTTCCAAACTAATTTAATTTCTACAACCTCTATTCAATTGAAAATCTTATTCATACAGGAATTTCTACCACAAATTGCAGTGATGAAAATAACCTTTAAAATGTTAACATTATTTAAAATGTTGACCTTTTAAAAAAACTTTAAGACTTTTGTTCATTAACTTTAAGGCTTATTTAATAGCTAGCAATTTTTTAAATCATAAACCCATACTAAATCATAATTTTTCATACATACTCAATTTGACAATTACAGTAAAAACAGTAATAAAATACTATTTGCTTTGTCTCGTTTCATCTCATGGATGTTCTTTGCTGACATTTTTGTTTCACTCATCTCACTTTTGAGAAAAAAAGTGTTATAAAATAATTTGTTGTGGAGGAAATGACACTTGCATGTTGTTATTCACTTAAAATTTTTAAAAGTATTGAAATGATTTTTATCTTTTTTACATAATAAATATTGATATGCTTTGTTTATTTCACAGTTTGTTTTGATACAGATTTTTATGGCATCTGAATTTTAGTTAATAATATTTAATGACCTATGGATTGTGAGTTGAAGAAAAACTCAGTAATGCTTGTGAATTGCCGATTCGGGTGTCCTCGAACCATGAAGTCGATCCATCATTGCAGCTTTCGGATAATAAGTTTTATCCTAGAGGTTCTGTACTCTGTTTTTATTTTCGTTCCCCTTAGCTGTTTTTTTTTTTTTTTTTTTTTTTTTTTTTGGGATACATGCGATTAATCACCCTCAAACCTGCATCTGTTCCCCTGCACACCTTCACCTGAAATTCTGCAGTCGGCGTCCCCGAATTGCATCCATCTTCCCTGTGCAATTGGTTGACACATTATCTCATTAAAATGTACAAAGAAAACTCCTTCTCTTTATCTGCGATAATCTAATTAGCATGAGGCAGATGGTTTAATAAGCGATATCTGCGCCGTTTAGCCTCCCAGACGCCCAGGTGGAGAGCCGGGGAGCCTCCTCTGGATGCCTCCTCTCTCCCTGCCTGTGAATGGCTCTCCTGGGCTCATATTATTGCTTCCTCTGCCTGAGGGTAGCAGCGCTCGTTGCTCTCCAGATATGAACACAGAAGAAGAAGCTGAGGGAATCAAACACGACGAAACCCTAATTATTTTGCTTATTAACCAAGCCTAACTAGTTAACAGATGTTCGGAGGTTTGCACTGCGAATTAATGCATTCTTTCCTTCTATTTTTTTTTTCTTAATTTTAGATTGTTTGTCTTGTCTACATGGTTATCAGCGATAATGGCGCTTGCCCGCGGGTGAAGATCAATATCATATTATGCAATCGGCCCGTTCTCCTTACCGCGTGAGTCTATCAGACGTGACTAGGCAGAGCAGAAGGGCAGAGAGAACGAGAAAGGCCGTCATTAAGAAGAGGAAAAAGTCCAGTGACCAGATTACATTACAACCTAGTTTTTCCCACTTCTGACAGTTCTACCGGCTGATAATGAGGTGACGAACCCACTGCCCAGACATGAACGCTCAGATGAAGTCCGGCCGACAGCCCAGCCATGGCCACTACCTCCTGAATCTAGGCAAATAGGAGCCGGGCAGGCAGCCTTCGCTTTGGGTCTGAAGCGCAGGGAAAGCTCCGCTCAATTACCTCCCCAACTTTCAGCTGAGGTCTTCTTACTGACCGGCTGAGAGGAACCGTAATGAGAGCGGATTTAGAATAAAAAGATGTGCCCATCTACAAAGGCAAGAGGCAGCTTGGCCACAGATTGATGGCTGGAAATGGTGGGGAGGTCAAGGCGAATCCGTGAAGCGTCACCCCAGTGAAGGATATGGCAGAACGGCCCAGCAGAGCCAGAGAGAAAGGTGGTCCGCTTCCCAGCTCACCCAAAGCCTCATAAGCAACATAAATGGAGCTTTGCTCCACTCGTCTACACTCTGGAAAGACCTTAACGGCCCCCATTAACACAAACCAAAGGGAGGTCTTATGGAAGGCAGCCATATATTTATTCCAAAGCTGAAAGTTAGAGTATAAAGACCTGGGAAAACCAGATTTTCTTTCAACCAAAGGAGAGAATTCAAACGTAAATCTTAGCATTAAACAATTTGGCTGTATAAATATCATTATTTAATTGAAAAAATATGATGGCCCTCACTGATGAAACAAGTACACCCAATCACTACCTGGATTTGGCAACTGAAGTTACTGTATTAGCTTCTCATTTCAAGATCCTTTGCAAGTGTGACCTCTGTCCTTGTATGATCTGAACAACATGCCAGTTAAAACACTATGATTATTTCTGAAAGAATACATGAAGTTAGTCCTGCACTTCTTTACTTGGGTTAGAGATTAGAAATCATACTCATACTATCTAATTCAAACCAGTGCTAGTTTGCTCGGAGAGAAAGGACCCCAGAAGTTAATTACACTCAGCTGTGAATTGAAACAATATCTAATTGCATTCTGGATTAATTACAAGCATCTGTGGTGTGCATGCCTAAACAAGAGCCCTCATAAATAACAGCAGGTACATCTACACAGATGGGAATTCTCTAGCACAGCCCTCTTTTTACTTGGAAAACACACTACTGTACTTCTAGTTTGGTAAGACAAAGTCTTTGGCCTAGAATTGTAATACTTTCTAGTTATTAGCCCATAACCAAACCTATTTATACTGGTAGTAATATGTGTCTGTCTGGTGATCTGATCACAAGTGTTCAGCTGGGACAAATCGCTATTTACACCTGGAATGTAATGCAGACATCTTCAAGTCTTAAATTACCTTCTGTGACCACTTCTGATTGAATTTCAAGGCCAATGTGTGTGTACGTATATGCGTGGACTTTTGCCAGGTTTTGCTTTCTTTATGAGGGTCAAATGTCTCCAGATGTTTCCAGATATCCTCATTAAGACAGTCAAATCTGAGAAATGTGGATACCTTGTCGAGCCCATGAGTAAAACCGCATCATAATGGAACTAAATGCAAAACTTTAGAGTGGAGTTGAGCTTTGGGTTAGTTAGTCTATAGTAATTATAATTAGCTTAATTTAAGAACAGTAGATGCCAGTGGGAAGACCCCGGTATGTTTTCTTCATTTATTTCTTCTGCATCTTGTGTAGGCTCTCTGTTTCAGACAGATCATCCCTTCACTCCCCTCCCGGGCACCGATCAACTGGCGTGTTTACATACAACACTCTTCAGTTTAAAAGAATTTGCATAGTCAAATCCCTTCTCATATTATAAATGTAATTAAATCTCTTAACACAGAGGCAACCTCTGAATGTTTTCGCTGCTGAAGCACTTTTCCCCCCGCTGTTTTACAATCAATTAAAATGATTCACATTCATCGCCGAAGCACTCTGATCAGCATCAGCTGCGAGTTTATGATGTCCGCAAGACAGTCGCAATTAATGTGCACCCCGCCATCCCTCAGGCTGCCTCAGGAGGATCATATCTAACTTTGTGCGGACCTCAGTCAAAACTAAGACTTTGCACGCGTCAGGTTTGCATTACGAATATTAATGCCCATATTAATTTTGTATTGACCTTTCTTGGCCGCTTCATCCGGCAGTCCAAACAGAGAAAGAGGCAGTTTTAATTCCCCGGCTTGAAGGCAGAGAGCCTTCGGCTAATGAAAAAAGGCAGTCAAACAGAGCTGCTCACACAACATATTAAAATAGCAAGATCAATAGTCCACTCTATGATTATAGCCAAACATTCCCATATTCCCAAACAGCAGGCAGGGAAGAGTTCAGCCCTTTCTGTTGGATGCCAGCAAATGAAATCAATAGCACGACTTTAAGCTCAGGCACTGAAAGTAATAGGTTTTAAATATTTGTGATGTCTCCGGTGAGCGTTTTGTGGAGGTGGTCTATTTTAGGATACTCTTACTGCAGGTATGTGCACATAATTCGCTGTTTTTATGCCATTCTCAGCAATATTCTGAAAGCTTGGCCTAATGTTGAAGTGTTTCTGTAGGATCGTACATTTCTACAGCAGGTTGGTGTCAATAGCCTCGTGGGCAGCGCACCAACATGTAGCGCAACTGCGCTTAATCATATTAATAACACATTTTGCCTTTTTTTTATTAAATCAGCCTTGTCTTGTTCCATGAGTTGTGTTTTAAATATTCTATTATTTTATTTGTTACTTCCTGTGACAAGCATTATTCATGCTAATGCAGCCCGTCCAACCTTAAGAAGAACACCTATATTATTATGCAGGGATTCAGTCTGTAAATAAAGTATATTTGATTCCAAATGATGTATAAGAAATCACAATAAATCTCAGAAAAGTTTGTGATTAAATCAATAAGACCTAGATGTCACATGAGCCCAAGCTGAGAAAGTCTGAAATCAACACATTAAATCTTTGCCTCTCAGGTGAATGAACACTTCTCAAAGTTCATTGTTTCATTCGTTTTCAGGTTTCACGTACGCAGGCCGTTGTGTTTAGTCACAAAATAAACTTCAGCAGTGACAAAGGGGACGAAAGGCGGCACGTTCAAACTTATGTTGTGTTTTTCTAAAGTCGACTTTCTGTGTAAAGATCACTCAGGAGAAATTACATTTCTGCTTTGATTTAATTAAAGCTAAATATTGGCCAATCGTCAATGGCTGGCCTGGCGGATGCTTGACACTATAATTATCTCCTGAGGTACTTTGTCTTAAAGGCTGCGCTCGAGCGTGAAACCAATTCCAGCATTCACTCATCAGGGGCCACGTCGTTTGGCTGTCTTTGCTTACCGCTTCTTTAAGTCATTTCTGAATTGCACCATTGGATCAAACGGGACCACTTTGTTACTCACATTGGCCGGGGAATTACAACCACGTTGCTGTTAATGAAGAAAATAATTCAGTCTGTTTGGTGGTCTAGTAGGTGGTAATTTTGAGCGCAAGCGTGCTATATTTTATTGTGAAGTTTGAAAGGGACTAGTATCTAGACCCCAGTTCAACAAAACAGCATTCACAACCCATTGACCTTTTTCAACTGATGTATTTGTGACTTCTATGAGGAAAAATGTATGGCGAGACATCAGCCATCCACTGGATCATAAAAAGGGCGTGCGAAACACCTGAATGGAAACACGGTTAGTTGTGGAAAAAATAATCGGTAAAAAAGCTTGCCGGGACAAAAAGAAAAAGTAGTTTTAAAAAGTGATTTCGATGAGAGCCACAGAAAAGTTAATAAAAATATACCCCTAGAGGTCGTAACAGTTTAGTTTACCTTGATGTTCTAAAATAACTGAAGTATAACGAAAATAAAAACTATATAGACATACAAAAACAAAAAATACAAAATGCTTACTAAAACTTTAACCCAAATGAAAAAGGAAAATATACAGTACAAATAAAATAAGATATGAATGATTACAAATATTAATAAAAACTACAGTAGTATCTCAGTATTACTAAAATAACACTGGTGTGTAATATCTAATGGGAGATTGACTGATCATGTGATCTTTAAATGGTGGTGGCGGGGGGGGGGGGGCTTGGGGGGTTAACATTCTATCAAAAATAAAAATTTGCGGATATGCCTTTAAGAATCTTAATTTTGAGGTCAACTTTAATTTCAGAGGGATTGGGAGGCCATGATTTGTGCTCCGACAGCCAGACGAATGCAAATGTTAGCAGATGTGGCCTCCCAGACCAGAAGTATTGTATTGCAGTGATGTAACTTGTAGACACTGCAATATGTTGCTTTTGATGGCACAGCAGCAGAGTGTTACGACAAGCTGAGAGTATCCACCCATACATGTTCTATACTTTTTGTCATTGACTTATCTACTCCCTCTCTCTTTCCCCCCCTCATTCCTTCTTTCTTTTCTTGAATTATTCAACAATGTCACAGCAGTGACCTGTCCCTTGTCAGCACTACCTGCAGTACCTGCAGCTCCGAGGCTGTGGTGATGTGAGGTCTGTCTCTCTTCTTTGCTTTCTCTCTCTCTCCTGGCTGTAATTTGTGTCAGTGACAGCAGGTTGACGACTGAGCGGCAGCATATGTTTGTGTGTGTGTATGTGTGTGCATGCACAAGGCCTCCTAACACACATTTTCTCTCTCTCTGCCGTGTCATTGTGAGAAGCCTGGAGGAGACAGGCCACGGGTTTTTTAACCCAGCGCTCTGCCGTTCACCGCTGCGACTTGTCACATTAGTCAACTCAAATTTTAAGAAAATCAATTCCAAAGTTTAATTCGCTCGACTCCCATGCCTGTTCTCCCTCCGCACCTTGGCCACGGCGCCCCCCGCCACCCCCCAGCACCTCATGAAACAGACTCCCAAGGGGCACAAGTCATCAATCTTAAATCACGTCCTCAAAACTAATGGCGGGGCTCTGTGCCGGGCCTGCTAAATTGAATTATTAGTGGATTGACAAAAAACTGCTGGGATTATTTTAGGGACAGGCAGTGAGAGGCTTAATGACAGGAAGTGGCGGGGGGGTGGAAGGAAGGGAGGATGTGGCCAGAGTGAAGTAAGAAGAGAAACGATACAGAAGGGTCTTCGCTTCCATCCGCAAATCATCGAGGCATGTTCACCTGTGCAAGCTGCCAGTCTTGGCCGAAACGCACTCTCTATGCGAGTATGCGAACGCAGACGCTTCACACAAACAAGAATGAATTGCACTCTCGATGCACCACTAGGGGCGCTGGAGCATGCATTAGCTTAACCTGTCCTTCTATAGTCAGTGTTCCCTGTCAGGTCAACTGGTAGAGAAATAAAATGAAGTTGGACACATTTGTTGTTAACTACTAGAATAATACCAAATTTAAAGGCTGAAACGGTTTCACCATTTCAAGCAATTTGAAGCCACGTTAGTGAAACAAAAATATTATTAAATGCATCATCTAATTTTTTGTCTCTTGCTTGTCTCTGTAGATTCATCTTGCTTTTAACGGAGTGCAAACTTCACCACCTCCGCTTTATAATCTCAGGAGGAACAGGTGACTTTTTAGGCAAGTATGAGTGTTTCTTAATCATCATAAATGGAGAAGTTGCTAACAATTGCATCCTTTTTAATGTGAGCTAGTGTTGAGAAGCAATAGTTGTGCCACTGATTACCACAGAATACTGTAATAAAAAAGCAATAAATACATTAGCACATGTAACATATTACTAATGAATTGACTCTGTCAACTAACTCTCTTTGAAAATGCTGATAATGTTATGTTTTTAAATATATCCAGACAGGCATTAGTCAGATGTTAGTTTAGTAACTCCTCTGATGAATTTAGAGAAGAGTTTGAGTCTTTGGATTCATTCAAATAACTGACTCAGAGTCATTTCTTCTAGACTTGTTTAACTCTTAACTTTTTTAATCTTGTTGACCGATTCATTAAAAAGATCAATTTTAAAAAAAGATAAAAAAAATAAATAATTATATGCAATGTCGATAGCGTACTGTTTGCTTAAGAACAAATGACTCTTATGAGCCAGTTGTTTTAATGGATAATATTTATCCAAGCACAGTTACTGAACATCTTAACTTCCTTACTGGCAGGATATTTATCGCAGTGTGTAAAGATAGTAATTTAAAAAAGTGTCTTGTAGCAATAAATAACATTTAAATAAATCATAAATGCAATATAATTTTAGTATTTAGTTCAAAACTGAATTCCATAGGAAAAGCTTGTAACTCCCATCACAACATGCCAATATTGAGTGGTTTGGGCATGTAAACTGATGTTGAGATGTATTTACAGGGGTTTTCCCTCCGCCGGGTCTTGTGTTGTGTATGAGTGTGTGTGTGTGTATAGAGTTACAGTACAGCTGTGCTCCCGGCACATGATGGTGATGGATGAAAGTTGCTCTCTCCCAGAGCGCGGCACTGAATTAAGTTGAAAGGTACTGTTGATTCCCCCCGTTACCGCCTCAGAATCAAGTTTGTTAGAAATTGATTTAAGCGAGGGGGGTCTTTGTGGAAAGAAGGCAGCGATTTCCTCTTGATAGAAAGGGATGATTAAATTTGTTTTGTCTCTTTTCTTTTTTTTTGTCTTTGCTGGTGTCAGCAAATCAGATCAGCTCTCCCTTGTCAACACAAGCTCCTTGTTGAGCAGTCAAAGCTAATTTGCAGACATGCCACTTGTTATTTTTCGTCTTACTTCCCCCGATACCCCCTTCCCTTTCTTCTCATCTGTCCGTTGAGATGTTTTGATACTAAACGTTGAGTTATCCTGTGCCACGATTGAAGTATTGTGAGTGATTTGTATAGAATCACTGTTTAGCCTACACTGCAAATAAAGGTTCTTTATTGGCATCTATGTTTCCATGAAGAACCTTGAAGAACATCCATGAAATCTTTATAGATGTTCTTATAAAATGTTCTTCACTCTAAGAAAATCATTGGTTCTTTTAATCTGTTGACAGTAAAAGGTTCTTTGGAGAACCTAATGTGGTTCTTCTATGGCATCACTGCGAAAAAGCAGTTTTGGAAATTTTTTAAGAGTGTGGATGAGTTAGAAGCAGTAAAGGGTGGCTGTCATCTTTCCTACCTTTTCTACAGGATGGTTTCCCTGGGGAAAACAGAGCTTCTGACTCGTCATTCATCACCGGTGGTTCTGGTCTGTTTTGCAGTCTCCAATGGCAGGAATCTATCTCTGTCTCATCCATCTTCAGGCCAAAGTCTCACCTCAGCACTGCAATTAAACCTCAACCTCTTGTGCGTAATAAACAAGTGGGCCATGTTAAACCAGGTTATCATATCTTCAGCTGTTCAATTCAATTCAATTCAAAGATGAGCCGTTACCTCCACTCTGTTTTTACCTTTGGCCCCATAAGGTGTCAGTCAATGTGTCATCAGGCTTCCCCCGAGCCGCCCCGGGACGGTGTCCTGTTTTGAAGACTTCTGTCCTTCCCATCACAGCGATGGGGACTGAAAGAGACTAGCGCCGTAAACCTCTATGTCTGTGCCGTCCACAAGAGATTTGTCAATACACTGAGCCATATAGGTTCTGGCAGGCTTTCTACAGGGACGGCATTTGCCTTGAAGTACTGTCTTTTCTCATCTTCAATGTCAGCCCGCGGGCTGGAAGACAACATATGTTCTCTTCATGTCCACCAGACATGGCCCTACCAGTCACATGACATATTATTGAGCTTAAACGCATCACATATTTCAGCTTTCTTCACTACTATGAGAACAGATGGCGCAAATTACCATCCCAGAGATACTTTTAACAAACATGCGGTGTCCTGGCACTGAAATGACAAAATCATTAATTGGTTTCGGGTACGTTGGTGATTTTTCGCACAGTGTGAAGGCCTGTCTGAAACTCACAGATGTAAAAGATTAATCTGTTGCCTTCAGGTAGGTGAGATGAAAATCAATGCCCATGATGACAACTCCTGACTGTTTGGAGTTGCTCTCCTCTTTAAACAGAAGAGGAAAGCTTTTCCTCTTCCTCCTGGGGAAGTCTCTTTTTTTGTCCTTGAACGGGCTCTGTGATGGTGACCCCTTTGGCTGTGGTAATTATGACAATTTGAGGAATGGCCTGCAACTATCAGTGCTTTCCTCTCATTTACTCAACGTGGGATTTAATTGATTTTACCACCCAAGAAGCCAACTAAGTATAATTATATTATAAACCCTTTCTCTGTGTCGAAAGTGATTTTTGTGCTCCATTTCTGTGACATGCATCTTGCTGCGCTAAAAATATAAATCATTTTTGTTGATTTTTAACAGATTTGCTCTTTTCAGTATTGTTTGTTTTTTTTTTTTTTTTTTTTTTTTTACTAATTAATGTATTAATAGGTAATTCAACATTATGTAATTGGTGTCATGAGATTATAAATATGAATCTTTTGTCTTCCATTTAATATTTAAATACTAATTACAGAATATAAAGCTTAATAAATTTGAGTAATAATAACGACAATCATTTTTGTATAGTGATAGTAATTGTTTTTGTTGTTTTTTGTGTGTTTGTTTTTAATTAATTTGCTGTTTTCAGTATTGTGACACTTTTATCAATTAAATATTTTAGTAACAAGTAATTCTCCATAATCAGTGTCAGATCAGTTTCATGATATTTAAATATGAATCATTGAAGGTCTATATTTTTAAAGTTTATTTAAATGCTTATTATTAAATGTTTCATTGTTTATTAGTATTACTGTATAAAGTATATATTTGCAGTCACATTATTAAAAAGTATAATTAATTTTGTTAATTGGTTGTTTTTTAAATCAAAAAATTATTTAAAATTAATCTAAAAATAATCAGTATGGTTATATGATATGAGAAACATTCAGCTATAGCAATAGTTAGTTTACTGATCATTATGAAAACATATTTGACCACTGAATGACATAATTGACTAATCAGACACTATTAAATAAATATTATAAAGTACTACTCAAGTATTTCATAGTAAGTTACTCCATTACCCACTGTGTATGAAAACGCAGTTCATTTTTAATATTCATTCAAGTATTTCAGTGCAGCCATAACCCAGAGTCCCACGTTGAGAGCTATAATCTTGTGCCTCTCTGGATGTGTGGAGCCCTTGTTAATGTTAAACAGAGATTAGCCCTTTCATTTGCCATACAGCTCAGTTCTCGCCCCCTCGTCTCCTCTGCCCCCTTCAAGTATTCAAAATTAATACTACCCTCAGCTCCGAGGCCACTATCTGATATTAACAAAGTAATAAAGAGAATGAATTTTTTAAAGCATATATTCTTAGAGGGTTAATATTAGACTGTTATCAATGAGAGGTCAAGTGATGTGGGGAATTTTGCTGTCAGTTGTAGGAGCTCTGCAATTTTGATAGCTTAGTCGTTATTCATTTAACTTTATTTTATATGCCTTAATATATGGCATATAGGTGAGAAGCCTTTTTTGCAATGAGCTTTTTTATGGTTGGTAATTATTTTTACCACCAATTTGTGAAGAGCATGCATCGTTTAAATGGATAAACAGATAACTGGGGTAAATATTAGGATTTCTTGGTCAAAACGTCCAGTATTGAACAAGAACTTTATTACCCCTTTCTAGATACAAAGATGTGATGCCATCTTTCCTTCTGCATCTCCAGCATCTCCGTTCTTCTCACTTCTTCTTTTCTGTTGTCCTCTCTCTCCATTAATCTTTCTGAAGGGCCTGATATCATCCATCTCCCCAGTCGGCTATTCCCGAAGGGTAAATTACTCCAGAGGCCCGCGTGGCCCCGCTCTGTATCAGGTTGACCCACGTCTTGTTTGCCATTTTGTGTACGCCGCTGTTTATTTAACAAGGAGCAGAGTGAGAGGGCCTTCCAGAGACGGTCCTTTGATAGTAACTTTGACACCCGAGCTGAATAATAACCCTCATTATGGAGTGGCTGACAGCTCCTGAAAGAGCTGATTTATGAATATGCTGGGGGCTGAAGCCTGCTGCCTTTCCCTGCTCGCTCTCCACGGCTCCGCCGGCATCTCGGGCCGTCACCGTCCCTGTGCTTCCACCTTCCTCTCCTCTCCTTTTCCCCTTTGTGTTCTAGTGATTACAGGCACGTTACGTCAGGACACTGTAGGCCGATCTGAGAGTCTAAGATCTGAAATCAATGGTAGTTGTCCATTGAGACCAAGAAATACATGTATTTCCTCTATTGGTGTTTAGATGAAAAAGAAAACAATACATAGAATGGATGGATTTATATATGGATAGTGAAGTGACATTCAGCCAAGTATGGTGACCCATACTCCGAATTCGTGCTCTGCATTTAACCCATCCAAAGTGCACACACACACACAGCAGTGAACACACAAACACTGTGAACACACACCCGGAGCAGTGGGCAGCCATTTATGCTGCGGCGCCCGGGGAGCAGTTGGGGTTCAATGCCTTGCTCAAGGGCACCTATGTCTTGTTATTGCCGTCCCGAGATTCGAACCCACAACCCTAGGGTTAGGAGTCAAACTTTCTAACCACTAGACCACGACTTCCCACTTTGTTTTTTGTTTTTTTTAGAAAAAAAAAATGGGAATTGCCAGGATGGCTGGATAGATTGGTGAAGAGATGGATAGATAGATGAATAGAAGTAAATGAGTGGGTAGATAGTGTAAATGGGCAGATATGAATGGATGAATGTCTAGGTAGATACTACTGCACATGATGAGTATAGATAGATAGATAGATAGAGAACTACATGGGTAGGTACCACAGATGGTTAGATATGGATGGATAGATGGATAAAGACTGTAGAAGCAGATAAGTTGGTAGATAGATGGATGAATAGAAGTAGATGGTTTGGCATAGGGATGGATGGACTGCTGAATAGAAGAAGGTTTGATAGAGAGATGGATAGATAATCATTGTGATCTTTTATCAAAATGTATCTTCCTCATAATCAATTTTCCTTTTCAGATGACATCACCAAGCCCTTTTAGACCCTTCCCTCCAGCCATCTGTCATGTGCAGGCCAGTTTTGATGATCCAAGTCATTTCCTGCTGGATAAAATGCTGTATTTTTTCTTCAATGGATACACTCTGAAATATTTGTTTTCTATTCTCTGAATTATTTTTTTTCTTTTGTAGAGCAGTACTCTGCATTCATACTGTCAGTTCATGTTCAGTCAGTCAGTTCATAATCAAGTTAAGAATCTAAAAAGTGGCATTTCTCTAAACTTGCAACTATTTCTTATTTATTTTTCAGATAGTTGTTCATGAAATTTTAAACCCACCCGCGAGAATGAAGCCTTATACTGTATGTATTAACCCTTTTTAAATATCACCCATATCAAAGCTTGCCTAAATAAATGATGAGATATATATTTCTCTTTTTTTGACACCCCAGCAGAATCAATTAAGTGGAAGGGCAGGGATCTTTGGGAAGACTGCAGGTTTGGAGAGGCCTTGAGCCCGAGCTTTGGACACCGTGGAGGTGGGATATCCAGTGGATATGCATAAACGGGTTGAGGAGGATGAAAGCTGTTCAGCAGATAAAGCCATAGCAGCCTGTCGGAATCCTGCCAGGCTGGCCTTGATTTACGACCATCTCAGTCAGACTCCCTACCAAATCCACCCGCTACCTTTTTTTGCTCAGTGGAAATGCTCATGTTTGAGCCGATAGTTCAACCAAAGTGCACACAAACACACAAGGTAAAGAAAAACCATTCATAGGACTTGTACCACTAGACTGCCGGTTTTGTCTTCAGAAGACAATAGCAAGAAGAAGAAAGACTTTTTTAGACGCTCTATAATTGCTGTATATAAATCTTGTTTACATTGAATCTGCCACGTGTAACATTTATTCACCATACTTTTATTTTGATGAATTAATAATATATTGTGCAATTTAGTCACATTTTATTTTAATATATTTCTTAGCAGTCATTAAACATTTTTTTTTCTTTTTTTTTTCTTTTTTTTTCGTTTAATTTAAAATTTAATTTCCTTTAATAAAAAAATATTCATTTAGGCCTTTACATAAAATGCCTGTGGTAAATTTTCAAATCAATCTACTCATTCTTAATCACATTTATATGAGTAATTATTGATTGCACCGCAGCTCTGACAGAGCTTTCTTAAATCTTAAAGTTTAAACATCAAAAAACTGTTCATGTTTTTCTTCTTTGTCGTTCTGCTTTTCCATAAATACTGTATGAAAACCAAAAGGCGGCACAAAAACTTAATTGACACCAAAGCTCAAACATGATGCCTATTATCAGTAGTCCACTCTGAGCCAAAAAGCACCTCTAGAGTAGCAATGCTGTATTATTTGGTGCTATTTTCTTTCGTGTCATTAGTGTAATAATGATGTGTGCACGGTTTCCTCAGGGACATGGTCTGGTTCATCACACTGAACCTGAGGACACAGCCGATGTCTCTGAGTAGCACTCTGATGTTCCCAGTTTCTCCTCTCTCGCACAACATTAAAAAGTCTGGATAAAAGGTAAGGAATAGGCTTTATTAACTTTAAAAATGCATGATGTTTCTGAGAAAAGTGCGGTACGGCATCGAGAAACGTCCAAAAGCTTGACTACTTATTTCTCCTTATTTTTTTCCCTCTTCCTCTCTCCTTCTCAAAAATTGTAAATAATTGAAAACAGAGAAGGGAAGGAAAGGGGGGGAAAGACACCAAGATTCTGACACACACTCTGCATAAACATCTCCTTATTAGTGACCCTAGATGCCCAGGGAGATCCTGCCGCCACACACACACACACACACACACAAGCGCCCTACAGAGAGCTCAGATGTCAGGGGTCAGTCTTCACCATCATAACCTCTACAGACGTGTCTTCTGGTCTTTCACAGGTTACTCATAACTGTGAACGATTAAGCAGTAAGGTCAGAGAGTTTGTGTAGTATTGTGAATATAGTCATGGCAAGGAAGCATTGTTAGGCAAAAGTGACAGTAAATGTTTTCTTTGTAAATGTTTTGTCAGGTAACTTAAAAATTGCTTATATTTGTTATACAGTATACAGAGACACATGCTAATGTTAAAAAGCATTGATAATGATGAGACGTATCATGTTTCTGCATTGCACCACAGAAATTAATTGCATTTTAATATATGTGTATTCAAATAGAAAGCAGTTATTTAAAAAAAAAATAACTTTTGAATGTCAGTGTATATTTTGTTTCTTAACTTGCTATATCAAGTCTTTAGCGTGACTGGAACAGCATATTGACCAATCAAGAAGTATTGAAACACACTGATCTGTGATTACATGTTTATTGATTTATACTTAACCTGTGAAGCCAGAGAGGAATGGCTCTGATAATTATTATTCAGTGGTTAAAGACGGTAACATCATGAAAGACACATCATTTCTGTGAAACCTCCCACTCGGTCGATTACAATTAACATAGTTGTATTGGCTGTCTTTCATGCTATTTGATTAGGGTGCTTCTTTATGAAAATATACAATGTATTAATAGTGTTGAGACATTCAGATTGTGTAATATTTTAAAAGGGCTTATGATGCTAAGTTTAAGCAAATGAAAAGAAGGCCAAGAGAGATCTTCTTCGACTGTCTTAAAAGAATACTTCTGAAACTGTACACCTGCTCAGGCCATCCAAGATGTAGATGAGTTTGTTTCTTCATCAGAACACATTTGGAGAAATTTAGCATTGCATGACTTGCTCACCAATGGATTCTGTGCAGTGAATGAACATCACACTAATCCACAAGTAATACACTTGGAAATGAAGGAACTGAACTTGATTTGACCTTTCAAGTCAGTCACTCAGTACTTATTCACAGAAAATGTGCTTCTCTGCTCCTTAAAACAAATCATTGTAATAGTTGTTATAGTTGCTATGAATCTTTACCTGTGATGGGAGTCTTTCTTCATCCCCCACACACTCCTTCTTTCTCGTCTGCACTGAAAGTGTCAGGTCAAATGGATAAACAGCGTGTATTTACCCATAGTCACGATACTGTCAAACATGCCTCTGTACTAGCGCTCGCTAGGGTATTTATGACTCTCATTCACTGTCTTCTATTTATTATTACCTACGTTGCCTTTATTATCTCATGGCCTCTCACTAGCCGGTGATACACGTCCTTCATGGTTCTCTCTCAGTGATGGATTAACACCCGGTCGGTTAATGAATGGGCCTCATAAGTTGTTAATGCTGTTTTAAGGTGCAGTTTTCTAGCCAGTGTGACTCACGTTTACTCTTATTCAACACTTTTTTTTTTTTTTGTAAGCGTTTCTTCTGCAGTTTGCAATTACACACACACACACACACTTTTGGAAATTTTTAGCTTGATTAAATATTTAAATGTAAATATTTTAATTAGTGTCTTATTTTTGTTTGTTTTTAATTAAAGTATTTGTTTATTTTTAAAGTAATATATTTTTAATGTCTCATTTTAATCTGAAATTAAGCATTGCAAATCTTTCATTTATATATACACACACACATACACACAGAGTTTTAAGCTTTTAGCAAGTTTTCTCTTATTCAACAATTTTTACAAACATTTCATCTGCAGTTTGCACTATACCCAAACACAACTTTTGACATTTTTATTGCTTTGATCATTTATTGCTCTGATTTGATTTTAACATAACATTTAATTTTATTGTATTTTTATATTTTAATTACTAGTGCATATTTTACATTGCATTCATATATGAATTCATATTTGATATGTTGCACATTTTTTATTAGTTTTTTTGGTATTTTGTATTATATTAAATATGTTTTTATATTTTTGGTAAAATTTTAGCCTTTGAACATTTTTATTTCTTGGAAAGGACAGGAAATTATCCAAAGATGGCAAAACAAGAACTGTAAATGATGCAAGCCAGACTCGAAACTTTTGTATAAACCCGTTATAGCTGAGGGTGTTAATGTGAATACCATGGAGGATTGTAGGGTCAGTTTCACAACGTATCTACACAGAACGATGCTCTGTACTAGCCTCTCAGCACTCTGTCATGCATTTTATTGGCAGGTGCTGTAATCTTAGGATCCCCACAACACACCCAGCACATATGTAAGCTGTCAGCCTCCGAACCTGGCCTAAATTACGGCATAACAAGCTAAGCTAAAAGCTCCAGTTAGGATACGGGATGCTTCAAAAAGCCCATGCTGGATGGCTAAATTACTGAGGGGCTATGTCAGAGCGCGAGGAGGGGGATGCGATTCCTTCCTGCTCCACTGGGTAGATTATTCTCAGGTATCAGGAGCCAAGAAAGAGGATTATTTCGGTGCAAATAGAGTTGTCAGTTTGGAAACTCCAGATGCAATCATTTCCATCTCGGCATAATTATGGGATCAGGAGGGAGGTTTGGGTTGAAAAGCTGGCACTGGATGAGCTATCACTCTCTAATGAAGGATTTTACACACTAAGGGTGAGCAAAGTGTCAACTAGAGTTCTCCCCTGATCCGCACCTTTTTCCTTCCATCTGTTTTAATAGCAACGGGCCTGTCTGAGCCGGTGGAGGGCAGTCATAATTGTATGCTTTGTCTCTTCTTGTCTATTAGGGGGTTAAAAGTATCAGGAAAGTGGGTACCATTGACCTTTAACCTTTTTCACAGAGCTGTTCACATTAAAGACCCTGTTGTAAGAAAGGGCTCTTTGTTACGGCCTTAGGGTGGCCACCTCCACTGCACACTGGAGTATCCGCTCTCCTCATGCATCCACACAGTGGACGGTTCATTTTTAGTGAGATTTAAATAATGAGAGCATAGCATTATAGTTTTAGGGTAAAATAACGCAATCTTTATCTAAAAGGTTGTTGAAAAAGTAGCAAAAATATAGCTATAAAATAGTTAAATCTGTTTAATTTGAATAAAAATGCAAATATAAAGAAAAGTTTTATGAATGCACAATTTCTATTTAAAAGTCTTATTTTGCTGCACAATTTTCCACTTTTTTATAATGCAAGGTAAATAAATTTGTGGATACATTGTGGATACATTTGATAAATCCTTTTAATAAAAATTTTAATATTTCAAATATATATTTTAATAAATTATTTAACAAGTGCCATAAAAACCACTTATTTTTCTGCTTAATTTTCATATTTCATTTGTATTTCATATTTTGATAAAATCTCAACAAAAAGTCTGTCCAAAATCAAAGAGCATGGCTGTGAATTGCTGTGCAATTAAGGTGTTCAGGGTGGTTTTAATATGTGGTTACTTGATGGGTTCTTCCTGGTCCAGTTTAATAGATGACTTAAATCTACAGTAAATGGTATTTGGGTCTTAGATATATATTTTTCCCCTTTTTAATTAGTTGCACATTGTAAGTCTGCAATGGAAACAAGCTGTTGCACACCTTACCTTAAGGTCCAAGGATTTGAGGTATCATTCATCATTCATAAATATTGCTCAATTAGTTACACAAGTACGTTTCCTATTTGGTGTGGCACTGTACACCTCACTGTAAACCCATCTTCAATTGTCTACAATAATTATGAATCAAAGGCTTATTTGATAGTTGAGTATTGAGCATTCATTCCCTCTGGTGCGTATGACACGTGAGGGGGTTCCTGCCAAACGCGGTGGCTGGATATGTCGCGCCGGGCTGTGCATGCTTGGAAAAGGTCACACATTTGAAGGGATGGCCATTATGTTGGTGTCACTGCATGATGATGTATTGTCGGAGCTGGGCTCTACCTGACACACAGTGAGCACGAATATGATTTCAGAGAGCATTAAAAATTCAACAGCCTGACCTAATTACGCTGTAATATTCAGATGAAGGGCTGCACATCACACTGGGAGCTTGCTTTTGGAATCCATTTCTAATTTTATTAAGTTTGATTTGTCAATAGCAGGAATTGTAATGCCTGACGCGAGACAGTGCTTTAATTGTGGAATTACATTGTTTGTTCATTCCTTCACCTTTGAACTATATATACTATACAGTACTATGTACTATATATAAAGACACTGTGCCACTTTTTAATTAAGTTGTTTACTAAGAGTACACTAATATGACTAGTTATATTTCAAGAAGAACTTGGCAACAGAGATATGGAAAAATGTGGTCCAGTTATGAGCTAAAAAAGATGAACATGAATATAATTTACTAATGCACAAAGCTATTTTAAAGTCTTGTTTTGCTGATTAATTTTAATGTTTTCCTAAATTCTGGAGTAGGTTTACTTTTAGAAATGTTTTTCGGTGTAGTGCAACCAGTGTTATAGTTTTTATTAATAGTTTGTATTCATTTTTATTTCTTTTTTTTTTCTTTTTGACTTATATAGTTTAGTTAGTATTGTATATATATACATAGTAACATCAAGTTGAAATAAATGGAAGTTGGATTTTTTTCATAATTTATATTATATTATATTTATATTATATTTTTATTGTTCTAGTTTCAATTACCTGTAATAACCGTAATAAAGTGCAACAATTGTCAACATTTTGAAATTGTACTAGTAATATTAAAAATATTTGTGATAGTATTTCTGCATTGGATTGGCACAGCTTACCCCAAAGCATCTGACACACTTTAACCCTTGTGTCATATTTTGGGAAGAGTATTTATTTATGACTGTATATATATAATTTAAAAACAAGATGAATGTACTTTAGAAGCAACACCGGATAATATATTAAGACTTTTTTATATATTGTATTTCAAATATACATTGTGTATTTTGTTTTACCAAATTTGTGGCAATGGACTTTTTATTAAAAATGCATCATAAACAGCGTTGCTTCTCAAGTAAGCTTTCAAGGATTTTTTTTTATTTTAAATGTAAAATCAGATAATTCTCATTAAGAATAACAGTGTTGCATTGCACTGACACCTCAGCATGTGTTGTTTGTAAACGGCAGGTGGAAATCCTTATTTACAGCATCTGTCTTGCTTTAGGCCCATGGTCTCCACTAAAAACGCAGAGAAGCTGGGATTACACTCAAGATAAACACTATCTCTGCACACAGGCAGTCTTAGAGAAAAGCGTTGCGATTCCTGGCATTGTTCTAGAGTTAAATCAATTCCCTGCGGCATTCAACTCCCTTTTCTTACCCCGCTGATCAGGCCCGGTTACAAACAGCTATCATTTGCATGAGAAAAAAAGGAAGCTCAAATGGAGAGAGTGGCGTATTATCAATATTACAAAGTGTTGCAGGTAGCTCCACTGAAGTCAACGAGGAGCCCGGCTTTTCATGTCTGTGCGCATTGATTTAATGCTACTTAAAACGAATTGCAGATCAATTGGATTACCCAGAGGCAGATTTAATGAGCCGCACACTGCAGAGGATGTTTGTCAGCTCACAGAGAGAGACTCGTCATTCTCTGGGAACGCTTTCTAGCACATTACGTCTTGAGCGGAGGTCATAACAATAGCACAAACTTTGTGAAAGACTTTGAAAACATGACAAAAAAAATAAACATGGTTTTACTATGGTATCTATCATATACTTTGCCATATACAATGATTGTTTGGAAATGGAAAATTATAATAACATGGCTTTAATGACATATACTATGGTATATATTCTTTGAAATATTACAGAATATTATGGTACATCTATATATTTTTTTGTACGTACCATGGTATTACCATAATTATTTTTTAAATACTGTGGAATATTATGGTTAATCAATTGTTCTTTCCTATTTCTTTACTTGTACCATGGTATTACCATAGTGTTCTCTGAAATACTTCAGAGTACTATGGTAATCCACATTTTTAGACATGTGCCGAGATATTACCAAAGTATTTTTTTTATACTTCAGAGTACTGTGGTTACTTCATGTGTTTTTGGACACGAAGCATGATAAAACCATGGAGTTTTGGACATATATCATAGTATTCTCTGATATACCTTGACTTTGGTGGTATGGAACTACTATGGTATTTTTGGAAATGTCTTGGAGCACCTGAGAAAAGTACTGTGGTAGTACCATGGTACATTGGTGGAATCATAAGGTGCTTTGTAATATACATGATGGTACTTCCATGCTATACTTCCGGCCCCCATCATATGCACCTTCTACAGAGGCCCCATCGAGAGCATCCTGACTAGCTGCATCACTGCGTGGTATGGTGTCTGCAACGCGTCCTGCCGCAAGTCACTTCAATGCATAGTGAGAGCTGCTGAGAAGATTATTGGTGTCTCTCTCCCTTCCCTCCAGGACATTTACGGAACCCGTATCAACCGTAAAGCCCTCTGCATCACAGGTGATCCCACTTACCACTCACACAGCTTCTTCAGTCTGCTGCCATAAGGGAGGAGACTGCGGAGTCTCCAGGCTAGGACCAGCAGACTGAAGGACAGCTTCATTCATCAGGCTGTCAGGAAGCTGAACTCCCTTCCGACCTTGCCTCCCCTCCCCGCAGCTCCCACATCACCAGGTCCTTCCATTCCCCTCTCACTAACAAACTCTGACCTGCACCAGTCACTTTGTGCAGCATTGGTCTGCTCACCACCTCATTCAACGACCTATTCAGTCAGTTTAAATAAAGAACTGCTCTCTGAGCTTTTTGTCACTTTAAATCAATCTGAATAAGCTCTTTTGCACTAAAGTCATTTTATCTGCACTGTAGTGTAGTCTACAATGTGCCTTGTGCTGCTTTATTTGTATTAAAACTGTTTTTTTTTACATGACCTTATTTGTATAGTTGTATTTTATATTTAATCTGTATCTGTCTGTATTTTTATGCTCTACTGTTAGTGTTATCTTTATGCACCAAGGGTCTGAGAGTAACGCAGTTTAAATTCTCTGTATGTATGTGCTGTGCATGTGGAATAAATGACAATAAAGCAGACTTGACTTGACTTCACTTCACTATATATCAATAAAACATTTGTACCATGTTTTTGGTACTTTTCAGTAAATACTCTGTTAAATGAATATTAATCATTCATTAGCTGGTATCTTTAAAAGTACCTTGATACCAACAATATCTGATGCCTTCACTGTACATTGGTGAAGTCTTGAAGTGAACTTCTCCAGTTCTGTGCCAGGTCTGCAGTTAGTTAAACCAGTCTATATTTATACTTGGAGTTAATTTTGTAAGTGATGTAATGCTCAGCCTAATACGTCATTATCCCATTTTTCGCTTCTCTGCCAGCTTTCCATTTCCAGCTCGTTTACCCATCATCTCTCACAGACTGGGTTCATCTTGATACTGTCATAAACTCTCTCTCTTTGACAAGCATGTTTTGAGTGGCTCTATACCATCATAGAGAGATGCAGGATAAATATTTATCCTTGGCTGCTGATCCGCACCTGGGATCAATAAGGCTTTTTCTCTGTGTTAATCAGATTGCCTCAGGATCATATAATTACTGTTAATATCTTGTTACAGTGAACAGAGGGAGAACGCCTGTCTGCCAGCTCGTGATACCCCGCTCTGTCATTGGAGCAGTGTTTATATTCGATGGGCTGACCGCAGAACGGCAGGCTCTCAGAGGGGCCGCTTGATGCCACCGGTTCACTCAGCAACCGCAATGTCTTCAAGTTGGACACCGAATGGTCCTCAAATTTAGATCAGGTTCCTTATTTAGATCAGAGAGGGAAACTCGGGAACATAAGGAAAAGAAAGAGTGCAAGAGGGAAGTTTAGAGAAACAGGAGGCCTTGTGGAAGTGCTTGTCTTGAAAAAAATTTAATTGCTTCTTTGGATGTGTTTGAAGGGCAGATAATATCAGAATTTTTTAAAACATATATCATGGTAGAAACTGTGAACATTTCTTAATATAACTTTTTTTTTTTTCTTGAGCACATGCTTTATATATATATATATATATATATATATATATATATATATATATATAATCTAAAGAACATTTTCTCATTATGAAGAGCCATGGGTGTTTCAAGTTTTTAACTTTTTTTTAAACACCAATAAAGAACTTTTGTTTTTAAGCATGTGGCAACACATTAGTTCTTAAATGGTTGGCATTCAAAATAAATGTAAATGTCTTTAAAATCAAACTGTATTAACCCTTTGAATTACACCTCTCTTTTAGGACCAAACTAGGAAAATGTCTTTCTTAAACCCCCTGGAATATGCACACAGTTATGTATGTTTGGAAAAAAGACACTTGAAACTTTATTTTTCAGTTTAAAGAGTTAATAGAAGAAAAAAAATAAAGAAAAGGTACATAACCTGACTTGTGTTTTTGCAGATCATCTTTTTATCAATAAAAAGTTTTATCAAAAATAATAAATGTGCATTTGACACCTAAATAGAATGTATGAACTTTATGAATTATGAATTTAGAATGATATAACAACTATTATTATGTATTAATGTAATTCAGCAACAATAGTTACAATATAGTAAATGTTAGTTTACAGTGCATTATCTAATGTTGACATAAAACTTTTGATTTTATTAATGTAATAGTAAGGTGGTCCGACTTGATATTTTGTGGTTTTAACAGCTACATATTTACATTTTAAATTAATAATTTGATACAACGCATTTATTTTGTACATGCTGTACATGTTTAAATTGTTCTTATATTAAAAAAAATATCCTCCATGTAAATACCACCAAACCTGTCCCTAACCTTACCTATATCTAACCTCAGAAGAAAAAGTGTTTTGCAAAACTATATGAATTCAGTAACACTGTAATTATTTTTTTGATGTAAGTACCTTATAGTTAAGGCTATCTAATATGAAGTGGGACCACTAAAATAATAAAAGCTAAAAAAGTAATAAATAATTTCTAAAGTACTGTTCATGCCAACTAATGTAGTTACCTAATGTTATCAAATGAAACTTTAAAGTGCTGTATGAACTGTAAAAGTCAAACCACATGCAAAATTACATTTTGCTCATGTATAAACAACAGCAGAAGTAAATTATGGATGGATCGATGATTAGCTGCATTTTAGAATTGCCATTTAGCATTATTTTCTCCTTGCTGTCTCTCTAGATTGTTGTGGATCTTTGTGTCCAAATTCTTCACCTTGTTGTTAACTCGAACATTATTTCACCTCAAACAGCTCTGACCTCAGTGTGCTGGACCCCGTGGATGCACGTGAACCTTCCCATGAAATACATGTGCCACCTGAGGAGAAGTCACGCTGCGCGGCCGCCAGTTCGGTTCTTGGAAATCACTCCTCAATGACGCACATCAAAATTCAATCACACACGAGCACCATCCAGGCACCCACCTCCACCCCCTTGTTGACTTGATTAAGGTGAGTGGGATCGCTTTAAAACCTTCACACACACACACACATACACACACTTGCACATAAACACAGGAGGGGCTCATAAGTCAGATTTCAAAGCTTTGTAACTGGGAAAGGATCTTTTAGACTTGGTTTGGAGCCCTGTTCCTTTGTTTCCTGATTTTAATGTGCACCGCGCACAATTACGGTATGAAGGTCCATTTAAAGAACAACTCTGTGCTGAAGATGAAGAAACCACGTCAACAGCCATGTCGTACCCTGCCATTACCGCTTCGGTTCCCTATTCCCATCCTGCTATTTGTTCCCATTAAAAAAGCCTACTAGAAGGACTGCAATTCATTCAGACATATTGTATGTGGTAATGTACACTATTAAGTACCAGTATATTGAAACAAACCTTTGATTAAATGTATTTGAATCACAAAGAAACAGCAAGAATCCTCCCTTGCCTTTGTTAATGAGGGCCTCATTGTGCTACCTGTGCTCACCGACTTTTGTTCCTGTGGTTTCTAGAGGCCTTTTTTTTTTTTTTTTCGCAGATCTACTCTAATATTAAATCAAATCAACTTGGGGAGAGAAAAAAAGGCTTTTGTTCACATTTGAATAATTTGTACATATTGTTAGTTATATTGGCTGATCTCGTAACCAAAGTACGTGATTTCCCCCCCAGTATAACTGGCATTAATATAATGGCTGTTTTTTTTTGTTTTTTTTTATGTTTACATTGTGTATAATTTGTTCATTATGCATTTGTGTGATTCATTATGCTAATTTGTGTTCGATGTCATTTAAATAATAGACCAACACAAACAAACAAAAACTCGAACTCATGATTTTTATTTGTGGCGTGGACCGAAAACCGATGTAAACAGCGTCCAAAAGGGTACAAAAACAAGACTTTTAAACACTCCAGCACCTTAAATACACAATACAAAGGCATTTCTCAGCCATACCGAGAAAGCGTGCAAATCTAGTATCATACTGTTTGCATAATAGATTAGAAATTAGCATTTTTGTTCATTTTCCATGTATGCACAGTGCCCTGGAAGAAAAACGCTCCATGCATATCAGATCAGCCAGCCTTCCATTTTGTGCAGTATATTATTTGACAATCTAAAATGTGTAATTTGCATGAAATTGCTTAATTAAAACACAGTCACTTGGGGTATTAATTTCTTTGTCTGCCGACGGAGTGCGGCGCAGGCAGATGTAAAGGCCTGTCAGAAAGGAATGTCAGGGAGTGAGAGGGGGGACACCGTCCCAGCACGCCGCATCTTGGCTGGGGAGGGTTACGGTGCCTGGCTGCTCTGGGCACACTTGGTAAACGGAGGCCCCTGCAATGGAAGGATACAAAAGGGAGGGTGGCGGGGTGATGGAGGAGGAGGAAGATGGCTGGCAGTGTGCCATTGGCATGTGAAATCTGAGAGTTGGCGATATCATGCACTCCGTATAGATGCACTTGCTGTTTGGGCCACAGGAAAGGCACTAGGCTGTAATGTGTATCTATGTTTTAGGACTTATTTCATCCTGTTTAGTATGCAATCCCATGCAAAATATAGTGTTCTTGTGGCAAATGGCTGATAAAAATTGCTGTATGCTGAGAGAGAGAAGGAAATTAACTAAAAGTTAAATTCAACCAAATTAATTAAAGAAATTAATTGGTTAAGCTCAGGATTTGAAGGTGGCTTCTTTTTACTGTATCTTTACTTGACACAATTATTGATGTCAATCACGTAATTACTGTGATGTCTGGATGGAATCAATGGTAACTTAAGTTGATCTCTTCTTGCTTGCTAAATAAACTTAGAAAAATGATTTGAGTTTTGCAAGCAAATTCTATTTTATTTATTCAAACTTCAAATTTTCACATTTAATTTAATGTGTTACTTGCCATGTTTTTGTAGCTGTGAAAATTTGCAATTTCAAAAAAAAAAAAAATTCCAAACAATGTTTTTAAATGTAGGAAAAACAACTGAGACGTGAGAGAGATTTATGATTTATGACGTGCATTTAAGATTTTTTTTTTACTGAATCCGACATGACACATTATTAAGCATATTGGTGTGCACTTTTATAATATTCTGGCAAAACCTTGTGACAAATGTGTTGTTATAGAAAAGAATCACAATAAAATAGCTGTTTTGGAAGAGAATCTGACATGCACAAACACACTTAAAGAAATCAGCCGCTCAAACGCATGCTCTGAAAGCGTATTGGTAGATCATGACGCGTCAGATGAAATGTCCCGTTTCCAGTTTGTGAAATGTCACTGTAAGTCTCACGCTGTACCCTTTTGTCTTAAATATCAAAGCCAACACGGCACGTTAACATTTGAATATTTTCCAGTTCTTCATAAGTGGAGATCGTACAATAGGGTGGGGGGGGAAGGGCTCGGTGTAGTGAAGTAGCACATATCAAAAAGAAAGAGCCCTTTCTCTTTCTCTCTCTCTCTCTTCCTCTCAATCGCTCTCTCATTCTCTCTCTCACATCAGTGACTGCCTGTGAAGGGCTTCCAAATCACAGTCCTTGTACCATTCAGCACATACAAAAGGGCTGTGTGAGCCGGAGCAGGCAAGGCCTAATTAAAATCCTTTAACAGAGAGAGAAAGAGAGGGGCACATGGAGCTGGGCTGGGATTGTAAAGGAGGCTGTCAGTGAGTTGGGGCGTCGACAGCCACACACAGACTCTGTGACAGCTCTCCAGAGCAGCTACCACATACGCCACTTGCTCAGAGGGCCTTAATTGGGTCTTTGATGTCCCTTAGAAAGGTGGCAAAGAGATGGAAATGTTATCGTCGTCCACTTTCATACCAGCTTAGATTGTTTATGATTTACAAAAGATGTGCTTCTCCTGCTAGCTGTCTTTTTTCACCCACCTCTTTCACCTTCTTGGCTCAGGTTGATCGATTAGTGAGGTCATCAAGTGAGTTTAGCTGCTTTAGTGCTCTATTATCAAGTAAACCATTATTGCTAAATATAACAAAAATGATAATACATAGTTGTTATATTTTTGAACGTTACAAGAGATATTTATTGTTATTATTTTGTTCAAATACTATTTCATCTTTTAATATTTTTAACTATTATTGCCAAATGTAACAAAAACAATAATAGTGAAAATAATAAATGTATGTATTATATTTTTACATTTAAAAGAGATAATTTATTATTATTATTATTATTATTATTATTATTATTATTATTATTTACATTTTTGTTAAAAAGCAATTTCAGTCCTTAATATTTTTTTTAGCTAAAATATTATTACTAAGTTTAACAATGATAATAATCATAATAATAAATAATTATATTTTTAAATGTTCCAAGCTATGTTATTTTTTTATAATAATAGTAATAATAATAATACATTATTAGGTGATGTATTGAGATACATCTATTCAGAGAGGGGTTTTTCATGCTCAAGTTGCATCTGTAAATTCATCAAAACACTGTTTTTGCGCAATGTGTATGTCCCAAAAACATGTCAGATCTGCATAATGGACTTTATAATCACACAGTAAATTATGCAGTCCTTTCTTAAGGCTGACCAGCAGACTATTGCTTTATGCAGCCCTTGACTAGCTATATGTAGTTTTTCACATCTCTACTTCCAAAGTCATTACGCCGTTAGCTCGCATTTTAACTCCTGTCAGGGTCATAGCATCTGTAACTTCCACTCTGTGCTTAATTCTCTCCCCATAAATTCACAGCCATTGCAAGGGGGCAATAAAAGGAGCACGTGTGTATGTGTGTGTTTGCAGGGAAGGCTAGAGAGGGGCGAGTCCCTGCTGCCACTGCTGATCAAATGAAACAACAAGGGCAACGGCAGCTAATGCGGGGAGCTGTTTAGTGCAGGGCTGCCTTTTGAAATGATGATGATAATGGATTCAGTCCGCTCATTAATGGAGTCCAAGTGCTCGTTAGAGTGAACAAACAAGCCAGCCTGTCAGCACTGGAAATGCCAAGTGCCGGCAACTGTCTCCGTTTTATGTGAGGACACCGTGTTCTCGCCATTTACCCACCTACTCCACCCCCAACATCAAAGTCGTTGGCGGGGACCACCGCGACACACCACCACACCACCCTCGGAGGCGGCTCCGGAAAACGAGGGGTTGCCGGGTCAAGAGGGATGAAATCGATTCCTCTCTTTTGGCTCCGTCCTCCGTCTAAGTACAGAGTTTTAAGCTACTGTGTTCGCTCATACATTAAGTAGTTCATGCAGTAACTTCGCTCATGCTGTAACTTGTGGATGTTTCTCTTTATTTAAAGATAATGTTTATCTTTTTCATTGTTTACTCTCCCCTCATGTTATTCCAAACCTGTATGCATTGCTTTCTTCTGCAGAACATGTGCACACACTCAAAAAGATATTTTGAAGAATGTTGGGAACCAGTTTGGTTACCATTGACTTCCATTATATGGGTTCCCATTGACTTTTATTGGGAACTTGTTGAAACCAAAGCTGTTTGGTTACCAAAATTCTTGAAAATAATTTATTTAATGTTCCTCTGAACATAAAACAAACTCACTTGCAAACCAAGTAGCTTTCTGCTGGTCAACGCAGCAAATCTGCATGTCCAAATTGGATTCACTGAGAAATCTGCATGGGGAAATCTTTAGCCCTTCCAATTTAAATGACTCTATACTCGTAAGCCAGTGTATTTCCCTACAGTATATAAGCAGCAACTTGTGGGAGTTTATTTCTATTCAAAGCTGTTTATTTTTTTAAATTGGTTTTAAGGTGTGGTCAGATTACCAAAATTTTGCAGACTCTGTAGTCACAATAGTGTAGCGATGTATGTAGCACAGTTTACACAGACGTCACTTTCAAACCAAGCAGTTTTCTGTTGGTCAATGTGACAACTTGAACCGGTTGTGAAATCTGCATGGTGAAGATTCAGAATATCACATGAAATGCAGAATTGCATTTAATCTTGTTGAAAAGACTATTTCACCTGCTGAAACTCGATGAACGACCATAAATGTGACTACACTTATTAACTTTAAAACCAGTTGTGCAAAAGTGCAAAAGCAAAAGTATTTTTGCTCATGTAAGGAGTAACAGAATTCACTTTCAAATCAAAGAGTTTTCTGTTGGTCAACATGGCAAATCCAACTTGAATTTGGTAATGGTAAATGTGCATACACCTTTAAAGGAATAGTTTACCAAAAATTTTAATTCTGTCATTACTTACTTACCCTTATGTTATTCCAAACCCGTAAGACCTTTGTTCATCTTCAGAACAGAATAAAATCTGAGAGCCTTCTATCCCTGCATAGACAGCAATGCAACTGACATGGTCAAGGCCCAGTAAGGTAGTAAGTGCATGCTTTTCTGCAAAGAGAACAAAAATAATTACTTTATTCAACAATTTCTTATTTTCCTTGTCAGCATTCGAAGCACATTCAAAAAAGATTACCGTGACGCAATGTGCTATTTTTTTTTTCTTTGAGCACTACAGGTTTCTCGTAGCTTTGTAAAGGTGAGGTTGAACCACTGATGTCAAATGGACTATTTTAATGATGTCCTTACTACTTTTCTGGGCCTGAAAACATTCAGAAAGCTCTTGATTTCATGAAAAATATCTTATTTTGTGTTACAAAGGTGAACGAAGGTCTTACAGGTTTGAAATGACATTAACATTAACAACATATTTTTGTTGTTGTTTTTCGTTTTGGGTGAACTATCCCTTGAATGCTTTTACTATTCTTCTTATCCCAGCAGGGTTGTATTTCTTGAAAAGCATAACCACTGTGTTTTTTTCTGTTTCTTTTTGTTTCAACAGCCCAAGATTGCATCTGCTCACACTATTGGCCCAACTAACGGAGGGGGCGGGACTATTTGTTTGTCCAGACAATGGAAACGGTTGAAACGTTGGCCGAGGAATTGAAGGAGGGACTCGTACTCAACTGTGTGGTTTGTTTCTCTATTCTCGCATGTCCTTATGTGTGAAATTCTTACATGTTCTTACGTTCGCCTTTCTCTGAAAACAAAGAAATTATTAACAGTCCTCACCTCCACTGGAACTTTAGCGTGGCACGTTCATAAAGCAGAGAGGAATTATTTTTTTTCCCCCACATCCTTCAATTAAACATTGGCTGAGTTAAACTGAGTCATCTACTGTATGTCAGACGATCCTCAATCTCTCAGCGTCTTTGAACCCATCAAAAAATAAAATGACAACATCTTGTCAAGGAAGTTGAAAGATCAGAGGACTTTGGTTTTTAGAGATAAAATCACTAGGGTCTGTCACCATTTCACAGAAGTTCTAGCTTTCACCAAGAATGTAATGAGTGCATGTTGCCCATTTTTTTTTTATTTGTAACGTACCTTATCTTCCCACAACAGATCTTTGCTAATCGGTGCCTCTTTCTTGAGTCACGTCTCAGTACTCGTCTTGTATACATAATAATCATACCTCGCCTTATAAGAAATGAACTGTAATACTGATTAAGTTTAGGGATTAGTTTTTTCTTGAAGTGCAACAAAGTGTGAAGTTTCAGATAACACTCTGTTCTGCATGAAAGGAACATTTGATCATATTATATAGTTTTTTTTTTTGAAGCGGAAAGAGAAAAAAAGATCACCAATGAAAAGTCATTGCCCATTAAAGTCAGGCAAAATTACTCGGGTTGCATTAAGAAGCTTTAAAAAAGAGAGCGATATGTATCATGCATGTGGAGATGCATAAACATGACGGGGCAGCTTAAGTAGAAAATGAGATCTGATGCCTTACTGAAGAAGAGACCTTGTGCTCAGAATGCATTTAAATTTAAATATTCATATCATTATAATCCAGAGGAATATGTAACGACTGTATGATATTTTATTGAGGAGGTTTTAAAAATGAATGCTGTCCCAACTCCTTAATAAAAATCCTGCCAAAGCTCTTAGTAGTCACACTGAAGGCGTTCCTCTTTGGTGTCATGCCAGTCAAGTCTGCTACAGGTCCTTGGGTGCTTTGCCCGGGCCCCACACACACTCTCTCTCACAGGAAGTCTTTCTTCTATCTGTATTTACTTCTTTCTTTGAATAGTCAGATTGTTCTTGTGCATGTATATTTTCAGAAAAACATGTCATAGAGTGGATGCACATGACAACCTTGTGTGTGTTCATTCCCACTGTCACACACGCATGTATACTTTGCTGTCTGAATGGCAATATGTCATAGACTTTAATTTAGAGTTTTTTAAATATAATATAATAATCTTATAATATAAAAGTAATAATAATGGCTACAAAATAACCTTAAAATCATTTAAATATTAAAATATTGTATTTTATATAGTATTTTATATGCACACCTTTAGAATTTTTTTTAATTAATATAATATAATGCAAATAAAATATTCATTTTTCCCATTTTAAAAATCATTTTTAGAATCCAAACACCGCTACTTACCATGTTTATAATGGCACAATATATAGAATAAGTACCATGAATATATTAAAATAACAATAAAAAAAGAACATCAAATTGCATACAAAATATGAAAGTATGCATTATTTTTATTTAATTATATATTTTATGTGCTCTGTTTACATTTTCTGGTGAAAAAGAATATGTAGTTAAATTATTATAAATGAATTCTTATTTCAACTACTTTTGAGACAGTTTTGGTAGATTTTAAATATAAAGATTAAAGTTCTCCATGTGCTTCTACATTTGTGAGCATCCACAAAAATACCAGGTTTACTTCATTTCATTTTTGAACACTGTTATAAAACTAGGGGCTCCATGCATATGGCAGTACAGCTGCCTCTGCACTCATTGTAACGCACTGTCTGTTTGTGGTCCAGGTGTGATGTGGAGTCGGTGCAGTGGTCTCCTGTTGTGTGTGAGGTGCGAAAGGCACTGCACACTTCTTGAGGAGTTGAGGACAGATTGAGTTCTGTACTGCTGAACAGCTGTCATTCCCTGCTCACTGTCAGACAACATTCAGGGACGCCTGGGGTTCTGACAGCTCTACCACCATCCACAACGTTTATTTATCTGAGGAGGAGAAAGAGAAGCTGGAGTGGATGATGGTAAGAGATGTACAGTTACAGTATGTGAAGAATGGCATTTCATGCCTAAATGAAAACAAAGCTGGTTTTCTGTCAATCTTAAGTCAACCAGTGTTATTTTAGTATTATTGAGGTACTATTATATACTTAATACTTTTAATCAGTTTTTTTATTTTTATAGTCTATTTATTTACTTTTTTTTTTAATCATTTTTTGTTTTCTTTTGTAGTTTTATTTATTTCAAATATGTCCATATAGTTTTTATTAATCATTATTTTAGTTTTAGTTTTCACATCAACTGAAAATAAATATAGTGTAGCTGAAAAGTGCTACATTTGCAGCTAGATAAAATTAATTCATGATTATTTTATTTCAGTTTTATTTTGTTATCTGCAGTATAATTAACCCTGTATCTAACCCTGAATTCAGCACCATCCAAAAGCTATTTAATTTTTCATGTTTATAATTATTTAATGTTCATAATGCCATAATGTATACAGTATGTGTGTGTGTGTGCGTGTGTGTGTATATATATATATGTGTGTGTATGTGTGTGTCATACAATGTCATATTGAAGTTTTAATTGAGTAGCCGTTTTAATTGAAAGTGATCTTTTTTGACTGAAAACTTCAGATTTTGCATACTTTTAGTTGACTGTCCATTGTTTAACTTCCTCTTGATCACCCTATATTCACGCTCAGATTCTCACACCTCCAGCTCAGCGTTGATATCTGTTCAGAGAGCGGCAGAGGGAATGAAAGAATGGAAGGAGGAGGTGCAAAGAAGAGGAGGAGGTAAAAATAAATTGCATTCCCCTCCTAACAGGGAGCCTTCACTAATTATGCTGTTTGAGTCCTCACAGAAGCCAAGTCTTCTAAATAGACCTGTGCTCGGTGAACCCTGAGTCGGGGGGTTCCTGGCGGTGCCCAGCCGGCTCGGCTGCCCTACTTCCTGTCGTTAATTATCTTTTGTTTGCCCTTGATAATCCGCGGCCCGCCGTGCCCGTAATGAAAGCTCTGAATCACCGCTAAGTGTAAAAAACAATGGCATTGTCATTACCACATCATCAGCGCATTATAAATAATGAATGAAACGTGCATTAGGCAGACAGAGGGAGAGTTTATGAAAATGACTTGTGAGAATAGATTAAATTACAACTATTATTACTTTTCCTTTTGATGTAGTGCATCAGAGTAATTACAAAATTGTATAAAAAGGGATTCCATTCTCCGCAAGCGGTATAAAAATCAAATTTATGTTACGAGGGAATTGTGTCTCGAGTTGACAGTACTTAATGTATTATTTTAAATAACATTTTCTTAAAAACATCCCTTTTATATTCAGAAGGACATCATTAGGATGAGAATAAAGCATTCATTTTCCACTTGGCCAAACGTAAATGCGATCCATGCGCGCGTGTGTGTGTGTATAAACGCGTGGCGACGAATAAAACCCTTCGTGTGATAAGCAGCCATTAAATGTTGGCCTGCTGCATTCTCGTCCCTGATTTTGCTTTACGATCTTCATAAATCTGTCTGCAGAACTTATCAAGTCACAACGATAGATTGCTTTGGGCCATTAGTTTGCCGTAGCACCTTGTCCTTTTTGGCGGGAAATGTGCATCGGCTATGGATTAGAGTTTCATAAATCTGATTTTGATGCTCAGGGTCTGGTCACAGATGCAAAACGAAAAAGTCAACACTGTTTTTCCTGATCAGCTTGGGATTATCTCGTCGGAAATGGTAATCGACAATGAGATGACATCCTCTCCGACAATTCGTCATTTGTTCATGGAAGTTTTCACACTGTGGAAATGATGTTATTACTGGTTTGGTGCATTGTGCGGGTGTAATGTGCTATTTGCCATGCCAGGCCTGGGTTTTGCAGATGGAAATTAAAGGGAGAAAATTGCTACTAACTACTCAATTACAGCGCTTGATGGTTACGCTGACCTCGGTTGGCAGCAATGGCAACACCGGGCCAATCATGTGGCCCAGATGGCATTAAATTAGAATAGGAAAAGAGGACGATTGCACATATTCATTGCACAAAAGACATTTGAATTACCTCGGACGCTTCGGCTTGATATCGAACAATTAAGTGCAGTGATAGGATTTTATGGGACAGTTTAGAGGCAACGTGCATACAGGAATCCAGAATTGGCTTTAGATTTCAAATCTGTCAATTAAAGGCCTTCTTATTATTCCCCAACTGGTAACTCTGGTGTTTACCATTTATTTAATAGCTTTATTTTATGTACTTACTTCAAGATGAGGGAAAGAGCTGGAGTATATAAGAAGGAGTCTCATATGAAACTGGCAGCGACCGTCATACATAACAGATTACCCAGGAGATGGTCCGCCAAACTTATTTTCATATAAATCAATTATAGATCTCGGTATTGGGTCGCTTCTTCCTTGGGCCAACAGTTGTTTGTATTCCACCTTTAGTGTTGATTACATCATGATGTGTGTACATAGCATATATTATTTATATTGAAATTCTGCACGGAAGGATTTACAATTACTGAAGGCACTGGACTGATTAATTCCATTGAGTTTTGCTGTCGTGTTGCTGCCATGTGAAAGTCATCATTTGAAGTCATTTTCTCTGAAGCCTCATCTCTTTAGACTGATAAAGTGAATTTATGATAAGTGTTGTGATTCTTATATAGTTTTTTAGCTGTGTATCTCTTATCTCCCTAGATTGTTCATATACATAAAAATTTACCAATACTTCTTGGAATACTTTTTGTTTTTATGTTTGTATTTCTGAATTTTTTGTCACATTTAGGTAACTATAAACAAAAACATAAGCAATATATAACTTTTTTTTATATATATACTATTTTTCATTTATAGAAATAATTGTATGAAATAGGTGTGTGATAATAAATGTTTGAAATATATAGTACATAAACAATAATAAGGCCAAAACATTATTATTTAAATAAATAAATAAAAAATTTAATTTTTAAATAAAATGTTATTATAAAAGTATAAATAAATGTTGAAATAAAAATAGTATATATATATATATATATATATATATATATATATATATATATATATATATATATATATATATATATATATATATATACACATATATACATATACATATATACATATATACATATATATATATATATATATTTATAGCATCTACACAGTTACCAACCTTCTATTTCAACCTTGTTAGCATTATTCATAGAAGTGTCTTATGATTTCTAGTTTGTAGTGTGCAGATCACATCTGTAATAAATCCTGACTGATGTAACTGGGCTTAGTCAGACAGTCTCTTTAAAGCTGTACAATGCTGCTGGATCATTACAGGCCTCAGGCCTCCTTGAAAAGCCTTGACTCTTTGTTTGTCTTGTGGTCTTGAGGAGATGTTCTATGGATTGCATTCAGCTGTAATTCTAGGCAGCCACTAAACCCGGCTGGAGTCAATAGCCCATAAGTCTCTTGTTTATCACCAGATCAATTGCTCCACTTCACAAGGGAAGGAGAAGACTAATTGTTTTAGGAATAATCTCTCTTTGTGCGTGCGGATATGGCATCGATTTGCAGAAATGGAAAACGATTTTCGCCTCTCAAGCTAGAAGAGAAGGTGCACTTCTGTTGTGCTTATGTTTATAAGTAACAAGAACGTTTGAGAGTTTTGTTAGAGATGATTGCAGCTAATGAAAACTCTTCATTTGGCCCATATCATAATTTTTGACTCAATCCTGCTCTTTCTCGACCTCAAATCTTCTTGCAAAAAAGAAAAATGCCATCGGAGGCTTCATTCCAACACATTAGTCACTGAACTCTATTTTGATGTAACCAGCAGCAGCTTCAGGATGTTTCATTCATTTTCTCCCTTTTCCCGGTGAAAAAAGGTCAGCGTAGCTGAACTGTACTGCACAAAGGGCTGTTCCCCTGGTCAGTGGGTGAACACATTTCCTTTTGGGATCAATTACTCTGCATCGGGATCTTTAAAAAATAAACCTGTCCTATTAGAAGTCCACACAGCACCCTGAGATCCCATGTTTGGGGTTCCTGGCCTCGGCACGGCTATTTATTAGCATATAATATTTAAAGGTCAGTTGGTGTTTTACATAGGTGCTCTATTAGATGGGGGTCAGTCGGGCCATGTGTATTGTTTCATTGCGAGCATAAAATTTATCATTTTTGCTCTTTGCTTTCAAAACATTAAGATTGCATTGCCATCTTCTCAGGGGAGAATGTAAAAAGCACTGTTGATTTTGAATCTGAATGTAGCCTTAGATATATAGTAATACTCTCACATTGTAATGCATTTAGTTCATCATTGTGGCTGAGGGAGTCAATTTTTTGAAGCACCGCACGGAGAATACCCACAGCTCCTTGGGAAGTTGTCTCTATTGGCAAATCATTGGAGAATGCTCACAAAAAAGAAGGTACCGTGTTCGACATAGCCACTGATCAAAGAGGCCGGAGGCTGGTGGAGATGGAGCAGCTCTCCTCCATGGATAAAACTGTATTATAGTGTATTAAACAAAACCAGTGAAGGAGCAGAGGAATCCCGCCAGTGCTTTCAGAAGTGCTAAATGCTGGGTCCCTGTAGAGTCTATTAGACCCCCATCCTGCACTGGTACTGCATTGTAGAGAGTGAGTGAGAGAAGATGAGATATCTTACTTTGTCTCTTCCTAGAACAATATTTAACCTAGAAACTCAGTATAGAAGGACTAAGGTGTTCTTCCAGAGACTGCTGGTGGTAATAAAAGGCTTGCAGTGCAAAAGTTTATGATTGAAAAGTTTTTCAGGAATATTGTCAGTGCCGATTGCGTTTAGATTTTTCACTTTTCCCCTTTTGTTGGGTCAGTTATTTAACAATTCATTTTCTACACTTGCTTTTTTTCCCCCCCTGAAGTCCATTTATGTTTCTTGCATGGTTTCATGTCGTAATATACAGTTTCCTCCAACAATCTGCAAACACACTAGGCAATGTGGGGTTTTGCAAAAAATCATAAATATTTATTATTAGTTGGCATAAATGCAAGTAACAGGTTTATTTTTTAGACAGTTGGATCAACAAACCTTTATATATTTATAGATGTATTCATTTTTGTTATGTTATATGTTATGTTATGTCATTTTATGTTAGTTTTTTTTAGAAATGTAAGGATTTATGTTTATATTGTGCAAAAGTGTTGCTTTGGGCATTTTCAAAGTTTTCTGAGTGCACTGCTGTTTGTTTTTAAATTCCGTTTATTAATTATGAATACATATGAGTATTATGATTTCTATAAAAATAATAATAATTTTTGGTAACACTCCACAATAAGGTTAAAATTGTTAACATTAATTAACATGAACAAACAAAGATGAATACTTCTAATGCATCTGATAATCTTAGTTAATTTCAACATTTACGAATACATTATTAAATCAAAAGTTGTATCGGTTAACATTATTTAAAGGACCTGAGCAGTTCATCTGGACAGGTCAGTGTGTTCATGGTAAGGATGACAGTACTGTTACCATATTTTGAACATGTTTTGACTGTTTTAGCAGCTAGGTGTTCAGAAGTTATGCACTGGAAGGAGAGTTCTGTGTTGTAAAATGTTGGCGTATGTCTACTAAAACACATCAAACTATTTTAAAAAAGCAGCGAAATCCTGTTTTCCATGTTATGCCCTCTTTAATAATCAGTGAATATCTTCACAGTATGTTGCATTTATTTATAGACTTGCATTTTTTAAGTAGATCGCTCAGAATCAGAATAATTGGAGCTCTTGGTCAAGCAGGAAGAAAATGTACGGCACTCTGTTATTAGTTCTGACAGCAGAGAGGCTTGATTAGATAGTTGCAGCGTAAGATAATCAAGAGTCAAATCACATACATTTTCATTTTTGGTGCTGTATGATCTCTCTCTCTCTCTCTCTCTCTCTCTCTCTCTCTCTCTACTTGTTTCTGCGACATGTTCTCGCTGTAAAGCATGTAATTACGACTTGCCCCGGCTGATAAACAGCTCCTGAGTTGCACTCCACCTCGTACAACAACACATGCAACATTCTCCAGATCATACGTGTAATCATGTTGTTGAGTCTGATGGACGCAAGTGCAATTACAAGAGAGGCGGTCAGGTGGGCTAAATTAGACCTGCCATGCTGCTGTTTGGTCATGGAAGCAGTAATGACTACTTAAAGCTGTTTCTGACTAGGACTGTTTACTCAGGAAAAAAACAAAATCGTCTGATTAGAGAATTCAGGGCCAATAAATGTATCCTCTCTCTCTCTCTTTCCCCGGCTCCCTTCTGTTCCTATACTGTATGCTGGAGTAAGTGAATATGTACAGTGCTATTTTAAACTCCCTTTCCCAGTAGAGCTGTGAATAACTGGTGTGATTAAACAAGGTGATAAGCTTCCGTTTTTCTTCCTGAATGTCATTCCAGGTTTGCTTTATCGACCTCGCTCTAATTGGCAAACCATTTCCTTGTCGGGTTCAGAAATAATGAATTGATTTGGGCCTCTCTTCTTTGTTAGCTAAGTTCGGTCTGCAAGGATGTGTCTGTATATTTGCTTATTTTCCCCTTTAATGAGCACATCAGATGCGTTCTGTGGGCGTATGTGTGTGTTTGTGTGCATATGGCGGTGGATGTAATCTTTAATTTATTGAAGTTTTCATTGATGATGGAGACTGAGCTTCAATTTGAGTTCTCCTCCCAAAGCACAAAGTTCTCCACGCAAAGCGCAATGCCTAGATACTGTTTCAGGCTATTTGCACACTTTTTTATTTGGTCCTTTGCTGACTTGAGAGGAGAAAACATTAGCTTTATTGTTTTCTTTTTGCTTTCATTTCCACTGGTTTAGGCATGGAAAGGCAAGTGTATTTATATAACAAATTTTATACACAATGTGCATAAAAAGTGCATTTTTATGAGCAAAAATGTAGAAAAAAATAGAAAACAAATGTAAAAGTCTTTTAAAATATTAAATCAAGATTAAAAAAAAAATTTAAGTAAAAAAAAAAAAAAAAAAAAAAAAAGAGTATAATGAAATGAGCATGAACTGTACCCAAGATCCACCAAATCTTTTTTTGTAAGATGAGGACTAAAAAAATGATATAATTTTATAGTTTATCATAAATACCAATGTCATTGTTTTATTTATTTATTCATCTATTTGTTCATTGTTTCGTTCATTCTTATGAAATGATTCATAAGAATCATTTGTTCATGAATTAGTTCACACAGGTCCTGGTGCATGTTATGCCCAACGTCAAACATGTCAGCTTAATTTGAGATGTTTTCTTTATTCCTGACATAAACACAACACCATTCTCACAGTTTTTTACAGCAACTAAATGAACCAAACTCCATCAGACAGACAGAAACCTGTAGTATGAAAGCTCTCTCAGCTAGACAGAGAGATTGTGACAGAGCGGAAAAGGCAAAAAAGAAAAAGAAAAAAAGAGATGGTTTCCAGGACAGGGATCTACTGCATGGCCAGGCACTCAGCCACAACTGACTTTGATTAATTACAACCTCTCCATCCCCCTCATCCTAGTACCTGACAGGAAAATCCAGCCCTGTACAAGCACAGCAGACCAGGAAGCTCTGCCACTTCACTTTCTCACACCGCACTCGTTTTCTCCCTCAGGATGTGCTTTTCAGAACACACTTGCTGAGAGATACAGGGCAGCGCTCTTTTGTCCGTGAGGATGTGGAGCTCTGCCCAAAACAGATCATGCTGCATTAATCAGAGTTGGAAAGTACACAGTTGCCTGGCGGCCCTTCCATCGGATTAGTCGTGCAAGGCTTTAAGCGTTCACATCGCAGGCCTTTTATCAGCCATAAGCGTCTAATTTATGAAGCGCTCCGGCCTTTGCCTTCAGTCAGCGTGAAACCACTAAAAGTGAGAAAGGACAGACCACAAGCTGCATCGTTTTATTTAATGCAGATCATTTTGCGGCATTAACTCCCGAAGAGCTTTTTGCAGCCACTGTGTGGGAGAAAGCAGCGCTAATGCAAGAACTTGAAGTCCATAATAGAGCTGGAATTAGCCTGTATTAGAGTTGCCGAATGAAGTTTCTGGACTTTTCGTTTGTTAAACCCATCGTCTACCTCTTTGTCTTCGGTTTCCTGTCCAGAGTGGACGATGTGCAGGGTTTTAGAGGCGCGTGGGTGAAATTAGCCAGACGTGAAAGCATATCGTTAATCAGAGGCGGCCACGTCACTTTGATTTCCTGTCGTAAGGTCGGAGACATTTGTTTAAGGAAGACGGTCAAGTGTTAGCGAAGGACGTGTCTAAATTCACCCAGAGCGATGACTTCCTAATAAACTAATGTGGAATGAGAGGAAAAGGGTCTAGGGATGTTCTTGGTGGGTGTTAATTAATAACACGGCCCGTAGCGGAAAGGTTAGGATTCAGTCCGATCCAAATATCAAGCGGATAAAAGCCACCAACTAGATTGTTGTTAATAAGACCTCAAACTACAGCAGAACTGAGTGCCGGTCAGCTTCTGTTGAGCGATTTGTTTGAATATAAAATTGACCTTCAGCTAAGCTGCGGGCACATTATTGTAATAGCTCAGCAAAGGAACGGCCATGCGGCGCTCGCATGCCGTAAATTCGTCCCTGTTCCTTAAGATCGCCTGGGTTCCTGGGTGGGAAGAAATGAAAAAGCGACATTGAAACGGGGCTTTCCGTTCCACTCTCTGGGTGTTTAACCAAGCACAATTTGCAGCTTCAATGAGACAAAGCTTGTGATCAATGCATAATAGCTCCTTATTAACCTCAATTACCACAATTAAGCCCGACTGCCACTGGGCTGCTTTGATGACTTAATTAATCTGATTCAGTGAAGAGGCCACAGTGTCCCCCCCCATAGATCCAAGCCTTGACCGACCATGTGGCCCCTGTTAAAAGCACATCTGGTGGAACAAAACATCTCCTCGTTGGCAGACAAATGCCTCCACTCTGTGAATGAAAGGCAACCCTCTGCTCTGTGATGTTCGTAATGAATGGTACAAGCCCCTTGGCACAGTGCCTTATTGGGTGGCTTGGATAGCTGCCCAGTTTGTTCGCGGCTAATTGCTTAATTGATGCATTGTTTTTAGCAGCGATATGAATTGCTCTCATTTCGACAACAAAAGGCATTACATCCCATTAGCGAGTCACGGCTCTCTATGTGCACTTGTTTTAAAGATTTAAGGTGCCTTTTAAGATTTTGCGCATCAATGTGATTAGTTAACACCCTCTCGGAAGACGTCACGCTCTGTGGATAACACTCATGTGACAGGGTTGTTCAAAACTTGGAATTGAAGAATTGGCTTCTTTTCAGTTCCTTAGTTAGAATGTGAATTGAATTAGCCACAATACATAGGAAATTGAGTTGGATTGAATCATGCTTTTTCAAAACTTTGAAACAAGTCTTTCTTGAACCAACAAGAAATGTAAATTCAAATTCTGCACTTTTTTACTACCACAATTCTAATTTTATCATTTGGCATTTTAGAAGGCATTCAATTCTGAATGGCTCACAACCACGACCAGCAGCTGCTTCTGTGGTTATTTTGTGACCCAAAGATGCATTTACTCCCCCTGCGCCAACACAAAAACACTGTTCGTATTTACAGTTCCCTCTTCGCAGTTAAAGGAAATGAAATGGCATTTGACTCCGTGTTGGAGCTGTTTAATTAGCAGGCTAAGGGTTAATAAGTTCCTCCTCCGGCGCTGGAGTGTCTCCTCAGGAGAGTTGACACTTCCATAATGCATTCCCTTTCCTGCTAGAGTGTAGCACTTCCACCCCCTCCTCCATCTCTACATATTCCCACTGAAGTCTGGGATAAAGAGCTGTTTTTCCCTCTCTCTCTGCAGCATGTTTGTCCCCAGACCCTCAGAGAGTATTCCGGAAAGCCGACAGCCTCTATGGAGCGTCTTCTGCTGCCAGGGGAGCTCGTGGAACTCGCAGGGATGAAGAGAGCGCCGGCCACATGGAGACACACTGTTACTTATTCATCAGTTCGCAGTGCTCTGAGAGAGGCAACAAGGCCTGTGTGCTGTAAACACACTGTCGCACAACACAAAGACTGAAATAACAAGAGCTCAGCCCGGCATCTGAACTGACAGAGATGGGTGCCAGGCAGGTTGTGAATTTGGTGTGTATGTTTTGAAAGGGAAGAATGTGCGCAGACTCCCTTGATCATCTTTAGGTGCACCAGACTAGTTGTGGGAGGAAATGTTGATGTGTGTTGCATATACAACACAAAAGCCATCTCTCTTGTGACCAGACAAATACCGGTTTTGAACATTTTAATACGAACTGATTGGGGCCAAACGCACCGGGAACGTGCATAAGGGACTCTGTTTTGGCGAGATTTGGGATTTCACAGGGTATAAAAATAGATAGTTGGTGCCTATTATCTCAACAAGACAGCACCATACATGCTTTTCCCCCGTGGTGGAGACATACATTTACATCAGCCTTGCACGGCAGATAGGAAATTACCTGCTTTGTGATTTGCTTGTCTGCCGCGATTACAGCATTATCATAATGTTACGGTGGGAGAAGCGTACCTACGAGGGTGTCTGGCCTTCTATCCACCCCCCCTTCTCTCTCCAAGCAGAGGGGCACAAGCCCCCCCCAGAGAGGAACCGAAGGCCCACACAGACGTGTGTCGTGCCGGGCAGGTGGAGGATGCGGTCGGAGGCGTCCCCCCGGGGAGCTGGCGGGTGGAGATGCTTGACAAAGCCCCCGTGTAGGCATTCTGATTCAATCAGTGCTTTCTGCTGCAGCAGCATACAGCGGCTCATCCTACTGTTACCACAGCATCTGCTGTCATAAGACTACAGTTGCAATGAGGAAGAGTAGATGGATTACATTAGACCTTTTATGATATATATTTTTTTGTTTTGTTCTGTAAACACATCAAGTTCTTTGTAACTTATAAGTCAATTAGGTTGCTCAATTATGTCATGAGAAAAGCTCTTTTTTTTTTTTTATGGACACCACTGGACAGGTTCTCATTGCATCAGGGATTCAGTTGTGAGTTTGTACAAGGATCAAAGGTCATGATTTTTTGTGAAATTCTCTACAGTGATGCATCTCTCCCAGTCTGTCTGTGTTTGACTCTCAACATGAAGCTTCTCATTCATTATTGCTGTTCTTATGCCTCTAACAACATACAGGGTAGTAATTGCAAAGTCACGCTCTCATTTCCTCACCTCTTTTGCTGCTAGAGAGAATACACTGCTGCGTGTCTGGTCACAAGGTCAAGTGGGCCCGAAAAGCAAGTTCTTGCCTAATAACTGGACCATAATTTGTTGTAAGATAAATGAAGGTCTGCAAACATGTTTTTGAAGTTGAACTTCTTTTATCTCGAGCACTGCTTGTTAGAATGCAGTGCCATGAGTGAGACATGAGACACAAGCCCAATGGTCAAATTGGGAATTGCCAACAAAACATGTTTATTTACTATTCATTTACTAACAGTAGGTGTAGTTACTATGGTATAATGCCAAATACAGTGGTAATTTTTGTTACAGGCCCTAGCTTTGCACAAGAATCATCATGTTAAAACCAGCGAGCTGCGAGCCGACTATCATCTGCTTTCGTGGTTCAATGCAAGCAACACGCATTGCATTTGTGTGTTTAGGAAGCCGTCACAATCAATTAGCTAACAAGATGTTACAGGTTACATTTAGTTGTGGATTCAGCGTTTAGAGCATCAGAAGGAAAATCTTATGAATGGTGAAATATTCATGATGTTTGTTTAAATGCTTGGCGCACGGCGTTAAACTGTTTATAAATTCGAATAGGCTGCTTTGGAGTCCTCGCACTCGAGTTTTCTAGCATTTAGCAGTGATAGGCGGGGAGTCTATGAAACATAAGCAAAGGCCTGCCAAGCATGTTATGTTGCACCTCTGAAGTGCAAATGAGCGTTTTTCTCCCCAACCAACACTAAATTATGTTTTTATGAAACGGCAACATCAGCAGACGCATGTTTATTTCACTTCAGATTAGCATAGCGCTAAGAGTGAGTGTGACAACATAAACAAAATGATGTTAGTGCCTTCTTAGTGGATTTAGCTTTAGTTTTTTTCTCACATATCTGTAGTTTTTTCTCAAGTGTGCTCTGTTATTTATTGGTCGATGAGATCTGAAGCTTCAGAGAACATTAAGTGTGTTCAAAAGTACAGGTAACTTGGCAGCTTCTGTCTCGTTAAAGTTAGCCTGCTTGTTTATATAGAAAGCTGGTATTGACCACAAATTGAACATGTTTTTGCACCCAAGAGGCCAAAAAATGTGTGTGGGTGTGTTTTTCTGAGTTAGTTTTGTGGTTATGTTTCACCAAGGGGTCGTCTGTCTTTCTATCTCCAACAGCCTCAGTGTGGTGTATTTCTTATTAAAATAGCTCGAATCAGACTTTGATTAAAGGACGGGGAGATCTTCGTCTTTCTGCCTGGGTGGTTGAAGCTGCAGCCTGGGGAAATTTGATTTGGATCTAACTGATGTGACTAGATTAAGATCATAATTAGTGGCGTGCGGGATGGCGCTGATAGCGGCTCGGTCCAGCATGGGAAGAGAAGAGGATTAAAACATTTCCAGAATGGCTGTGTGTGTGTGTGTTTGTGTGTGTGTGTTTGAGGGCACTGCCAGCTGACAGGGTGGGCAGTCCGTGTGTCAGTAAGACAAGAGTGTGACTGCTAAACATTTCACATCATGTCAGAATGAATACCCGGCATCACGTGTAATGGGCGGGTTAGATTTAGGAACCTGCGCCTGAAGCAGGCCCTGGCTGATTAGCGCAAAGGGGTTTAATTATGCGTGGAAGGCTTCATTTAGAAATAAAATGAAGTTCCGTTGGCCCAGACTGTCACCCGAGTGGAATACATCATCCGTCCGATTGTGCCTTGCTTGGAATTGCTTCCTTGTCAATGCAGTGCAGAATGAGAACGAGAGCGAAAAAAAACATTTCCTGTTTTCACTCTTGAGTGCATTATTAAGAAATTTGTGACGGTGGGATGCGGGTGATGTGGTAATATCCTGTGACAAAAGCTAATATGATGGGGGGTGATATTAGCAGTGGCCTTGTTAGGACAGGCTGTTTTTTTTTCCTCTGGCTGTGTTTTAGGAGAAAATAACTCCCCTCCATGACATTTTTGACTGGAGCCCTCGGGGCGCGAGGGGGAATCGGACAGGGTAATTGCGCTAGGGTTTCTCCTTACTAAATTAACCTCTGCTTGGAAATTTATTGGCCTGCTGTTTTTGAAAATTATTTAAACTTGCGCTTTTTTTTTCTGATTCAAAGCGTTTGGTGTCAGACCTTTTTATTTTCCAATAGAGGGTTGATTATACCAGAGAGGATGTTTGGAAGAGGAGACGGTCTGGATAATTCATTGTGGACAGGATTTGGCCCGGCAATGTTTTTAACTGCTCACCTGTGGAAATATACATATGCTGGGATAGCCACGACGACTGGGTTAAGTCAATACATGTTTCCGGGTCATTGGAGGCGCAGCCACTACTCTGCATTAGGGTGATTCACGCTTTACGGGACGTCGTCCAAAAAGAGTATGTCTTTTACATTGCTCTCTGGCAGCACTGTAAAGACATTACATCATGCTCCAATGCTAGCAATAAATGAAAAATTGCTTAATTTTTTAAACTCTTGTGAGATATGGTCATGTTATTTGAAGTTAATTCCCATTGTGTCAGAAAGAAACTAGACCAGGTGTATTGACTGAATTTGACCTGACATTCAGATGTTAAGATTTAGACTTTATAGGTACAATAGGAAAAAAAATAAAAAATAATATATATATATATATATATATATATATATATATATATATATATATATATATATATATATATATATATATATTTTATAATACCACATCCCATAATTGTTTTTGCCATACATGCCAGTAGATAGTGAATTGAGTAATTTGGAAATTTTAATAATGAAAAAATCTATATGTGCAGTGTATATATTATTATTTTTATTATTATTATTATGGGTACTCGAAATGCATGGTACTTCTAGGTATTTTTCTAATTAGTCACAAAATATTATTTTATTTTTGAGGTAGTTTGTATGTGTTTGATTTGATTCACATGTTATACTTACAGCTGTGAGGGTAATAATATTAGGTATTATATTTTAGTGCCTAATTAAGTTAATGAACAACTGTCACCAAAGCCCATAATCACATTTAGGACTTGCTGAGTGTTAATTTTGATCCAAACCACTAGCCCTTAACAGAAATTGTCTGATTTGATTTTATCCACATATTTTCAATATCTAGCCACAGTGTGTTTTTTTCAGTGCTGGACATTTTATGCATTGTTGGAGTCATCATCGTTTCATAATAGTCTTTGCTGTGAATGCCCTGCTGTTGATGCTCCTCCACTGGTCACATAAGGTCTGAGCGATTGCTTTTTATGGCACATTAAAAACGATCATGTGAAAATGCAATGTGGCAAATGCTACCACTTAAAAAGGATATTAAGACATCCTGAGCCATTAGTTCCCTGAACCCGAGCTCACTAAACTTCCACGACAACCCTTTAAATATGGGTTAGATAAATGATACAATCTCTCAAGCACTTCCATTCTCCCCTCCTCGAGCATATTAAACCAGAATAGGTGGACTAATGATGAGGTGTCCGTTTTGATGGTTCCGTTGCTGAAATATGTTGGCTGGCCATTGAAGCGAGACGCTTTGAATAAACATCAATCTCAGGCTCTCTCTAAGTCGAAGACAATTGTCCAAACCGTGCAGCGGAGACGGCCGACAGGAAACTGACAAGTAGCCGGGGAAACGGTCAGCCGATCATGATTTACATGCTCTCTGGCATTTTGGCCGGCTGACGGAGAAAACTATCACTCAGCTCTATTTGACTTTTTCCCTCTGACAGGCCCTGAAGTCATCCTTGTGTGTCTATATGTAAAGTGCTCCTATTTCTTTCCACTTGCGTTCTTCCTTCTCCTGTTCCTGCGGTCGTTTGCCGACCATCTCGATGTAGCGATGCCAATTTGGCGCGTTGCCCCTTGACAAGGAGAGAGATGCATGTTGTCTTGTTCCGGCCGATAAACTATAGGGGTTGTTGTCTGTGCCCTAGATACCCACCAACAACCCAAGCACATCGATGAACAAACCCTCCCCTCTGCACAAAAAAATAGAAAACGTATATTGTACCCTTTAATTGTGCATTTGACGCCAATTTGTTAATAAGCTTGCAGGCTCATAATGAAGAGCTGATATTAAAACGGAAGCGTGGAGTACCACACTGACCTTTCAACGGGAGAATAACGGCTCCTCATAATCAGCTCTGTTGAGTAAGCAACCTAGAAGGCAAGGTTATAGTCTGGGAAAAATAAAAGGCTGTCCTGAATGCGATTTCACAAGTCAATAAACTTCCCGGGCGTGCACGTGAGGGGCTGTGGTGGTTATGCTGATGTGCAGGTTTTTAAAGAGTCAGGACAGCGGGTTCCCTCCAGACATTTGTAACGCATCAGATAGGAAAGCATCAATCTCTTCCTCCAAAGTGCCCTGAATTTAACACGGCCAGAGGCTACGCGGGAAAGGAGAGCAGTTAAATGTTCTTTATTTATCTCCCTCGGAATTCTCTCGGTAGGCTGGAGGGGTGAAATTGATATGGATGCGTTCCAGGGTTTTTATTTCGCGTCGTGCTGTGACTTTGTGGTGTCTTGTTTTGTATCCACTTATTTATTTATTATCTGTTTTCCCTGCCACTTTCATTTGCAGCCCTGTTGCCGGTTTTGTCTCGCTGTAAAATGAATTTCCATGCATTGCCTTGAACACAAACCCAATAACCGGAATGATATTTCATGGAAATGTGGTGAGCTGACTCGGTAAATGAAATGTTAATATGAGAATATAGTGTAGGCTCTGGTAGAAGAGGAAAAAACCTTGTCTGACAGTCCGCGTGAGTGTGTGTGAGAGAGAAAGTAAGTCAGAGTTTTCTGTTGGAGCGTAACAAGCTTTCCCAAACAGTGGCACATGTTTTTTTTTTTCGCGGTCTCGCTGTGACTGCATCGGCAAGTGCATCTTCCTCTGCTTCTCTGCCTTCCTCCACGCATCGCAAACTTCTGCTGACACCAGCAGAGAAACATCTTCTTTCACCCCTTAACAATTTTAGCCACTGGTCCATCACTCTCGTCAAACCTTGTGTTTTAAGTTTTTACCTCACTGCAGTTTATAGTTGACCGCTGATGAGACTTCAGACTGAGCAGCTCAGAGTTCAAGAGAAATTGTTGGTTCATCTTATTTTATTCGCACCTGGGATGAGTTGACTAGTTGATGGTGTTACTTTCATTAGTTAAACAAATGGTCCTGATCCAGTGCGAGTTAAACTCTATCAAGAGCATTGAATAAATGTTAAAGTACATATTATTTTAAAGTCTTGGACAACTGTAGCTCAAAAATGTGATTTATTGAAGCTTTATTGATAGCTTATTGCTGTTTTTAAATGTTACCTCCAGCCTAACCACAGTTTCTTGGTGGTTAGGGATAATTGATTTACTATGATGATCAATATTATGCTATAATTGTTGTTGTTAGAGTACAGTAACTTGAACTTATTGAACCTGGAACATTCCTTTAAGGACAAAACAACCCACCGGTGAACAGCTTGCGTTGCAAATGACAGTGATTTTTGCATCACTCTTTGGTTTTCTCTTACTGTGCGTGTTTCTTTGTGCACACACGGAGGAAACAGACAAGGGATTATCAATCTTCATTTTGTAATTCATAAAGGCCTGCTTGTCAGGTATCCAGCGGTGACTGAAACAACTCATTCTAGCGTGCTGCGGTAGAAACCCAAGGGAACGGCAGCCTCCTGTATCTCTCCTCCACCTTACTGCTGTCAGCTCGATTCTCACCGTGCGGGATTAACCCCTCTGTTCCTCACACAGGTGCCTGGGCTCCAGTGCATCCACGCTCATTAAGACGGAGGGCAGACTGGCACTGCCTCAACAAATGGGAAAACAAGTGCCACCAGCGATGGCGGGTTCAGCTTTGCAGAACCACATCCCCATCGATGGGAGTCTCTCCACGGGCCTCTCCGCTAGCCCGGGACACTCAAAAATGATTATTATTCAAGCACTGATGCAAACTCACCTGAGACGCCATCAAAGAAACGTTTTTTTGCTTGTCGAACACTTTTCATAAGCAGCATTTTGGGGAATTGGGGTCTTGATATTATCAACTCCCTTTTCCACCGTGTAAGAAAGACATTAAGTGTCAAAATTATAAAAAGTCAAAACTGAGAAAAAAAAAAATCAATTATAACAGAAGTTGAAATTTGAAACAAAATAAAAGAAGGGTTATAGATATGGCAAAAAGGTATGAAATAAGTCTAAAAGACAAAAGTATAAGATTTAAAGATAAAAAGTCATAATTATAACAATGAACCATAAGTATGGCAAAGTCAAAATGATGTCAAAAAGTTGCCATAACAGAAGTTGAAATTTATAGTCATCATTTCAAAATTTGAAATCGGGAGAAGTCATAATTATGAGATTTTATGTTTGTTGAATCAGGGCATTTTCGTTATAAGTATTTTGGTATCTCTCAATTTCAACTTTTTATCTTATAATTACGACTTAGTTTCTCATAATTTTATTAAATCAATTATTATGTTTTCTTTTTTTGACCAATTTTGATTGGTAAAGTTTGACCCACAGCAGCACCACAGCTCAGGGTGCTGTGAATTTACCACTAAGCCACAGCATTAACATCAATATTTAATATTTTACTGGAGTATAAACGCACGTTCTTCATCTCCAGTGAACTTGTAGTTTTAGTTTAGTCTTTTAAACTTTAGTAAGGACCACTAATGGAATTTGAAAGAACACATTTAATTTCCGCCTTTTCATTTATGCACTCTTTTTAGGAGGGATGTGGTGGATCAGAAGCAGTTTTAAACTAGTTTACATCATCAAAAGTTCACTTACTGTGGATTTCACCATCAAGGTGGAGAGCAAACTTAATTACCCAGCCAGCGAGGGTGTAGCCGAGGTCCGCTCTTAATAAATCTATCATTAATATTTCGAAGTGCATAAATCTGCAAATTTGAAAATCACTTTGATCGCATCTCGCTCTTACTCTCTCTCCATTTGCAGTGTTTCCGTGCTTCTTTTTTCCCCACTTTCCTCTCCTCTCAAACCATTAAAGATTGAAATGTACTTTTCGAGAAGCGGGCCCAAGAAAGAGTGGGTTCGGTTCATTTCAGAGGAGTTAGTTTGTGGCGACCTTTTTTGCCTGTGAATAATTCACTCTCTTAAGGAGCTCAGTGGGCCTCCTCCCTGAGCTTTGATTGGGGAAAATGTACTGATTTGCAAGCAATAGCCCCAGGCACCCACCCTAGAGCAGCCTTTGGGCTTGGGGGGCCTCCGTCCTGCCCCCCACCTCCAATCCCAATCCTGATCAACCAGTCGGCAACGCTAAAGTCTGGCCTGAGAACGCTAACTAAAATCCTTAAAGATTAGCATAGAGCGGTGAAACTCTTAAGTGTGTTTGCCTTCAAACCCACCCCCCCAGGATCGTGGCCTGATCTAGGAGCTGATCCTCAGAGAGACAGCGAGTGATAGCTCTCCTGCGCTGGCCGAGAACCTTCCATCACCTCAGGCTGCAATTTGTCGCTTGACCTGCCAGGGGCCTTGAGAAAATCCTCACCAGAGGAGGAAAGCGGGTTTCTGCTCCTCCCGGCTCTAAACCGTGGAGCCAGTGTCATCCTCGTCTGTTTTTATCCAGGTATTTATGCATGTGGAAAACTTGACCGCCACAAGCGTTTCAAGAAAGCTCTCAGCTCGCCCATGAGTGTGTTTAGGTGCTGTGTTTGTGTCTCAATTTTCGACTGAGGGGTCCCTAAGGGATACAGGCATTCTTTCATGCTCCATGCCTCCTTTCTTCTGTTCAGGGTTTTTATTGTAATCTAAAACCTGAAACTTAAGACACAGATTGTTTTCGAAAACACTTTTGTAAGATATACATCTCAACCCAATTCTTAAAACTTTTCCTCGCCCATAAAAATCACTGTGCTTCTTAGCTGTACAACAAGCGGCCATGAAATTGAACTAATATATATATATATATATATATATATATATGCAAAAGAAATCTTAAAACCATTGCTAAAATAAACTACAACTAAACTGTATGTAAAGTGAATTTGAAAATGCAAAACAATAATAACTGTGTGTGTCTTCTGCTTGATATCCATCACAGTTGCATGACAAAACAGGAGTCTCAGATCTTGGCTTGACTCGCAGACTCAGCCCAAATAACCATCCATCCAAACCACCATAAGTAACAGGATGTCCAGCCAAGGGCTTTTGCAGGGAACATCTCATTTCTGACTCCAGATTCAGCGGTCTTTAGAGTTGCATGCACATGATGACTTGCAGTGGTTAGAAGGTAAGAGCAAGAACAAATACGCACACAAGACACGCCAGGCCTGTTCAAATCTCACCGCTCGAATCTAAATACCACCTGTCTGTCCCGTGAACATCAGCACTTTTCACATCGAAATTAATTTTTGGTTGGATGTGGCTCCTCCGCTCCGCTTTGTTTGCCCAGAGTCTTTGCATCTTCAGAAAGATGGGAACAGGAGGATAAAAGACACTTTTATAATCAACATTTTGTCCTTAAGCAGTCTTTTTCTTCTCAAACGAGTTTTCATTATTTATAAGTGCTCTGGAGGTGTAACTGGGCTGGGATTTCACGCAAAGGTTTGATAGGAGTTAGATGGAGCTTACAGAATTGATTTGAGAAGCATGGAAATTATTATCTGCTCTATGCATTGCACCGTTAACACATTTCGCCTTGTATCCCAAGAAAAAAGTTGAAATCTCAGCGTGTGGACGCGTACGTTCAGCCATGTCTTTGTGTGCAAGTGAAAACGCAAGTGTCCACTTGAACACCGCGTGACTTCAAAGATGAAATGAAGTGCTTAGGAACTAGAATTGAGATGAATTTTGTACTTGAAGAGGTATCAAAATATCAAAGAAATCAGCTAATTTGATTCCAAGTTTCATTCCCTCTCATCCAGCATCTTACAGCTTTTTAACTATTGAAAAGAGGATAAATTCAGGCTTAATTTTTAAAGGGAAACTCCATCTAAATGCATACACAGGCACGCACACATTTCTCTTTTTCAATATGATAAATATTTCAGTACTAAGAAAAGCAAACTGTTTCCAGAGCGAAGAATTAAGGGTCAGTGAATCTAGTTTTAAAGGAACTTCTCCTTTCTCTCTCCTTTTCTTTTTCCATCTCTCTATCAGTCCTATATGTCATCGCCGGTTTCTTCCAAGAATGTTAATGGCGAATAAAAAATGACAAGAATGACTTAGACATATGTGTCAGGAAAAGAGGTCATCACATGGCAGTGGGATGTTAATTCTCCTCTATTAATGAAATTTATCCTCTTCACTGTCTAGTCGCTTCAAAAGCAGGGACCCTCAAAAAAAAAAAAAAAAAAAATATATATATATATATATATACATATATATATATATATGTAAGAGGGAGAAATAAAGGGAGAGGGGCTAAAATACTACTTTTTCTTTCTTTTTTTTTTTGAGGCCACCGGGGGCAGGGCAAAAGGAAGAGACTGACAATCGTCAGGTGATTAAGAGGACTTGGAGGCTAGGTAGACCTACAAAATGAATAACCGTGGACCCAAAACCACGCCATAAGGCTCAATGGTTTGTGATTTGCAAGTTGATAAGACAAGAAGATTAATAATGCTGCATGATAATGGTTGCTGGCGACTCAGCTGGGGAGATGGTAATGATGTGATCCTGCTGTAGGAGCAGTTCAGCATGCCGCAGTGGTGAAGAGACTGCAAAAAAAATAAAATAATAAAACGCCAGGAAAAAAAAAAACCCACTCATCCCAATTGGCCCTCAGGATATGGAGAGTTTGAAAAATGAGAATACAGTTATCATTTTAATTAGATATAAAGTTTTTTTCTTCATATAATTTTGCTGAAATGAGGACTTCAAAGAATGCATTTTGCAGCGTTCAGCCCGCTGTAATTCCTGAGTGACAGTTTTGTTAATTTGTGAGGTGTTTTTCACCCCCGTTTGAATCAAACTTTTCCTTCAGGCGATTTGAAAAGGACATTATAAATGAAGATCAGGAAGGTGTGTGTGTGTGTGTGTGTGTGTGTGTGTGTGTGTGTTTCCGGCGAGGACGGGCAGACTGAAATCTCGGCTGTGGACACATTCGATCTGATATCGTTAAACTTATAGCAAGTCTTTTTCTTGCTTAATAGGCAGGGCTAGATATGGATGGATTTAGTGATTCTTTAGCGATTCAAATGTATTCATATCCTACTCTACTTTGATTATAACTGATAGTGATGATTTAATCTAAAGTGATCCAAACATCGATATTGATTAGTATCTTAATTGTTTTGATGGATGGATGGATAGCTAGATAGATAAATAGATAGATAGAGATATATAGATAGATAAAGATTTATTTATTTGTTTGTTTGTTTATTTATTTATCTTAACTGATAATTTTTCTTTAATCCACAGGGACCCAAACATTAATATTGATTATCATCAATCTTTTATTTATTTATTTTTTGGAAGGGAAAACAACAACAACAGTTTGTATACTTTTAAAAAATATAATATTTTTTATATTTATCTCAATGTCTGCAGTGCTGTTTCTTTGACCTTTAACCTTTAGTTTCTTCATCTTGGAGTGATCATGAACCCAGAATATCCCTGCTGTATTTGCAAACGATTATAAACGTGTCTGTTGTTTTGTTGTGTCATTTGACAGCGGTGGTGTAAGGTGATGCAGATGTGTTGATAAGCTACTTAGTGTCTTCGAGCAAACAAATTAAACGTGAAAAACAAGTTGTAATATGTTTGTTCACAGGATCCTGGAGTGCCGACATGTGATACGGCACGTGTTGAAACTCCACGTTGGTATGTGTGAAACAAGGGGTGAGAGTTTGTTTGTGTATGTGTGTGTGTTTGGAAGGAGAAGCGCGCTGGAAACTCATGCCGAGCATCAGATATCGTCTTCGATACTATGATTCTGATACCTCTCCCATTTACAAAACAAAGTATGCAGCTTTTGCCAACAGTGCCGGGTTCATTTAAAACAATTCAAACAAATGAAATCTAATTTTTCCTTTCTTTTTTCACGCCATGGCTGACACACAATCCCTCCATTTATATTTTAATTTGAGGCACTCTAGTTAATTATTGCAGCTGGGTTGTAATGACGAACTCCGCATTTGCATAGGTCACAATTAAATGAATGAATTTTCGGGAAATATTCTACCATTGAAGTGTCAACTTTGCTAGAGGTCACAGTAGCTACGAATGCTCCCCCTATGCCCCGTAATGAGTTAATAACTGCTATTAAACTCTAATTAAAAGGCCAGCACTGGGTGAGTGAAACAGTTAATAGAGCAATATCTCAGATGTTTCTCTTAATGCATAGCCAAAGCAGAGATTGCCTATTCAAATTAAACCTAGCAGGGTTATTGTCTGCGAGCCCGGCCGCATTCTGACACTTTAATTACGACGGGGGAGGAAGTTGCATTTTTCACCACGACACTTTGCCTCGGCGTCGCAGGAAGTGATACCTTACGTAAGTTATTATACGTGTCAAGCAGGCGTTTAAGAGCGCCAGCCTATAAATGGAGCTCTCGCTCAGTGTGTATCTGTGTATCAGGCCACTGTGTTAACATACTGCGTCGGTCACGCTTGCCGCGGTGGATATTTGTCCTGCGGTGGGATTGACATCTATTTGAGCGTGTTGGGCTGTCAGTTTGACACAGAGCGAATGAGGCATATTAGACGCACGCACGCTCCTCCGGTTTACGGCCTTTAAGTGGCGTGCCGATGCACTGATAGCGACCAGTAAGCAACGATAAGTGCCGAGAGAAGTGACAATGTCAATAGTCATAATCTCTCCTGCCAGGAAATGATGAAACACACGTGGCGTATCTGCTAAACATGCCCCTCAATATCCACTAATAAAATGAAGGGGAAAATTTCTTTGAAGAAGAAGCCGAAAAAAAAGAAACAATCAATAAGCCATCGGATGATAAATATGAAATTGGCGTGTAGCGTGAATATATTTGCTCCCTCGTGGAAGGCCGTCAGATCCGTATGAAGAGGGCTAAGAAGCCTATTTGTATGTAAATGTGGGATTGATTATATTTATTTGTAGGCTCGTGGTGAGATGCACTAGTCTCGCGGCTATACCTACAGGGGCTGTGAAAAAAAAAAAACACAGATACAGTGAGAAGTGCTTCAATTAGTCTTTTGTTGTCAAAGCTGTGGCTTAGTGGTTAGCACAGAGGGTATAGATGTGTTGGGCTGTGGCGCTCAACTGGGTTTGAATCTGGCTAATGATTATCTATAAATAATAAGGAAAAAATTTGAAATAGGAAAATTGACATCCAGCAGTTTGATGTGCTATATTCCATCTAGAACTATTTTAAGTTGCATTCTGCTAATTAATATGAATTATTATGCTTTAATTGCATTTCATGAATTGGTACTGTACACTGAATTGTGTATGTATTTAAAATAAAATTGTAAAGAAAAAAATGTGAATAAAAATGGTAAAATAAATAAATAAAAAGACTTAAAAGAAATGGTCAGCAGTAACAGGTCCTACAAGAAAAAAAGTCAGAAATTAAGTCAATTTCACAATTAATTACAAAGAAGTGGCAAGAAACACTTTGAGTTAAACAACATTTTAAAGACTGAATAGTGTCTTTTATTTATTTTTTAAAATGTAACCTACACTTTTTCTCTATATATTTATACATAACATGCCTATGCACATATCAGGGTGTGTTATGTATTATCAATACAGATAATAATAATAATAATTATTATTATTGCTGTTAAAATTATCATTCATATTTTTGATATAGTATTAATTAGTATTATTATTATTATTATTATTATATAAAATTATATATTAAATGTAGTTTTTTATATAATTTTGTATTATTATGTTGTCATTTTTATTTTAATTCAAATCGATTTTATGAACAGCATCATGATATTTACATAATTTGCATGCATCATAATACATAATATCCTTCTCAGAAATATGAATAATGAAACAATTCTCTATTTCAGCAGTCACGTGATTAGTCCGGGTCTGGTTCGGCTCCTGGCAGTAACCCCCAGACCTCACTCCAGCGTGCCGGTAGTTTTCACCTCTCAGCATCAGTGCAGAGCCGGTTGCCCAGGGTAAGCTCACTATTCCAGCTCTCCAGAACATTCTAATTACCAGTCCACCCTCATTATGTTTGCCATGCCATTGTGTGCGGACGACCGAACGAAGGGAGGGAGGGAAGGATGGAGGAGGGAGAGACCGAGAGAATCAGAGAGACTGCGAGCGGTTTGGACCAATTTTGTAATTTCTTAATCACTTTTTTGGCAACCTTTGCATGTGTCTGGGTTAATACCATAAATTGAATATTGCTTTGGTTTTCTTCTAAATAGGCTATCATGCCACTGCCGTGGTGCTTAGCGAAATCTATTATTGCAATTTGCATAGTCCTTTTTAGTGCAAAGATCCTACAAAGGCTAAAAGAACAAAGAGCTCATGAGGGAGAAAATAGGACAGGAATGATCCGGCTCGTGCCTCAAACGTGACGTCAGCCCCCTAATGAAATCCTTTGACTGAGACCATAGCAAATGCTGAAATTCATATCTGACACTTAATGGTTTGCATAGAAATTAGAAAGCTCCCGTGCTTGATGTGCCTGATTAATTTACACCACTTTTGTTATGTCGGCAGCGCCGAAAATAATTTGTCGGGTGGGGATTTTATTTTTAATAATTGCAATAATAATAATAATTATAAAAAAATGTAAATGTGATTTAAAAAAGGGATTATATAACAAGACTAATTGCAAAAAAAAAAAAAAAAGCAGCAAGCACATTGCATGTGTGCCTTTTGGGAGAGCTGGCCACTTGATTTCCTATGAAAATTAATCGGCTATCAAACAATCTTTGTCTGCCGAGGATGATTATAAAGCCAGAAGAGAGAGTGAGAGAGATGGGGAGAGAGAGAATGCCCTTTGTGTAGGTGAAATGTGTCGGAGACTGTCATCGTAATATACCTCAGTGAAATGAAGGTTAATTCTGATGTACAGCCTGCATGGCAGTCATTATCAGCGAATCATGAAAATAAATTAAGCCACTGAAATAGATACGTCCTCCTCGCGCACACAGCGGGGATCCTGTGAGCGATGGACGGATGAACTTTACAGATTATTATTGGAAAATACTGCCCAATTCAATTAATGCACCTAAAAGACACCTTTATAGAGGGCAGCCATAATTTAAATGACAGCGGGTGTAATTTTGCTTGTTATAAGTCAAATTTGCAGAGTTTCATGTTCCACACAATTCATTTTCCCCACGTTTTTCTTCCTTTTTTGTTCTTCGTTCCTGAAAAAGTGTGATCTCTTTTCCTGTGCGTTCACGGTTCTGTCTTAACGGAGACATCTACAGCATTTACAAAATAAAATCCTCTGAATTTATGCCTGGGTCCGCTCCGTAATCCCTTACGGCAGACGCCTATCCTTTCTCCCGCCCCGGCCCCGTTCCAAATGAACTCGTACGTCGGCTGTATGCAGATCGCCTGCCTTCTCGCCTCTCGTCGAGGGCCTGCCGATAGAGCTAAATGGTTGACCTCTGACCTCGCGACAACGAGAGGGAGAGAATGGGAAGCTTCAGTGTTAATCCACGCAGGCATCTGACAAGCGCCGGGGAAGGCTGGGAGTCCATATCAGCCTGACCCCGGCGCACGGCACCGTTATCTGTTAATCTACAGCTCTCTTTAACAGCTTGCTGAATTAACACCCAGGCAGGGCAAGAGGGCTCCCGATTAACACACATCAGCCCCTCTGCACCGAGCACAAAAGAAACTCTACCTCGTCTTCCTGCTTGTGTATGTAAGACGTTGTACCGCCCGCCTGCCCGCCCTCCCGAAGAGCCATGCTCTTCCTGGTCGCTCAGGAAGTTAGGGAAAGTTGCACTAATGTCCTTTGAATATGACGATGGCGGGATGTTAAAATGGGTTAGTGTGACAAACTGCTGCGTGTGTTAATCTGGAATATAATTATTGTCTATTTGGGTATGTGTGTGCTAAATACAAGATGTACAAAATATGTTTTTATAATATGATAAATGTGCAGAAACATAGATTATGGTTAATGAAATATAATTGGTTATAAAATGGTAAAATATAAAGTGGTTTTATTTAAAGATTTTTGTTAGTTGCGATTTGTGAACCAACATAGTACTTAAATTGCCTGCCATAAAAATATACAAAAAGGTAGATTAAAATGTATTAATATTACAGTATATCAGAACTGAACCCCAATTTTGGTTCGCAACCAGTGGTTGACAACCACTGCTATGTAGTATGATATTTATGATAAACTTATTTCAGTTATGTATATTATATAATGTATGTCATAATTTAATATTGACATATATAATGTATGTCTGTTATATAAGTGTGTGTGTGTGTGTGTGTGTGTGTGTGTAAAATTTGACACATTGCATATTAAAATTAAATGTGAAATATACTTTAATTTCTCATTTTATGGCTTTAATATATATTTAACCTAATTTTAGGTCGCAAACCAGCAGCTGACAAGAGCTGGTGTTTAGTTTATTTATAATGTATGATAAATGTATTTTAATTATTTAAATGAATAAAAGGACATATTATGTTTAAATTAAGCATGCATGCAAAACCTTTTAAATTTTACACCTTTTCGTTTATTTAATATACATTTTAAAATATGCATATTTAAAAAAAGTAATACATAATCACCATTTATACATTTTTGAATATTATTATTAAATATTATTTTATTCCCTTTTTTTGAACACTATAAAGGTTTTTTAAAGGTTTTTGTAAAAGAAGATAATGGTTTGACCCCCCTTTTCTTTTAGAATTGTTATCATTTATGTATAGATCATACTTTCCATTTCCAGTTTCTGCTAATGAAATATAGTTGCAGCATCCGTATGGATATTGAACTCATCTTTGGGTTGTGGAATTGGTCGTGGATGATCACTCATTGCAGCAGATAGTAAAATCAATAGGTATATTGTGTGTGTGTGTGTAGCAATGATATCTTTAGTACAGTAGACTGTGTTTGGGAGAGAGGCAGTGAGAATAAAATGTGAGGGAGTGGGGCCACCTTTTGACGACAAGAACGCACAGACAGCTGCGTTTCCCCCGCACATGCACACACATCCCGTCTCTTTCTCTCTTGCACACACACGCGCACACTCAGGCAGGGTCCTTAGACAAAGCAGGGATGGCTAATTCCAATGAGAGCCAAATCAATCAGCTTTTTTTAATCACAGCACTACTTTTATAGTCTGGCAGTAATGATGAAATTCTACATTGGGTGATCCCCTAAGATACACACTCTCTCTCTCTCACACACACACATACCCCGTCAATTTCAGGACTCCAGACACTTACTGTGATGATTTTCATTTTTCAATTACATTATCTAGTCAGCCAATCAATCGCGGGGCTTATCAATAATTAATGCTTCAATGACTATTAAAACTCCTAAATAAAACTGCAACATGGCCTCTGACAACATTTAATGATTTTAGCTCTGTGACATATTGCTGGGGCAAAATAATCTCCATATTTATTTTTAAATTGATCATTTCAGTGATTCATTACATGTGGAATGAGACAAACCGCGTATCTTTATTTAAATGATGAATATAATACACGGCAGATGATTATGAGCCCTCGCCACGCGCACACAACACACAAACAGCCGTGTTATCCTGTCTAGGCTGAACAGATTGAGCTGCTGGTAATAGAAAATGTTTTTTTCGCCACAGGCTCAGCTCCACTCAGAGGGGTGTTAACGCGTGCGGTTATGGGTCGGTGTTTCGGTCTGATACTCTCGCCTGTTGCTGCCACCTCTCGCCGAGCGTGGATTTGTCTGTGATCCAGCTCAACAGCCAGAAACAACTGTTTATAAACAGCTTTAGAGCCCACAGGCCTTGAACTAACCCAACCTCACAGCAGATGCAGCTTTGATCCGGTTAATCAGAGGCCTGAACTCTCTCTCTCTCGCTGTATATGAGTGTGTGTGATGTCTATTTTTTGGTTTGTCAGGATGGCAGTTAGTGCCATCCTAAGACTAGACTAGTTACTTTCAGTTTTCTGGAGCTACAGATGTGATTGTTGCATGTAGGAGATATTTATAATATTGTTTTAATGCACAAGCAGTTTCACAGTTACTATAATTGTGATAATCACTAGCAATTTCTGAGTGAAATTTGTTTTACAAAAATTGTTCTTCATCAGAAATTGTTTGGTTCATAAAAACCATCATTCTATAGCATATGATAGGTAAACTTGTTTCTAAATGGCAATTTGGGTATTAGTTAACATTGTCCTAAATCCTGCATGACCTGAATGAGCACAAGAATGCATTTAAATGAAGGATTGTTCAAAGTCACCACCTTCTTTCTTTAAAATAACATGCACTGATGAATTGATCACCATAAGACCAGGGACATGTATCAAGAAAGTCAGTTTTGATTTCGTGTTGACTTTAAAGTGAAAAACTCTCTCAGAATCGTATATAAACGTCTGACGCTTGCAGATGTTGGATGTGGTGTGTCGTCTGAGGGAAGGGGGGAGAAAAGAGCAGGAGGCGAGGCAGGAACATCTGTCAGGCCGGTGTGATGAGGAGTAGTGCTGGTATGCAGAAATCAGCAGGGCCGGTGAACTTGGCACAGCTTTGTTGTTTATTTGGCCTGACCCAGCGTTCGCCGCGAGGCTGCGGCAGCCGCTCACTGAAAGAAGCTTTTGTCCTGAAGCAAGAAATCTGTTACAAATATTTACCATGGGGGGAATGCAAAGCCTGGCCCTCGGCCAGCCAGACTGCGGCTATAAAATTCACTGCACATTCTTGAATTAGTCGTCCTTTCAAACTGAACAAAATTTATACCCTCCCTTTATTAATGAGATCACGCTGTCATAGATTATTGGCCATTTAGGCTGTCAATGTATGGATTTCACGATCCCACTCAAGCAAGAGCTGTGCCATAATTTAATATCTTTGAATGAAAATACATATGTGATTCTCTGAAATCTGGACACGACTAAAATTTGAATGTTTCCCAGAAAAAAATATTTCAAGCCATCATTCATATATATATATATATATATATATATATATATATATATATATATATATATATATATGTGTATGTGTGTGTGTGTGTGTGTGTGTGTGTGTGTGAATCATGGCTTGAAATATTACACATTATAGATTAAAAATTTTTATTTTCTTTTTCTTTTATTTTGCAAATTCAATATCTATCTATCCATCCATCCCTCACAAGTTTTTTTGCTTTCTTGTTATTACTATTACTACTATTATTTGCACATTCTTTATGTATAGTTAATTTTAATGTAATATGTTGTGTTTGATTATAATATATTTGTTCTGTTTGTAATATATTAGTTCTGTTCTATTGTGTATTTTTTATGTTATTTTATTTTAAAAACTTTTGCACATTGACATTCAGTGCATCAAACACATCTTTTTCGATATTCGACATCGATATTCAATGTATAAATGATGGATATTGTTTTCATTTCATTATTTCCTAGAGGAAGAATCAGAAGAAATCCTTCTCCTTTTTTTTTCTTTTTTTTTCTCAAGCTCACACTTGGGTCAGTGGTAACAAACGCCATTTCAAACACTGCATAATATCACACAGAGAATGTATGCATTTCTGAGGTAAAAAAAAAAAACACTCCATAGTGGTCTTTCAGCTTGAATACATCTGCCTTAACCGCCGAGCTCATCTTTTACCCTTGTAACCGGACCTTGCCAACAGCTTCTCCAGCACATTGACATGCAACAAAGCTAATGGTACCCAATACGGGAGGGTCTAATCTTGACTAACTGACAAGATTTAAATCGAGGAGACATGTTCTGCTGATTAGCTTCCACACCCACAATTATCCAACTGGGGTGTCAAGCAAGGTTTAACATCTCCACTGATTCTTCTCTCTGGAGAAATCCGGCAGGAAACGCAATCGCTTTTAATAACTGCAGCCACCTCCAGCAACACCATCCAGCGACTGCAGCGTTCCCAGCCATTCAAACTCCCTTCAAAATTAACCTTTCCAGCAAAAATATAATTTCGTGCAAAATGAACCACCGAGCCCTTTTTCTCGCCCCTCTCTTTCTCTTTCTAGCATCAGTCGCCCCCCTCCTTCGAATAATTTATTCAAATTGCCCAACTCAGAACAGTGGAGCAATCTGCTGCCCCTGAGAGGACCTGTGAATTCAGATTTTATTCTGGAAAAAGAAAAAAATAAGTTTATATACCTGGCCGTCTCTTGACAAATAAGGGACTCATTTGAAACGTCCCCTCGGTTGCATGCGAATGAGCGCGGCTCGTTAAAATTCGCCTCATTTGAATATTCCATGCAAAATATTATTTGATTGCGGGGTGTGTCCCTATGTATTTCCACGCATACGAAGCCCCCTTGGTGCAGCATATGTCACCAACGACTTTGAAACGGAGATTGACCCCGTTTCGCGCAAGTGTTGTGCCCCGGATGCCATCGCGTCAAAGAAACGTCACCTGACGTGACGGACAGCCGGGTTAATTCCGCCCCTCCGAAGCTCTCGCCGCATCAGTTCGATTTTGGTCTCCACTCAATCACCTGCCCGTTTCCCACACCAACAAACTGTTTTTCTAATGCTGATGAAACCGGGACACAAAGCAGTACGATTAATAATTTACTGTTTAGTTTTACTAATTGATCTGTTTGGGGAATGAGGATAAAAGTGAAGCTGCATCCTCAGATCACAATGCTTTCATATGGCATTTATACACAAGCTGCAGCAGGTTCCCACAAGATGAATAATGAACTAAACAAGATCAAATAATTATCACCGGGGACTTGAAGAGCACACCGTAGACAACAAAGTTGCCAAATAGCAAAGGTTCAGTCCGGAGGAAGGATGTGAAAATGAGCATTTATTGGTCTTCACAGTAACATCAAAGCGTGTCTTCTTTGTTTTTTTATGGGTCATTCTATAATTTAGGGTACATTTCATATCATTGATGATAATTGTTTTTCTCACAATTTTCTTTTGTGCACCCTGTTTTTCATTTTTCATGCAATTGCCTTTGTCTCTTAAATTACAGTTTTTGCAATATCCTCTATTTGAAATGAGCAAGCCTTGAGTTCAGAATAATGAAATAATGAAATAAAATGTTAGGTAATTAGTTGTTAATGTTAGTTTGTGTGTGTGTGTGTGTGTGTGTGAAAACTCCAATAACCCATTGTCATGGAGTATATTAATTGCCTGTCAACAGTATTGGCTACACAGTTATGGTTTGCCACATTTTAATGATTTTAAGTCAAATATTACAATTTGGGGTTAACCTGAACATATAGAACAATTGGTTGGCCAGACAAGATGAAATTATGAATCAAAATGGTGAATTTGTTATTTGTCAACCAATAAAGTTAATAACCTAGTTGACAAGCTCACCAGTTTCTTTGTAATACCAAATTTGTTTTTAATGATAAAACCGAAACCAATTGTTTTATTGAGAAGTAATATTGTTTTTGCACATTTTTCTATTTTATTTTTTTTTCTCGATGTGAAATGTATTCTAAATTATAGAAGGACTCTCATTCCGGCCTTGGGTTTACTGAAACATTGTCAAAACCATAATAAAAGGGTTTATATTCACACATCCAAGATGAGCTATTTTCGAAACTGTGAATGGCTGTGAATAAATTAGGCAGATTACTTCACTTTGAGTCAAAGCAAATGTGAGCCATGTGTAAGACTAAAGAAATTAGCCACAATCTATCGCCAGATCATTAGTCCGCGCAGGACCGTTCTGGCTCGTATCTTATGAATATTTGTATGTGGATTTACATGTGCGTGCTTCTACCATTATGAGCTCAAGTTTGTGTCGCGGGCCTGACATCCGTCTCCACAATAGCTTAATATCGTGTCCCAAGGTCAAACGTTAAGCCGTCGTCTGGCTGATCAGAACGGCCCCGCCATCCCGAGGTGCTGTTGCTATTAGCAGCCAACTCCGAGACATTCGATGTGCTAATTTCGGCAAAAGGAGGAGGAAGGGGAGGGCGACATGGAGATATGAGCTCCTTAGTAGCATCGGCGTATGGAATGGGATTAATATGGAATGGGATACATTTCCGTGGTCTTAAAAAATCTGGATGAGTGAAAGAGATATTCATCTCAGCTCGCTCACAGATGAAGAACTCCAGCTGCATTACTCCAGATGCATTCGCAATGTTTCAAAACATTAATACCTCGATAGATTCAGCCTACTTTGTATTCATTAACTAGTTTACAATCCATAATTGTGTCTGTGATAAGCCCAAGCCAAGCAGTAAGTGTGGAGCGAATCAAATACACCCTACCTAATATTCCAATTCCCTCTTGTATTTAGAAAATAGGTATAAATTTGTGTCAGTGTGAGAGAATTTGGCTCTTTTTCACATTTGCGATCTGTTGATTGGATGGCGACGTCTAATCACTCGACGTGCCGTTTATTTGCGACAGCTTTCTCCACTCCCTCTTTATCTGCCACATTGAATGAATGGGCTAAGACGACATGTGTTCACTCCTCCAAATATAGCGTTAGCATACAGTTGTGCGATATATAACTGCTGCGGTGGGCTGTCATAGTTGTACCCACATCTACATATGAAACCAGACAGATCTATTTCCAAAGGTGAAACTGAGGCTTAAACAAACCCTGATGTCAATCACAGGGGCGATTCTTATTTTAGCAAAGTCAAGCACTTCTGAATATGCATTATTTATGATGGAAATAAGCTTCTTAGGCAGTTTAACCCGAGCGTGCTGGCAGATATCAGGAGGAGACATACTTTTCATCAGAGCTCGGTGTTTGAAGTCTAAATAACGCACGTGTGATTAGACCCAAGGTAGCTGCCGCCCGTCCCGGGAAACTCTTTTCTGATCTGGAACAAAGAATTCTGTGTGTGTCAGGAATTTTGGGAGTTTCGTTCAGCAACAAACTCTCTTTTTCATGCGCTTTTCCCTCTGTTGTTCGGTTGTGGATACTCGCTCGCATTCTGTTTTCTTTCAGATCACCTTACCGACAGACAGCATGGCTGATATATGGAGAGTTTGTGGAGAAAGCAAAGGGTTGTTGACCCATGTTGTTTTAATGAACAGTTCTTGGTGAAAGGCTCTCTCTGTGGCCCTGTCCTTTGTCTGTGTCTGTGTGTGTGTGTGTGTGTGTGATTTCTCTCCTGCCTCTTTGCCAAGATTTATTTCATTAATACTAGATTTGTGGAAACTCTGGCTTGTGTCTTCATCTGACATTTTTAGGGTTGTTCTTTTTTTTTTTTTTTTCTTATCTGTAATATAGCAGAAATGCTCTTGAGTTTTTCCACTTGAGCTGGATTTCTTCCTGCTCTAGAAACAGAAGCTGCATAGCACAAATTCGAAGACATCTGTACTAAAACAACTATTTACCTTGGGTTGTTTTGCTCTACATGATCTTTATGTTTTTAATTTCCACACACGGAATTGCTATGAAATATTAAACCAAAAAAGAAACATATAATATGAAATGTTATAAAAGTAATTAGCAGTTTTTTAATGTAATTCTGCCAATATTAATGCAACTAAATTAATCATGGATTTTCAGTCTCAGCCTCAGAATTTTGTCAAAACAAACTCTTCAAGTTTGTTGATTTTTTTTCAAATGTAAATGAAATATTCAGTACTCATTACATACGAATGTAGGTAATCTTGGACGGTAACTTACACTAATTTCTTCTGTGAAAATTCTACATTTTTTAGATAGTTGATTATTTGATCATATATTATGATCAATATTATGATAAATAAATAGATATATACATATAAATGCAAAAATGTGTGTGTGTGTGTATATATATATACATTAACCACATCCAATATATGTATGTGTACTGTGTATGTTATTATACACATACGGTATATATTTTGAAAATATTTATGTTTCTACACTTATATATTCATATTCTTATATTTGATATAAGATTTTTTTAAAAAGAAGAAAGAAAGATATTATATATAAATATATTTACCATATTAACATAATATATATCTTTCATAAAAATATATACACATATATATACACACACACACACACACACAATAAATATACACAGTATACACACATATGTAAACCAAAACTAATTTAGGATGTGATTAATTGTTTGAAAGCACTATATATATATATATATATATATATATATATATATATATATATATATTTGTTTGTGTGTGTGCATTTATCATGAAACAAGTCCTTGAATGCAATAATGTTGTCACGGTACCAACATTTCAGAAAATCCACTGTTCTCTGTACCAAAGCAAAACACAAAAACATGCTAATTAAAAATTTTGACTATAATTTACTCCAAACTGTGTACATATTTAATTTAAAAGGGCTTTTGAATCTTAAAGCCAAGAATAACAACTAAGTTAGCTTAAAAAAAAAAAAAACACAGAACTGCTTTTCTGACTGATATGACACAATGTTATCCATTTGTACATTCTCTAACACGTATATTTTAGATTCACAATTAATTTAAATGCCTCTGGTGTGTAAAAATAGTAAATATCGTCATGTTTTTTTTCTAATGCTCATAATATCAGCGTTAGCCACACTTATGCTAGCGATTAACTACTCTAATAACAACGTTCATTTAATCTGACATTACAATTAAAATATTTCATAATATTCATAACAGAACACACTCACACTATTTGTGGCGGCAATATATATATGCAAATTCATTCTCTGCCAGCAGGAGGCACTTGTAGAACTGAGAGAAAGAGAGGTTTCCCCAGTAACGGCTATAATCAAATAAGCACTGAATCTGCGATCACAAACGCTGCTCAAGCATTACAAGCAAGATGAAATGAAAACTACATTAATAATTTTCTGAAGACCATCGGTTTTCTTCAGAAATACAGTGATATAAAAACAACCGCACCGGGTTTCGAATTTGAGTCATGCATTGCTAATGTTTATTCAACAAAGTTAGCCCATCAAGAACCGGGTAGACCGGTTACTCTGTACCACTGGTACCTAAATAAATCTGGTACCGTTACATTTTGCTTTTTTTTTTTGTAATGACTTGGTACTGAAGTACTTGGTCTTTTGACAACACTAGAATGCAACCCCTGGAGCCGCCTGTTCATATATCAGCAATGATTGTGATAAAGAAACACGGTAAATGAGGGACAAGTACAAACAGCACGGCTGCATCAAGTGGGAGGCCCCTGCTGCTCCAGCGCTGGCCCTAACGCTAGCACTCCCTTTTAGATCTGCTTATTTGGATGTACTTGATGACACAATGGATGTGCATTACTCGCTCTCCAGCCTTCCGGCAGCTGTAATTTCATAGCAGTTACCACATGCATCCTACTTGACATACAATTCGCTCTCTCTGGGAAGGGAGCCAAATAATGGGATTTAGCTTGGGCTGCTAGCGCGTCCGTGCCACCGCTCCTCTAATTAGCCTATCCAGACATGCACCCCTTTGCACTGTCAGCCACACATCAGCCCGTGACGTACCACTCCACCACTGAGAGGTCAAATCTGTTTTTCAGAGCAAATGGTATAATGGACTTATATGGGCCCCCTCTCTCCATTGCCCTGAGCACTCTCAACCACACGGCGAGCGCTACAGATAATGCTTTAGATGGTGTAGATGCACTGTAACATGAGAATGTTGACTGGGACAGGGAAGTGGATTATGGAATTGTGGGTAAATAGAGCAAATTATGGCCTTGCGTTGAAGTTTTCATGCCATAAGTATGTTGAGTCTTGTTGTACAGTCTTCTGAATGAAACAGGGATCCATAACCTGCTACTACCAGTTTTGTTGGTTTAGGATTACATTTGTTAATTCGAAGAGAATGGCATCCTAAATTGTCCCATTTGCTTGAGTTGGAAAACTTTCCATTTTGTGAATTATCAAAATTCTCAGTTTTGTTAACTGTAGATATGTACAATATGTCGGTACAATATGTACCATAAATGATAACGGCCATTATCAAAAATATTTTTTTATTTATCAGTTTGTTACTATAATTTAAAATGCTCACTTAAAGTTAAAACACAAAGTAAAAACAAATAATTTAATAACACTGTTGAACATAAAGTTTAGCAAATCACAAAATGATTTTACATTTTTGTATAGAAATACAAATATAAATTGTATAGAAATATAAGATTGATTATTGATCATTATTCTAGAATGTGTGTATATATATAGACACACACACACAGACCACTTTATTCGGTACACCTGTTCAATTGTTTGGTGACACAAATTGCTATTCAGCCAATCACACGGCAGCAACTCAATGCATTTAGGCATCTAAATGCGGTAAAGATGACATGCTTAAGTTCAAACCGAGCATCAGAATGGGGAAGAAAGGGGATTTAAGTGACTTTGAACATGCAATGGTTGTTTGTGCCAGACAGGCTGCTGAGTATTTCAAAAACTGCTGATCTACTTGGATTTTCATGCACAACCATCTCTATGGTTTATAGAGAATGGTCCGAAAAAGAGAAAATACCCAGTGTGTGGCAGTCATGTGGACGAAAATGCCTTGTTGATGTCAGAAGTCAGAGGAGAATGGGCAGACTGGTTAGAGATGATAGAAAGACAACAGTAACTCAAATAACCACTCATTACAACCAAGGTATGCAGAATAGCATCTCTGAAATTAGACATTAGAAAATTAGAAAAATTTGAAAACTTTGCTTGGTCTGATGAGTCTCGATTTCTACTGTGACATTCATATTGTAGGGTCAGAATTTGGCATAAAGAACATGAAAGCATGGAGCCATCCTGCCTCGTCTCAGTGGTTCAGGGTGCTGGTGCTGGTGTAATGGTGTGAGGGATATTTCCTTGGCACACTTTGGGCCCCTTAGTACCAACTGAGCATCATTTAAACACCACAGCCTACCTGAGTATTGTTGTTGACCATGTCCATCCCTTTATGACTACAGTGTACCCATCTTCTGATGGCTGCTTCCAGCAGGATAATGCACCATGTTGACTTTACTCAAATGACCTCCACAGTCCCCAGATCTCAATCCAATAGTGCAGCTATAGGGCAACCGATCATGGCGGCTACAGGTGTGTTTTGTGTGTACATGCAATCACTTCAACTGTTTCCTTATACCAGCAGAATCAGCTTTAAACACTTGCATCACATCAGATGCATCACTGTATAAAGGTCTGCTTTAATTTGTGTACACACTCATAATGAAAACAAAACATTGTGCTTTTGTGAAATAAAGAAAACAAATAGAATGGCAGTTTCTGCCATTTGAGTTTACTTTCTGTGAACAGATTAAGCCTGTGACAAAAATGAAACTGAAACTCAGCCTATATAGGCTACGTATGTGTCGCACTGTTTTTTCCCCTTGTTTATTTGTTAACTAAATCAAATGTATTTCAAGAATGTATTCCCTGTATGTTTGTATGTATGTATGTATATATGTAGGGCTACTAGGTAGATTTTTTTACTTTTTCTACACCAGTTTTTATATTTCAGTTTACATAGTTTTAAGGACAATTCTTAATGAAATTGATATTTACTTCTGATTTTTACATGATTGAATAAAGTCTAATGTTTCAAAAAACAAAACATATCCAACGAGAAGAAAAAACATTCATGTGATATATTTGCAGATCATAAAATAAACAGTTTGAACAAGATCTCTCTAAATGAGCAATGGCACACAGCCGATCATGTGTGGTTTGTCTGGACATTGTGCAAGACTTTAATTGTTACAAGCAGAAGCTTCATAATAATAGCCCCCAAGCTGTCAGAAACACAGTGGAACAATTTCATCTGCTCCTGAGAGGGAGGCTCACGCACCGCCACAGGCCCGTCTAATCAGCCGCCCGAGTATTATTGACTTGTTTATTTAATGGTAATGTTGCATGGGTCTTTGTTCCCATTCTCTCTGAGACTGTCAAGCCGCATCCGAGAGAAAGATAGGGTCAAACAATTAACGAAATTAATGAGTTTATTCAGTGTGCAAGCCAACACAGGGAGAGATGGAAATGGATACCTCAGCAGAATCACAAGACGCACTTTCTTTGTATTTGTATTGGGTACCTACAGCTCATTAAGACTGCGAGTTATTGAGAGTTATCTGTTTAATTGTGAAATATATTAAAAAATGTAACGCTTTAACAATGAGGGCAAGGTTCACTGATCAATAGTAGAAAATGGATCCTTTGTTGTATTATCGCAGGTAATTGTATTTTTCTGCCTGCTTGGTTCAATAAACAAATTAAAAAATAAACAGAATTTGAAAAGCATACTGTACATTAAACTAAGAAGAGATAATGTTAAGTTCTGAATAGCATGCTTACTCTTTCTGCAGTAAATATTATGTATATTGTCACTGTATGCACATTTTCTGATTGGATGTCATGCCAAAATGTGCAGTACACAACATTGTGTGCATGGGATACTGTATCCCACAATACAATACACAGACTTGATCTTTCACTTCCAGTATGACGAATGCACTGGAAGTAACTGTGCACTGAAAAAAAAAAAAATAGTGTAGAAACTATTTTTTACTCCAAAATTACAAATATCACTATTAATAAAGTAACACATTGAATAACAAAATACATTTCGAAGTGAAATTGTGGAACGTGTACCAGTCTGTTTAACACCTAAATAATGCGACTGTAGATCAACTTTGTCTAGCATTGATATATCGTAATCAATCTACCATCGGCCTCGGCGTTGTGCGCTTGCTCTAAAAGATAGAAGGCGTGTATGACGTGTTTAACTCTTCAATTATTCACACAGACATACTTCAAAAGAAAGATGAAGAATATACCTCAACTACAAAACAAACCCTGCTCTAGCTCAGTTTTAACTGAAACTGAATACCAATAGTTAAACTGACTGCCTTTTGCACATAAAATTGAATAAAAATATTTTATTTGATAAGGTCATGAGCAGTGGCGGCTCGTCGGGGGAGGCAGGGGAGGCTTCCCCAAAATTTTGAGGTGAAAATGAGGATGATTTAATGTTAATAAAATTCACAATTCATTTCAGTTCATGTCTCAGAATGTATATATTTTTTTTGTAATTTCACAGTTGTAATACCATTACACGAAAGCTCCACTTTTCTATCGCGAAAAATAGTTTTTTGTTGAAAAATAGTTGGCAGTATGCAGTGTATTCTGCATAGTATTCACTAGTAGTAAGCCAATATTCACTTTCAAAGCAATCCGCCTCCAGCTATTCCCATGTTTGGTCGAATTTTTCAAAGCAATGGTCCCCAAACACTTTAAATGCATTTAAATACAGGATCCCCCTCCCTGTGCGCCTTCTGTAAAAGTCTATCCATTTCATGTCGGACTCTAGATTGTCAGCACTCTAATGAGGAGCCATTTTTGAGCCTGGTTGCTGTGGGCTTCATTAGTTTTCCCTACGTCGTGAAAAGTGAGACTCACACGTTCACAGCGCATGGGGCGGACACCATCTCAGAGCTGACATCCTGAGATTGCGACATTGTTATGAGTGTGTTTGTGTGCACCGCCACCGCAGGGTGACACCTAGGCCATCTCTGATCGACGTATAATTACCTCAGAACAGAAAGTGGTGGGTGTTGGCAAGGGGGCTTCGGCCGTGATGGATGTTGACCCCTACTGGGAAGGATGGCTCCTGTTGTGTCACCCTGGGGGTAGGGCAGGAAACAAGAGCTCTTTAGAGGATAGCACCGCCATTAGGTCACGGCAGGAGTCCTCTTCATCGCACACGCAAACACACACACATACTGTATAAGAAAGAACAAGTGTCATGGAAGAAGAATGACCTCGCTTTTTCCGTCTGCAACACTATAGTTCAGTTCATGAGTTGTATAGCCCATAAACTCCCTTAATGTCTTCCCCCATCCCGCCCGCCCTCTTCCGTCGTGAGCGTGCAATAAATATTGTGTCAGACCAAACTGCGATGCTCCTTCATGGAACACTGGCTGTTTATTAGCAGCAGGCTAACTTTAAGAGAAATGCTAACATCATTCATTAATGGGCCGCATCTTGGCTCTGATGAGGCATGTCTGCGGCACCCGGCCAGGCGTAGTGGCGCCCGGTAAATGGACGTCGTAATTGTACGTCCAAATCATACCGTCCGCAGCCTGACAGTGACAGAGCAATTATGGTGAGCCAAGCAGGCCGTGTCAAATTAGCAGCCCTGAAAAGAGCGCTCATCTCTCCCACCCAGAAAGTGATGGTGAGTGATGGGTGAGACATTGATGCAGCACTAACGCTCTGATTTGTCAATAGCAGGTCTTCGAGAGCGGGGTGTCAGGACTCTATTGAGATGTCGAAGGTGGGGGTCCGGTGACCCGAGCAGGGAGTCTTTCACAGGGAAGGTCATCAGTCAATGTTCCTGTCAGGCGGAGATCACACGGATGCCTGCAACCCTCCGCAGTAATTACATTTGACTGGGGATGAGGAGATGTCTTCTTCTGTGGGCCTACAATGACTGCATAATTTATAATCAGCAGCAATCAGGCAAGTCAGACGAGGAAGCTTTTGTTTTTTGGGTTGTCTGCTTAGTTCGCTGCATGGATAATCTTTATGACATGACAGAATAAACTAGGGTGGTGACAGTATGCTGATTCAGGACTAACTACTGTATGTATCTTAGAAGCTGAGTTAAGTTTTGTTACGTCTCTGATGTAACTTTTTTAGTAGGGATTAAAGGAGGTAACATTAAGTTGACAGATTAAAGAAATAAGCCAGGGAAAGAGGTGGCAATGAAACGCATGACACAAATAAATAAATATAAATTGTAAGTTCTTTATTTTAAATGTAGAAGAAATCGAATTAATTAGAGTCCGGCCCTAAACTCACATTGTTTGTTTGTGAGTCACTTTTAAGTCACAATGTGGAGAGTGCCACAGTGTTAAGAGTCTAACTAACAGTTGTCTTTAGATTAGGAGGAAATATTTTAACACACTTCATGTTTAAGAATTTTTTTTCTTATATATAATTATATAACATGTTTGAGTGCCCGTCTTATATCTGCCATTAATGTCACTTTCGGCTCGTCACTCTCAGATTATGTTTAATTATTAATGCTTTCAGTCATAAATGTTAATGCAGATTTGCATTGAGTTTTATGTCGAGGAAGTGACATCCTCTGTTTAACTTAGTGTTTGCACTTGGATATTGGTCAAAGGAAGGAAGATATCAAAGGAAGAAAATAAAGATATAGTGTAAAAAAGATAAATACATGAAGTGAGATAACGAAAAAAGAAAAAGAAAAATGGTAAGCAAATCAAGAACAAGAGGAAAAGAAGGAAAGAAGAAAGGGAAAATGTCAAAAAGAGAAAAATGAATAAACTGAGAAAGAAAATTAGTCTAAGGAAGAATGAGGAAAATTATTAAAAAAGAACAAAAATGAATTTCATGAAATTAATAAAGACTGTGAAAAAGACAAAATGGACAAGAACAAGCGACAGAGAACTTTAAAAATGAAAGGAAAGAGAAAGAAAGCAAGAAAGAATGTGAAAGAAGTAAGCAATTAGACAAGAGCAATGAAATGATGAGAGGAAAAAATAAAAATGGATGCAAACAAGAAAAAGAGAAGCCATAAACAAAAGAAGGTGAACAAAGAAAAGGATGAATAAAGAATAGGATAAAAGATCTTTAAAAAAAGTTCATTAGTTAGTTGAAATCCTCCATTCCGCAGTATTGTTCTACACGTATGTACAGAATCTAAGGAGGTTACAATCGTACATAAACCCAAAATTCTGTTACCTTATTCAATTCTACATGCGACAAGTTCTGCAGCGATTCTACATGTTTGAATGTTTTAAGCTCTTTTCAATTGCTCATGTTCAAAGATTTAAGTGGAACCCTTAAAAATCTAGAAATCCACCATCTTATTTTTGTACTAGACTATTATTTTATAGAGGAGAGCTGATTATATATTTATACAACATAGATGTACACCCAGTGTTACGCTCTCAAATATTCCTCATCTTTCGGGGAGGATTTCACAGGCCGCGTCAATGTTGCAGACTTCCATTCTACATCGTGTTTCTTTTGTAACAGAAATCCATATGACAAATTCATCATCCATATTGCATTATTCTTTTGTGTTTCACCCTTATATTATGTTTGCATGCATTCATTCACACTTTTTTAAGGTGCTTGCGGTTTGTCTGTTGGGTAATGAACAGATACTGTAAATGTTTTAGCTTCATGTTAGTTTATGCACATTTGATATCAGGACAAAGTCTTGTTGATTTCTCAGTTTGTCAAGCACTCCTGGTATTGCACGTTTGAAGTCTTTCCGGTTATTCCCATAAAACAAGATGAGTAGGCCGAATCAATGAGGCGTGGTGTTTAATTATTCACTCTGTCCTCCACGCAACCCTGATGAAAGTGTCGTTCGTTATTCACATTCGCTATCTGCAGGGTGCCTCTGTTTTATACGTCAGAAATGTTGATAGGGTGAGGGGGAGGAAGGGGGGGGGCATTTCTCCGTTGACACGTTGCATGCATGAGGCACGGCTTGGGAATTTACCCAAAGAGCCATGAAAGTCGTAATCTCGTGGCCCACTTTTGATGCGAACTGTCAGTCTTGTTTTGTTTCTTCGCGCCTTCCTTTTCAGTGCACCCTGCTAGCCATGAGGAAAAAACAAGGAGTGGGTGGGAAGATCCTTAAAAAGCAAACCGCAGAGTTTCAAACGTGCCCTTTGCAGCCGAGACCCCTCGGAGCGCAAGATTGATGGAGCTGAATGATGGCGTAGGACCACGGCTCCTTTAATAAGAAGTAGAAGAGGTCCGCTTCCTTGTTTGTCTACTAAGTTTTGGATGTGCCACATAAAACTTCCTCTTCTCCTGAGGCGCCGAGGCTTGACAGGAACATTTTTTTCCCCTGCTCTCTTTCTCCACCCATCCCAGGGTTCCCCTTCAAATTCTCAGAATGCTCTCTCTTGGTCCTGACAGGTGCACTGCGGCCAATGGGATTTCTTTCTGTGGCCAGCAGGTTGTCAAGAGAGACAGCCAATAAGCAATCAAAGTGGCTTTAGTTGCTGAAACAAAGAACCAGCCCCCCCCCCCCCCCCCCCAACCCCCCCTTTTTTTATGGCGGCACGGTTTGGCAAGTCTTGCATGTATAATTAAGTGAGGGGAAAAAAGAAAGGCCACTTAATCTTCCCCCTAATGGCGATTCCTTCCATCACTGGCTTCCTCTGGGGGGCATACCCCAAAGACCTCTCCCTGGGTCACCGGTGTCCCCCAATTGTCATTGGTGAATCTTTTTTATCAGCCTGAGAGGTGTTTGCTTGCGATGTGGCATTATTCCATTCATCATTGCTTTGTTCCTTTAAAAATTTGTAGGGCAGCGGAAGGGTCCGTCACTGGGGCGATTTATCATCTGGAGGAAAAGAAGAAAGATGTGCAGGGGCCCTAGTTGCATATTTCACATGAGATGTGTACACACACACTGAAGCCTGTCCTTTCACTGTGTTTATTTGTTTTACCACTTTAGTGGCTACAGCAAAAGTGGTTTTGAGAAAGCCACTGGTTGTAATTTTGTTGTGAGAGATCTGACTGTATTCATCTTCCTTAATTAACTGGCAACTCACTGTCTGCACCTTAGACATTAACGGCATGCACCATTTACTGTAGATTATTCCATCTACACTGCTTTTATCACGTACAGCTCGTTACGAGAGGCTCTAAATGGACATTGTTTTAATATCTTGCAATTTTTTTACTTGCAAGTTGTTAGTTTTCCATTTACCAATGTGCAAATCTGTAGATCTCAATATTGAGATCAATAGATTCTAGCAGATAACTGATAAACCATAGATGCTGCTTAAGTGTAGCTTCACCCTAGAGTAAACAAACTGGCTGTTATCAGTTTCGAGTGTCGTCCGCATGAGTTCCGTCCTATGCACAAATGTTCCTACACTTGCAGGCCAAGAAGTTGCACCGGAGCCTGTGATTTATCCCAAATGGGCCGCACTGCTGCGCTCTATAATATAGACTATTATGTGGTCTCACCACTGACACTAATGGGATGTTACAGCGATTTAAAATGATTTAATGGCTCCCAGGTTGGGCCCCTAATGGCCCTCTTTATACTGCAATGCCTATTATGAATGTGAATGACAGTGTTGTGAAGTGCCTCTGTTTTTTTCCCACATCTGCTCAAACAGTGTGACAGGTGCCGCTTTACCGGCCGAGTGGAGGGATCAAGGGAAAAGAGGAGGAAGGCACATGTTGACTGCTCAGTCCCTTGTTTGATTGGCTTTTTCCCTTACTGTCCATCCTTCCTGTCTTCCTGACACAAAAACGACTTTGGAGTTATGATAACTGGAGGTTTATTGTCTGGTGGAAAAGACCGGACATTAACAGTCTGGAATTGCCCAGCTCTGGTTTGCTTCCTGTGACATTTTCCATATACAGTACAACTTGAAATACTACAAGGTCATAAAAAATGTACAAAAGTTGTACCTTTCGGGGTATATCCCCTGGGGCAGTACCTTCAAAGGTAAACCTCTGTACCTTATCTACCCCTAAAAGCTGCATATTAGTATCTCAAGACACTTTCAAGCATATTTTTAAGGGCAGTGTCCCAGTGACAAGCTAAAGTGGTTGAAATCCAGGCCTGCTTACCTGGTTAACCTAATCTTCTCAAGGAGGCCCAAACAGAATCTCCAGAAACAGAATCATATTTCCTGCTCATTTTATCATATTACCCTAAATTATCCTTATTTTTTAGTTAACAGACACTTGCAATAGTCATGTACAGCTGGAAGTATCCAGATATTTCTCTGGTTCTGCAGGTGCAGATTCTGTGTGGGCTTCGCTTTGACCCCTCACCATTGTCCTCTTGAGCAAGGCACTTAACCTCAAGTTGCTCCAGGGGGTTTGTCCCTGTTATAAGTTCATGGAACCATTGTATGGTGGGGCAGTGAAAGCTGTGAAAACGGTTGCTTCAACCATGCTTTTCTGCTTGTTCTTATTCTGTGGTTCAAACTGATGTTTCATTAAACATCGAACTGTCAGCATTTCAATTGAAATGTGGTACATTAATAATAATGAACAACTTGGCTAACAGTGTCCTTTATAGATGGCAAAGCAAGAACTACAGTGTGTCATCATTACAGCAAACATTAGCATAACAGCATTAAGATAAGGCTAAGCTAGCAAGCTTTTGAGCAGAATTTGACCTATTCAACATGCAAGCCCCTCCAACACACACACCTCACAGTCATCAAGGATGGTTCACCGCCTGGGTAAAGTCTATTGATTAGAGCGGTCAGAGGCGGCCGTGGGGTTAAGCTAATTGTGTCACAGTTCTAAACAGTCTTGTATGAACTTTCCTCACTAAAGTATCTGTCCTGCCCTCGTTAACATTAAACAACCACAAGCAGTTTGGCAACAAAGCTCAGACCACTCAATCTCTCCTGAAAGGTGAGAGCCCGTGTCCAATCAGAGGGGGACGCTGAAGGCTGAGAGGGGTTAAAGGAAATTGAAGGCTAGAGGACGATGGCATCACTGGACACAAACTGCCACTCATCTTTTTTTTCTCGTTTCCCAGTCCCTCTGGTTAAAACCACACTGTCCACAGGCATTTTGCAAACCGGGGAATGAGAAAAAGCTGCTGGATTGACATCCTAGCAGTCATTACACGCTGGGTTGAATACTAGATTACTCCAAAGTGGCTCAGGGTCAAGCGGCAACGTGTTCGCTTTTGGCATGTGATGACTTTAATACCAGGTGCAGTATTAGACAATTACTACAAATCCCAGCGCCACTCTAACCAAAAAAAAAAAAAAAAAAACACAAAACACTCGCCTGCCAATTGGAGCTTTAACCTCATTCACACCAAACATCAAGCAGTTCCATTTTGAAACAATAGCACACGGTCTGCTGTCCAAAATGGCCACTGTGAGAAAGCATGTCCCCGTTCGAACCTGTGACTTGCCATCCTTTTTCTTCTGGGTGAGTGATATGACCTTTAGGTGCTTTGGTGACAATTACAAAAAAGTGAAAAATTGAATTATTAGCTTTTTCTTTGCCTGCCTGGTGGCTGTGTAGGCGTAGCTGTAAAACGAGGTAATTATTTAGCTAAATTGGCATATTATAATTCTTTTTTCCCCCTCCTTTTGGAAAATGAGTAATAAAGAAGATGGCATGCTGGTTGTTGAGAGGGGTTTGAATGAAAGTAAGTGATTTAAATAGCTGGTGTAAGCTTGGCTTAATGTTGACTGTCAATAGGAACAATAGACGCGCTTTCCCAGAGGTCACTGGGAGACAGTTGGAGTGATGGGAGGCCATAGTCCTCCATTTTGCATCTCTTTGGCTTTCCTAGATTCAGACAAGGTGATTTTTTTGATGGTGTGCACTTTTCTGGCCTTCTCTCTCCACTTCCTCTTCCTTTCCTTTTTCCCTGCGTGGCTCATTGTAAGCATGTTCCTGCAGTGGCTGTAATTATTTTCCCCTTGGTATCCGCCTGAGATGAGCGTTTTGCTTAGTGGCTTGTATCCGGCCCTGACAAGCCTCGTTTTGATTATTGCATCCAATGATTTGGCGAACCCTAAACCACGTTGTCGCTAATTAGGTAGGGTTTGAGTGGAATAGATGACTGAAGGTCCTCTCAAGGTCATTCCTGCCTCTCGAAGCCCGGCAGTAAATTTGAAGTTTGAACGGAGAGGGGAGCAATGGGGCCAGTGAATATGAAGATGAAAGTCCCTGGACGATTCGTTTTTGTGCTCACTGGGATGTGAGCGCTGTCATGTGCACTCACACGTCGGCATTAACCTTTTCCTGCCTTGCCCCTCTCATCCCTACAAAACGTATTCCTCCCCCCTTGTCTCCTGTCCTGTTTGTTTTTCCCAGATGTACTGTATGTTTCGGAGAGTACATTTGTGCATTTATTTGCCCCGGATGTGTGTGGGCTCTCATTCCATCGCGCTTATTCCAGTCAGCTCTTGAGATGTCCAGGGACCAAAAATCTTAATGAAGGCCTGATCAGAGACCTTAAGCGTGCCCCTCTGTCCTGGCACCTGAAAAGCCTGTCTGGTGTGAAATAATATGCACCCAACTGTGGCTCTTTTTTGGACTGTGGGTTTTTGTTAAATGTGAGCCAAAATCATCACAATTAAAAGAACCAAAGACTTAAACTATTTCAGTCTGTATGCATTGAATTTAGTTTCCCAATTTGAGTTGAATTACTGAAATAAAAGAACTGTTCCATAACATTCTAATTTATTCAGATGCACTTGTATGTTAAATATAACAATATAACACCACATGTTCTTATTTGTAATATTTGCATTGTTTTATTTTTGTACAAATCTTTTTGCATCCAATATTTTGAGGCCCTGCCTCCCTTGCATCTTATGCAATATTACACATTCCTCATAACTCATGTCAAAATTGTTTGAGCTGTGCTTTTATATTTTATTAATAAGGATTATTTAAAGAACAAGTGCACTGAAAGAGAGCCATTTTTGCATTCAGACTGCTACCTAAATGCTTGCGATGATGTGACTTTAACTAATTTTGAACACTTCATTTTGTTGTTTGCGCACTTAATTTCCCAGGAATTCATTGAATTTCTTTGAATAGCTGTTCAGTAAATTCTACTTTTTGTCATCACAATTCCAATGTAATTTTTAGTTGTGTGTGGACAATTCAGTTGAAATTGACAGTTATGGATCGAAGGGGAGTACATTTTTCACAACCAGGGTGTCCAGTTTTAGTTTAATTGCCATGTCATTTCATTGATAATGTGCTTTTGTGCTCTTAAATCATTGTTTCTCTGCAGAGGCAATGCTTCTTTTAGGCGACAACAATGGGGGGCGCATATTTATTGCCTTTGTGAGTCTGTCCGCAACCGCAGTTGCGGGGAGTGAGTTAGCTGTTATTCCGAGGGAACTTCGTTCAAGGAGGCCAGAGACACATTTATCTGTTTTTCAGGTGGTGTTAAATCACACAGATGCAGAAAAATGGAAGGTCACATCCTCTTGCGATAGGAGGCCCGAGACTCTCCCTAGTCCAAATATTGACATGGGTATGCTAAACTCAAGGAAATAAAAATCATCATTGACTAGCTTTAACCACAGGTGTTATTTCCAACACTGTGTGTCCTTGAATTATCACACAACACAGAGTCCGTTCTTTAGTTTTAAGGAACTCCGGTGTTCATTTCAGTTGGATCGTTTTCCCGGTCCATCTCGTAGCACGTCATCTGTGTACATCTCTGGATACTTGGTGTAATAAGAGCACCGAGTCTTGCAATATCAATAAAAACAGTAAGGTAATGTGGTAAAGGGGTCTGCATTAAATCAGAAGGGCCTCTTTCCTCATTCAAGGTCAGATGGAAAATGAGCTATTGCTTGTGTGCGTCTGAACTGCTGGTCAAACGGCCTTACGCTGGTCTTCTGTGTTTTTAAATATGCAATGAGGACTGGAGACCTTCTGGCGTCTGTGTGTAACCCTCTTTATGCAACAAGGGGTGAAATCTGCATTGTGTGTTGTGTTGAGAGGCCTTAAATGATCACCTGGGAGCGGTTTTGACCTCATCCGTAACCTCTAAGGAAGCACGCTGGAGACGGAGGGTTTTATTCCTCCTGTATGGGTGCCAATGAATCTGAAGGTACGTCGCACACACTTGGGCACAGTGAAGGACATCTGTGTCAGATGGGGTACTAATAGGCTCACACCTGCCCACTGTAGCTCAAAGGGCAGGGATTCTCGTGCGGGATAACAGGGGCTTGTGTTTTCTCTCTGTTATTATCATTCTGGAAATGAATATCATGATTTTTTTATGACTCATTATTTTCCTGGCACAGGTAGAGGGCTGATATTGATTGCGATGCAGAATTTATAAAGAGACAGACTCCGCTTTTGTTCCTCCACTGTTTCCCTAGTCATGAAGTGTCCAGTTGTTCTTCCAAAGGAGAGCGCGGTGCAATCTTTTTTCTTCTGCTGTTCCTCTGTTGTGCCAAGTGTTGTGGAAAGAATATATCTTTCCCCTTTCAAACTAGTACCATCTCAGTAATTCATTTATCTTGGTAAGGCCTTGTGTGCATAGTGACATGTAAACTGAGGCGCCTTTGTGGCGGGAGGATTAACGGGACAAACGGAGCAATAAAAACATCCAGCACCCAGAATCCCACTCATATATATAGGACTTAGAGTATAGGACACCATACTTGGCCACACGTCACTTCACTCAATTATATTCAAATTATGTTTCCTTGAAAAAGGAAACGCCTAAGCATAATTTTATTTAGTACTTTTCGATTTTTAACTAGTACCTTCTTACAAACTGTTCTTAGAAGTTACATTTATTAATGAGAACCACAAAAAACAAGGTGTATGTAGCTAATTAGTCAAACTATATGATGTTTATGGTTGCCAAGCAACATTTATCTTATTTATATAAGCTAATTAATATAAGACCCGGGTTCAAATCCACTATGAGACACCAATGTGTCCCTGAGCAAGACACTTAACCCCTAGTTGGTCCAGAGGCGTGAGACCTCTGACATATATAGCAATTGTAAAGTCGCTTTGGATAAAAGCGTCAGCTAAATGAATTACATAATGTAATAATCATAATATAGAATTCCGTTAATATGAAGTTAGAGTTTTACTGCATCTTCAGGAATTCAAGTTTTAAAGTAAAACACTAATCTATAAAATAAAAAAAGTAAAAATCATTTATACCAAAGTCATACAGTGATCTTAAACGAAGCCCCACACACTTATGAAGGGGAAATTTGTGCTTGAAGCAGATGTAGTTAGCCATTCGCCATTTAGTAGAATCTTTATATTTAAAGTGACTTACAGTGCACTAATTGCATGGACAGTCCCAGCGGGTCGACCTGAGGTTAAGTGCCCTGCTCAGGGGCACAGCGGTGATACAGCAAGATTATGATCTCTGTAACTCTCTGATTTCGTCTTCAGACTCAACTCGCAATCCGTGTTAGCATCGTAGATCTTAAACCAATAGGCTAACACCAGTCCAGAACAATAAACAAGACAATTAACAATTTACCACATGGAGAAGGGCTCATATTTATTCATTAAAGACAGGATTATCACAGTGGTAGCCCAATAAATGTTGCACGCTGCGCTTGGCATCAGGGTAAACTGTGCATCGAACCTTTGTTTGAAACCAAGCAGGGCTTATAATTTTTCTAAGGAGGTGACATATCCAAATAAAAGAACCAAAGCATGAAGAGTGACATTTTCTTTTTCCTTTTACATTTTTTTTTTTTTTTTAAGATCTCATGACAAATGGTAACCTGACACTACAGAATTACCGAAGTGTGTCTGAGAACTAATGAGAAAAAATTCCCATGGGAATCTTTATCTATCGCTCCTTGGAGTGCACCTTGGGGACCTGCTCACCCGCTCCTCTGTCTGTCACTCCACCCCCTAACACACACACACACACACACACCACAACTCGCACTTGACACCCTGCTTCCTTTACACTGTCGGGGAGTGAAGCCATTTCACTTTGCACCTTGCAATTAAAATCCGGGAGAGAGAGAGTGAGAAAGAGAGAGATACACTTACTGTTGTATGACGCGCACATACTTGCCACGTTCCCCACCCCTGAAATATGTGGCATACACATGTACGCAGAATGTGTCAAGATTGTGGAGTTGAGAGCAATGACAGGTATGGAATTAATTAACAAAAGAAATCACACAATTCCCCTTTAGCAGCAGCATTTTATATTAGCTTTTTACATTCTGCCTGTATGATTGCACGAGAGATGTGATGTTGCTGTGCTATTTACAGATGTCTGTTACACTTTTAGCTCTCGGCTTTGTTAAAGTAGGTGTTGGTGAAATGGTATAGTGTTCATCTTTCAAACAGCCTTGGTACTGTACAGTGATGGTGCCATATAGTAATACTGTGGTGATTTCGGAGTTAAATAAAATATGCATGTTGACATTTTTGTAATAATGCAGTCCCAACATAATTTTAATTAAAGTATAATTTCCCACAAGTTAACAGTTTGTCAACCCAGAAGTGTCCAAATACTGTACTGTATGTTTTGTGTTCATTTTAAATACAGTTAAATATGTTATTATTTAGAAGCAGAACAAACACACTTGTGTGATATTTTGTTCAGTGAGTTTCATTTATATTTAAATGTGGCTTCAGTTTCAAACAGTGCCTTTCAAATTTCTACAGTATTTACTAAATTTCAAAGCAAAAACAAACATCTAAAATGAAACAAAAATGAAGGCAGAATATAATTGTCATGTGAGCCTAGAAAAGCAAAGTTAGTAAGACTTTAAATGTCTTATTGACAGATAAAAAATGAAGAAAGACGGATAGATAGATGGATAGATGGATAGATAGATGGATAGATGGATGGATGATGGATAGAGAATGTCTAATCTGTGGCGTTACTATACTGACCTCTACAGGAAGTGTATGTGTCTGTCTGTGTGTGTCGTGATGTGATGTGACCCTCTTACATTTTCTGGTAAATAAAGTGTGGTCTCAGGCTGCAGAGGCGTGTGTAATAGCTTCTTGCGATGTCCCGCAGTAATGTTTGAACACAGCACCACAAACAGACCTGGACAGAGGAAGCAGTAGTATAAAACATTAGAAGGGCTGAGAACAAACACACACACAGCCAGCAGCACTACACGTAGGTCAAAGGTCAGGGTAATGTAAACAAGACGCTTGATGAGTATTTCATAACTGTTCAATTTTTCATTGAGCAACAAATTGGAATTCCATGCGTTACATATGTGAACTCCTCTGGATATGATATTACACATGGATTATAAGCGTACACTGTACCTTTGGGTCAGGCCATATCTTTACAAAGGTACTTAATGCATGTTGATATGAAGCTGTTGAATGTAGAACAGAGCTTTTGAAATACCAACATTCTGATCTTATCTGCTACCTGCATATCTGTTTTTCTGATGTTAGATGGTCGGATTGTATTTTCTGCTTTTGCCATACCTTTATGATCAAATTTGGGAAAACACCACTTACCAAACAATGTAGGCTAATCTTGGTGTACTTAAAATATGTTATTGATATGTTGTTATTATTATACAGCTCTCTAGAATATTAGATTATAAATAGTCAATTGCAGATTTGTTTTAAATATTTTTACAAAGATGTTAGTTCCAGTCCTGGACTGTCAAGACTGTACAGTAGTTCATACTTCAATGGATGATGACATCCTTATGGAGTCATTGAGTCTTTAAATGTTCACTGAACCAATTCATTCCAGCCAGAAACAAGCGGATTTCTAAATGAGCAAGTCATTGAATCATTCATTCAATCATTTTGTTCAGAAACGCTGATTTGTTCAGGATTGAAGCATGCATAGTGAGAGAATTAATGAACCATTTACTCATCCTCAAGCTAATTAGTGTTTTTTTAATAATCTTGTAATAATATCAATTGTTTTGCTTGTTTCTCCCCTCACGGCTGTCTCTTTCGGAGTTTCAGAAGAGATCTCAACAGACTGTGCTCATTCATATTTCTGCAGCCAAAGGTCAGTGATTTCAATATGAATATTTCCCTTCAGATTTGTCCAAGGCCAAATGATCTTTGATACACACATTAACATTATAGCATTATGCTTTTCCAGCACATCAACAGTTTTCTTAAGGAATTTTAGAAGACATGTGAATGAAACCTAACTAGAAAAACATTTACATTTCTATAAAAAATTATTTGAAGGTTATACAGAATTCTATGAATCTCCAAGCAATAACATTTTCCTCTGGTAAAGTAAAACTGTTAAAATAGGTAACTTTAGAGTGAACATGAACTTTGAAGTCAACTTTTTAATGCATTACTGGTCATACCCCCCACTCCAATCCAGTCCCACCCTCCTTTTTTGTCACTGAATCATGTTCCACTTAAAAACATGTCATATTTTGGAAGTAAAATTTCATATTTCTTCCCTGTTCATGTGTTCTGCAATGTACTCTGTCCACACCAGACATCTCACATTTAATTATGTGGCTCTGTGCACCTTACTAAGGGTCTGGGAGACACTTGTTTAGCTTCAAACACCTGCAATCAATACAGATGTCATCAAACATTTATGAGAACACTAGTTTCTGTTTATGGATTTATTTATTTATTTTAATCCTGACCATAAGCATCTCTATCTCACATTCTCTCGCACATACCTCAGGGGGTTTATAGATTGAGGACGGCGATCTTTGAGATGATTGACAGCTGATTTGTTCAGTGATGATGAGGTGCACGTGTCCAAGGAAAACAGACATGATGGAAAATTTGAACAGGGGCTGGTTCTAATTTCTGCTCTGAGTAATTATGATAAATGATGAGCGGGGGGCGATCAGGGGGCCGCACACTTCTCATAGTCACCTTCAAAGCGCCTGTTTGCTCAACAGAGGAATCACCGCACATCCCAATTAACCCATCGACTGACTGGAGGATGACAATATTGCCACTTCTCCCGGCTTCTGTTGTTTTGGTAAAACTTTGATTCGATTGCTTTGATTTTATTTCCAAACTTATGAAGCATTGCACAGATTTCCAAGCTCCTCTGTTGACAATAATGCAACTTCAATCATTTTCAGCGAGGTGATTGTGTAGAGCAACGGATGTCTCGGCTTAATTTCAATTACGCTTTTGAAGGGAGCGGTGTATTGTATCCTCTGGACCCAATTAAAGCTGTTTTTAACCTGTGAGAGAGACTTCAAGACTAACCAAGAAAAGCAGATCTTCACACACATGGCTATGAAAAATTCATCCCGTTACTCGAGGGTGCATCTGGCATCAAATTTGATTTTGGAAGTGTGTGCTTGTTTTTTTTTTCACTTTTTTTGTAGATCCCCCATGGTCAGTCACTTCAGATCTTGATTTGGATTGGATTTAGATTTGAAACGAAACCCAAAATGAGTCTTTTTCTTCACAGTCTTGATTCGGTGACTGTCCGGCCCTGTTTTTCAGGAAGTTAACATATAGATTTGGTGATTACTTCTCCAGCTCTCTTCTGGATCTTCCATCCCACCATCCGCCCCTCTCTCTGTTCTCTGTGAGTGGTAGGGTCTGCAAACCGAAGGCTCGCTCCTCCTACTGTGGCCTGTGTTATGTGTGCGTCTCATTACCTCTCTGCACATCTGCCAAAACACGCACGTCTGTAGGCCTCTCCTGCGCGTCAGCTGCGTTTACCATGGCTTTGAACACCTGGCCCTGCATGTTTTATTGATTGCTTTGTTGGTTGATGCTGGATTCCCCTACAATGTCCAGAGATGGGCTTATGCATTAGGAATGCGGCCCGCAATGGGTCAGGCAGGATGAAAGGAGATCCGAGATGGGGCTTTTTTTTTTATGTTACCCTGAAGAACTGGAGGCTGGATCCTTCATCAGATACCTACATTTATGAACTGTTTTCGCAACCGTCTGTGTTTGTACCAGGTTTTTTATCAGACATTTTTTTTACTTTTTGTAGTCAGCCGCAAAAAGTATTATTCACCTCTACTGGGCATACTGTAACAAAATATCATATATTTTGTATTGTTTTGTCTTTATGTTGTCAGAAAGAAAGTTGTGATAAGGTTAGTTTGTTCCCCTTAGAAAACATTGCAGATATCATGTGGTTTTTATGTGTTAAGTACCAAAAGTCCTCATATTTGCAGGATTAGTTCACTCAAAAAGGAACATTTTGTATCTTTTAATCAAACTCACGCAGTTCAAAACACATTTAACATTGTTACATCTGTGGAACACAAAAGTAGAGGTTTAGTAGCATGGTCATGCTGCTCTTTTCCATATAATAAAAGCATATTGGGACCAGGTGCTGTCTAAAATGACCAGAAAGCAGCATAAAATATATATATGAAATAAACTGTTGTCGATTGGGTGAATTTAAATAATCTAAAACAACTATAAATCAAAACATTTCTAATTTGAATGCATCAGCAGTGTCAGCATTATGCTAAACATCTCCTTTTGTGTTCCACCAAAGTCGTACAGGGTTGCAATTATGTGATTTGGGGTTCCTTCAATGTTTTCTGAGTACTCACCTGTCCATTGTGACTCAGCATTAGTTTTAGCTCCAACAGCTATGGTTCCACATCACATATAGAAACAAACCTAAAGTCCCTCGAATGCTGTTAATTACTTCACTAGCTCACCCAAGAGAGAGCAAGACAGCACACTGGCCAAAAACAGAGAATGTCACATTAATTAGAGGAAGAAGGAGAGCAGGGAGGAATGTATCACTTGTGAAGTCATTAATTACATGCTTAGTTTAACCTCTTGACTCGGTTTCTATTTGTTCTACGGGGGTAAGACAGTAACATGCAGATGTGTCAGGACCTGCATTAACGCTCCATATTTTAGAGGCTCTTCAAGTTGCAAACAGTCATCAGATGAAGGGACACTGCCTTGTTGTCAGACGGTTGCTCCACGTTGACTTTTGTTAGCGCATGCATCGGCTCATCACCGTGCAATACGATTCTTTTGTTAAAAATCTTGTTTCTAGATGGCTTTTGTTTGTTTAAATGCTTGTAGTTGTTATGACAATGTTAAAGAATGGGATCAGAACATGAAGATCAAATGGTCGTAGTGACTTCTGGCAATAATACATGTTGGAATATAAAAAATGGCTTCTTATTTATTTGAATAAAAACGCTTGCAGCGGCGCCTGCACATCAGATTTAAGGACGTTCTGCTGATACGAGCATTACTTTTCAGTCCGAGATGAATAATCTCCCCTTATGTAGACTAAACACTAAATTAAAAAAGCTCTTTTTTGATCTATCTCTTTTACTTTAATAAGGCGATGGTGGAAGTGCGCACCGGTGACTTTGAGAGATAAAAAGTGGCGGCAGTAGCCGCGCTGGGGGATAAGGGGAAATACATTTTACGCATATGTAACAGGGCTTGATTAACAGCCTTCCAAAGCAAAAAGCTAATTATTTTATTGAGTCAGGAGACGGAATCTCACCCGGGGGATTTGGCATTAGCTTTCGAATAGAGAAGAACTATGTCTTTTCCCCCACCTCTCAGACGACCAGCAGTCTGACGGAGGGATGAGCCCCAGGTATGGGTGGTCTCAGCACATGTGTATCAATAAGGAGCTTACCGGCAGAACTGCAAAAAGGAGGGAGTACAATACAAGAGCAATTTGATTCTAAGCCCCTTAGGTCAATCCGTTGAACCCTTTTTTCTCTCCACAAGAGCTTTTTTTTATTTTTTTTATCAGGATTCTTCCCATTTTTCATAACTCAAGTTTTGAGTTGGCAAGAATGATGTTTGCTGTCTTTCATCCAGTATGGTTTTCAGGAAATGCAGGAATGTTTTCTCACTGGACTTTGGTTTAACCATTGTGCTTTGGTGAAAATTTTTACATAATTTGGTGTTACTGGCCACAAATAGCTGGCATTTAAAAAAATTGCATGTAAATCTCTCATTACACTATATTTTCATTTTGGGACCATTTTTCCTAGTCCCAATATGTTTTTGTTTTTCTGTTTGGAACTTATTGGTCGTAGGCATCCGTTTTTGAGTAAATACACCCTAATTTGTGGATAATTTTATCAAAGTTTACTCAAAAATTGAGGTCTGTAAGCTCAAAACTGTGATACCTACGATCAAGAAATGTTTGGTGATAATATTGCATTCTGAGAAATGTATAAACATTTTTTTTAGTCTAGTCGTTTTTGACCATGAGCACCACAACTGTAACAAGGTGGGGCAAAAATCCTCAAAAAGTGGAAAAATGTAATAAAAGTTGTTATACCCTGTGTGAGCAAAGTCATTAAGTTTTAGTCCAATGCAATAACATTAACTTGGCAATTTTGGGGAAAAGAAAATCCTCTCCGGGTTAAAACGACCAGAACACAATATGAGGGTAAAAAAAAAAAGATTCATACATTTATGTGCCCGAACAATCCATATCTGAAGCTGTGGCACTCCGACAACAAATCGCCCTCTGTGTGGGTCGGTGTCTCCAAATGCTAAGGTTAGAATTTAATTGTGACGCAAGGGGGAGAGCGCGACGGTTATGGACAAAATAGCAATGTACATGTCACAGGACGTGTTGCGAATAGTTCACTTAATACCACTGTATACACAGCGGACAGAGAGCGGCCACCTTTGCTCCCCGCTCTGCAAATCCCTGAATAAGAATGTGACATAAATTCTGCACATATAAAATTAGTAAATGCCACTGTAGCCATAGTTAAATATCACACGATTCCCCAAGGAGGCCCCTTGCAAGTTACCTTGCCCTATTTTGCAATAAAAAAAGAAAGGGGGAAAAGAAACGGATGAGGAGAAAGGGGGGCTGTAGGCAAAGAAAAGACGGCGACGGAGAAGTGGTGTTGGCTACAGCTGTACGTAGTTAGATGCAGAAAAGAGAAAGAGAAGGGTTACAGTCCAGGAACAGCCAAGGTGGCTTTTGCATTTAGCGAGACCTCCCCTCCTGCCGACTCATATTGAAACTATCAAATAAAACGCGGCGTCGAGAAGGCTTTCTCATATGGATCATTAGGGGTTAAGTGCGGCCTAATCTTTTCTCTAATAAAGATACTTTGAAGTGAGGGAAGTGGGCGGTACGGGGCCACTGAACATTTTGTAAATGAGCTCAGCTAAAAGCCTCGAGTGCGTGTGAGCTTCTCAATGCGATCTGTCACTTTGAACCGCAGTCACGTTTAGATATGCTTTCCTGCGATGTCTCCGTCCTCTCCTGTTTGGGTTTCCTGAGCTTCGCTTTGCATGATGGGAGATTTTCCTTTCCGTTCCACCGCCTGTCGCTGGCGCGGTGCCATGTGCGTTAGGGAAAGCCCCTCATTAATTTAGCCACAGATTGCTGTTAGCTCCTCGTGCTCGGGTGAGAGGTGTTTACAACAGTTTAGCAGCAAACTGTCACAGACTGAAGCCTTAATGTAGCAGAGAGTCGCGCCGCCTGGACGGGGCTTGTTTGTTTTTTTGCGTATGTTGGCATTTTCCATTAATAGGCAACGTTGGGCCTCTGCCAGGATGCAACAGGTCCTCTTTAAATGCCTGCAGGGTGCCAAGCGCTGTATCTAACACATTGCAATATGGTTGTGATTCCCAATGTAAATGTTATTGTAATTGTCTGTGTGTGCGTGTACTGTGTGTTTTCTATCCATCCCACATTTTTTTTTTTTATTCTCCCGCTCCAATAGGACCGGAGGGGGGTGAAATTCTTTCTTCGAACAGATCATGTTAAATTACCCAAAACCATTTAGCGTCCAGAACAGAAATGGCATTTTTAACATATGGAACTCTTTATTTAATGTTTTCCTTGTTGATATACAGAATCTATAACAAATGGTAATGATTCGCAGCTGCTGAAGGGATGTCAGATGTTTGGTCGAGGCTGGAATGATGAAGAGGTGCCTCGGTCCCGCAATAATGCACATTTACTGCTGATTGGACACTTGGATTCTCATAGGGACAATAAAAGATACATCGAGAACGATTTTCAAGATGTGCAGCAACATACTATAAATGTCAATCAATGCGCACTTTTTTTCAGATGTTTTTATCATTGGTATTTAATACAATTATTTTAGGATCTTTTTTGCATACAAAACTGACTATATTTTCACCTATAGCTAGTAAAATGAATGCTTGTATAAATTTGTATAATTATGTTATTGTCAACATGACAGTGAGTGTTATTTTAGTATCACTGAAATGTTAAAGATTTTATTAGTATTATGAATTTTTTATATATTTATATTTTTCATTTTAGTTACAATGTCACATTGGGCCCTATCTTGCACCCAGCGCAATTGACTTTGTACACCGATGCATGTGTCATTCCTATTTTGCACCCGCGCAAAGCGCGCTTTTCCCTCCACAGAAGCACGTCGCTAAACTAGTGAATGAACTTGCGCTCCCTGGGCGGTTCAGCGCAAAAAAGGAGGCGTGTTCCGGCGCAAACAATCCCTGGTGCTATTTTGCTGTTCCATTAAACAATTGCGCCACTGACCAGAAAAAACCTAGCCTAAAGTCAGTGGCGCGTTGCGCGTTGTTCATTATGCTATTTTAAGGGCGCATGCTTGACCATAATGTATAGGCCTATAGCGTGCACAACGCGCATACACTTTGCTCATGTAATCTACACAGATGCAACAGTTATTTTTGCAAATCATAAATTGTTACACTAAAAAAATATTAACACATGAGATGACGGAAATCATTGTGGTGTGACACGAAGATTTGAAAAAATACGCCTGTTTAACCGACGCTATTTTGGGTGGGTTTCTCCAATCCCCATACAACACAACTTCTCTGTCTTTCACTGCTCTTACAAGAACATCAGTCTCCTCGGCTGTGAACCGCTCCTGGCGTGCGCCTGGTAAATACGCCATAATAATAGCAATCCATAGTGGAACTTGCGCACCTGCTTTTAAAGGGAATGTTGGATGACGCTCTGATTGGTTTATTTCACGTTACGCCCAAACCACACCTATGAATAATGAAGCTACTTCAGACCAACCCATTTTAGATTTGCGCCGGGCGCAAGAGCCATTTATCCCGCCGGGAAAATAGCAACAGCGCCGAGACCCGCCCACAAAGTTACTTGCACTTTGCGCTTTGACACTTGCATTTCAGATCGTTAAAATAGGGCCCTATATTTGTTATTTTTTAGTAGTTTTTGTCTATGTAGTTTTTATAATTTTTTTATTTCAAGTTTTTGTTAAGTACATCAAGTTTGACAAAATGCTGTCTTGTTAACTAGCTAAAAAAAAATTGTAAAAAAAAAAAATTACTTGTACATTTTATTTCAGTTAATGTAAGTTCCGAAAATTTTAACTTTAACCATGAATATATGTAAAAGAAAAAAAAAAAAAAAAAAAAAAAAAACCTTCTAATTTTATTGGTTACTTAAATCTTAAAATTAAGTCAAATAATTTGAAAAAGTAAGAAATATTTAGGTTTTCTAATTCCAGGTTAAAACTTTTTGATTCACAATTTTTTTTTTTTTTATTATAATTATTTTTAATAGAAAAGACCTAATTTCATTAATTTAGTTTAGTATTTTAAATTTTGTACTCAAACTTTCTTCATCTTACATACTGTACATCCTTTTGTGGACTTAACTTTTTTTGTTTTTAATATATTCTGTATATTAACTTTTAACTATGAAGCTGACACTATAAAATAAACCAGACAGCCTTGACACAAGTATAAATGAAATCAAACACGCAAGAACATCTGCAGGGAAACTATTTGACCTTCATTGCATTTATGTATGTATATCCTGGAGAAATGTATGTTTCTTATTCAGCACCTCTGTGATTGCCATTCCCACCCCCCCCCCCCCCCCGACTCGGGACCATCACAGGCCTAGTTAACACACCATGCCGTGTTTCAGCCTGTCATCAAAATTGACTTGATGTAGCATAGCATGGCAGTGAGAATGTTGATTTTCTGAAACCCCAGGCCTTGATTATACCTAGCCGACTGTGACATAAGCAAATCATAACAATAATCGCACATTCGACAGTCTCCGGGGGACCGATATATGAATGCGCCGACAGTAATAACGAATGTATGGAACTTTGTTTCCAACAACGGATCTGCTGTTATCGTTATAAACTGATGACTCAATCAACAAGTTGGTACCAGTTCTCTAAGATGTGATCTTGGAAAATGAGCAATGGTGAGGTGGCAAAAAGTGCTGGATGACTTTGTCTTTTGAAAGTTTAGAAAATTCATTTTAAGAAAGTAGCAGCACCTAAAAATGTAAATCACCTAAAAATTAAAATTGGCTGAAAATGTACTCATCCAAAGATTATCCAAGATGTAGATGAGGTAGGTTTCTTAATGGGAACAGATTTAGATTGATTTAGCATTACATCGCTTGTTCACCAATGGATCTTCTGAATGGGTGCCGTCAGAACATGAATCCAAAAAGCTGATAAAAATATTGCAATAACCTAAAAAGAATCCACATGACAAAAAACCTGCACATTTGTAATAAACGAGTCCATTATATATTATATATATATATTTTTTACTTGTTTTTAACAGCTGAAATGCATCGTCTATTCATAATATTGGTTTCTCCAGTGAAAAAATGTCTCATCTAAATCAGGAGAGGAATATGCACAGACCAAGCACCGTTTAGAAACAGTTCTAAACAAATATGTTGGTGGATTTTGATGCAAGAAGAGAACAGGGAATGGACTTTTTTACAGGATGTTTAATAAGACCAAAATGCACAGTTAGACCGGTAGAGAGCGCATTAAGGAAGTAAATAGGAACACTTTTGATTTCATGTTGACATCCCAAATTGGGCTTAAATCCAGCTAAACTGTTGCTGTAACAGCAAATACAAGGCACTGTCTTCAGAAAATACCCAATTCATTACTATATATCTCTACTCTGACATAGCATAACACAAAAAAATACAGAGAGCCTCTTTCAAAATCTCAGAAGTGATTTTGACATTTGATTTCAATGACAGTTTTTGTTTATAATGAGAGCTTATTGGTTTAAGGTTTTGGCCCTTTGGAAACCCAATAGATATTGGCATGGCTTTGAGGGGGAAGTGGATCATTTCGGTGGATTTGTCCTCAGTCATTTGTGCTTTATTTTTTGCGCCCTTTAGCCAAATTGGTTTTATTGCATATTTGAGCAAACGGCATAAAGCTCAAAGCTGTCAGCGACTATCCCGCTATTTCCTGTACATGTTTGTTTGACAGCCTCTATCGATAAAGATAATCTTTGATCAAACAGTGTGTATTGAACTACACGCAACTCCAAACCGATGCCTAGATAAACAAGGCGCTCAATCACTGCGCTGTCAGAGGAGTGTCCTCCGCCAGCGTTACCATCCAGGCCTGTTTTCCTGAAAGCTTCTTAAGAGCTTTTTTCCTCTTCTAAGGCATCGTGGAGAGATCCGTTCTGACAGTGCATGTTTGGAGTCTACAATGGGCTTGTCACGTCTTTGTGCATTCAGATATTTACTTTGTGTTCATCTCTCTGAATTCTCTTTCACATTGAAATAAATGTCAGAACACAATGTTATTTTTTTTCCCCCGGCTTGTTGTGCTAAATAAATATTTAGGCTCTGGTGTCATGCCTGCGTTGTTGTTTTTTTGCGCTTTTATGCATATCTGTTTATCACCCTGCTGAGATAAGAAGCGACTGGGGAGATCGTTTGAATAATACAACAAATTAGCAAACACAACAAGTGCTTGCTATCCGTTGGCAAGCGGCGGCGAATTAAATATCTATTATTTACAGTTACATCTTGTTGCCAGAAGAGAAACAGTTTGTTTACTAAACATGCAGATGCCGAGATGAAAGTGGCGCGGTTGCATAATTCATGCACCACATGTTTGCGCGTGTAAATCGGGCATCCTAAACTCTTCCCCGTGCATTAAAAATAACGCAGCAAAGCTCCCAGTATTGTTATCATTTATTCAGTCATATTGACATTAATATTGCACACGCATCGCTGCCCTCCTGGTCTGTTTTTCCGAGCTACCGGGGTGCCGTTCAGGAAACCCGTCGCGGCGAGGCCGTCCTAGGTTCTGCTCTGCACCGAAAATGAATCCTTATTATAATGACACCTAGATTAGCCCAGGTGAGACAGCCCGCCGCCCTTCAGGGCATCTCGGCACATCGTTTAATCCAAATGCCAATTTGGCGTGGGTTTGTTTGGCGCGAGGGAGGGTTGCATGGAGAGGGGAAGGCGCTCCTCCCAGCTTGGTGCGTCTCTAATTGGAGTGCAGGGAGCGGGTGGAACTGCCTGGCGTCAGTCAGTGTTTAGGATGCCCGGGGGCAGCGCTCTCCTGTGGGTATCAAAGTGCTCTAATTAAATGCTGGGTTCACAGCGCGGCCCTCTGCATTACGGGAAGGGAGAAAGCGAGAGCGGCCGGCTGCCTCCTTGCCTTTGACTATAGCCTCTGCTAATTACCTATTGTCCAATTGACGTCCCATTCCACTTCCTACCAAACAATGAAGCCTGCTCTCGTCAGGCCAACCCCCATCTTGCTGTTTTTATTTTTTACCCATCTTCTTCACCTTGTCTTAGCCTGGCCGGCCTAATTAATCTTATGGAGATCTCCCTCCTCCGCCAGGTTCCAGCGCGCCTGGCCTCCTGTTTATAATTTGATTTGGAATGATAAAAGTATGTGTGGCTACAAGACTAGTGTCATTTTCCCGAGTGCAGGGACGTGCCAGGGCTATCAATCTTCCCAACGTGCCCGGCAAACTGATTTCCCAGAAAATTAACTTCAATTAATGGCACAAATCCCCTCGGCGTGGCCATGGAGGCAGGCATCACTTTGAAGGAGGACCTTCAAAGATGTCTCACAATGGTGTTTCGTGCGCATCCACACATGCCCTTTTGTTTCCCATAGTATAGGAAATATTTGCTGCATCTACACCAATATTCCCACATCAACATGAAAAATTGATTACGCTCGCGGAGCGGAATGCTAAAATGGAGATCTGGTTAAAATAAGTCAATCAGGATGGTTTTTTTTTTTTTTTTTTTTTTTGTATTTTAAATAGAGAGTTCTGTGGTTTATTTATTTATTTTTGGAGTGTCAAAATGTGAATTTTTGGGGTTTAGCCTTTCAATGGAGGAGTTCGAGCCCTCATTCTTTGCTTTTATCTAAAACAACTTTTGAAAATTTTATTTACAGCATGCATTTCATTAGTTCACGCATTTCCTGGGAATTGAACCCATGACCTTGGTGTTGCTAGTGCATGCTGACACTGTTTTAGCAAACAAAGATATCCCTGCTGAAAAAGAAAAAAAAAATCTTAAACCAGCCTAAGCTGATTTGCTGGTCTTAGATGGTCGTAAATGAATAAAATTGATTCAATTTTGACTTCATGTTGACTGTACCTTGGTTTTTGTTCTATGCTAATGTAGCGTTCTCTAATCAATTTCCACTTGTTAGGAGCGTTTATGTGTGGTAAGGCCACAGCTTCCAGTTCCCAGCGCTAGCTCTGGAGCATCTGTGGGCCGCTGGTTGTTTAGCAGCAAGCCTTTTTCTTCTGACTGCACTCGAGATATCACACTACTAAAGCAGTTGTGTCAACAACCGGCAAAACCACAGGCTACAGCGAGGAGACACGCGCACACACATACAAATAAAATATGGATGCCGTGGCGGCCGTTTGAAGGGTCCATTAGAGGGGCCGTTCGAGGCAGTGATGGAGGGAGATAAGTGTCAGACCCCCCGCTGCACTGCGCTGGAGCCCTGCCAGCTGTTTACTGCATCCTGGTGCGGCTGCTTGTTACTGTCTGACACAGTCAAGATGAAATATCTTTCTCTATCTCTCAGCTTTGAGTGGAGCGTTTCTTCCCAACATAGCTGCTTTTGCTGAATCACAGGGCCTGCGAGCGGGCCAAGGGGACAAAAAAGCACAGCCGTTATTCTTTAGGCATGTTTTTTTTTTTTTTTTTCTGCATCTAGACCATAGCATCTTTCTTGAAAACTGGAATTGTGTATCTGTCAGTCCAAGATTAGTTCATTTTGAGAGCATTTTTTTTTAATGGTAGGGACTAAGAAGAATGATTTCAAATTAAAACATGTATGAAAATAATTAAATATGTGAAAAGCATGAGGGGAAAAAAGGACACATTTTGTGAGATAACAGCTATGAAATATGAACATTAAGTTGTTGTTGTATTAAAGCCTTAAGACAAAATATATTAAACTAGACTTTTACTTTGAATTTAATGTTCTTTTTGCCAGTTAATAATAAATAAGATTTTTTTTTCACAATAAGATGTACAGATATGTTTTCTTACTATTAACCAATCATGCCATTAGAATAAAATATTGTAGTTGAGATTCATCTCTATTCAGTATTTAGTATCATTAAGCTTTAGTTTTTAATTTGTTTTTATTTTAATATTTTTTGTCATCTTGTCATTAAGTTTTAATTCATTTATTCTGTATTCAAAAGTTTTTTTGGGGTTTAGTTTTAGATAGCTAAAATAACCCTGCTGTATTTAATTATCTTTGTTTATTTATTTATTTAGTATTCAAAAAGTGTTTTTGTTTTAGTTTAGTTAACTAAAATAACCCTGTCTGTATTTAATTTTGTTTATTTATTTATTTATTTTAATATTTAAAAAGTTTTTTGGGGGTTAGTTTTAGATATCTAAAATAACCCTGTCTATATCTTATTCTCTTTAGTTTGTTAATTAGTATTCAGTGTTTTGTTTTTGTTCTGTATTTAATTCTCTTTATTTATTTATTTGTTAATTAATTAATTTAGTTAGTTAGATACATAGTATTTCTAAAAGTGTTTTGTTTTGATTCTTGTTAACTAAAAAAACCCTGTCTGCCTGTCTGCATTTATTTATTTATTCAATATTTTTTGTTTGTTTTGGTTTTAGTTTACTAAAATAACCCTTTCTTCATTTCTTTTATTTAATTGTTTATTTCACTTTTTCATTTTTTACAAAAGTACTTGTTCTGTCCCAATGTCTTGTTTAAACAGGAAATACGTCATCACAAGAAAAACAGTGTGCCAGTTAAGCTGTTTTAAAGGTTTAACGAAGAGCCATAAAAAGCAGCATCCTCGCCTCTCGAGCCTCGTTTGGTTACCAGATGCATTTAAAACACTTTTATCTCACATTTTCCCAGCAGCTACTGTTGAGAGGGCCTTTACGTTCATCTTGGTTCGCTCCACAGGTGTTTAAACTAACTTCCCTTCCATCAATAATGCAGGATGAGAGTTTTATATAGTCAGACAACACCATAATGCCTTTATTGAGATGTCTTGAGATGCGTCAGAACCTATCGCACACCTGCTGCTCAGTCTAGAGGAATTGTTGGCGTGTGTGATTGAATGAGTGTGAGAGCGTGTGGGCTCTGTGTAAAAGCCAATGTTTCCTGCCTCTCTACCCTGCCTGAGGCACTACCTCCATTGGGATGGTTTATATGCAATAGTAGGCTTCTGCTTATTGATCAGTGCTAATGTCTCAATGATCTCACACTCATGAGTCAGTTCTCTCTCTCTCTCTCTCAGTCGAGGGATATTGGAGCCCCAGCTGCTGCCTTCATGTTTCAGACTGATTTACAACTGCTCATTAATTAGCCACCATGCTAATGAAGAGACAGTTCTTGTCTGCTCCTGTCTCCTGCCTTTACACCTGCTGAAAATAACAGCTTAGACCAGTCTGAAGTACTTTGCCACTAAGTTGTTTTTTACCGGTCAAACTGGTCCAAGCTGGTCTTCACTGGTCAGGTTGTTCTCTTTTAGCAGGGACATTATTATTTTCTTAGCATCCCTGTTTCAACAACTTACAACAAATATATGGTTTGGGGTAAAAAAATCAATGTTTTTGAAAGAAGTCACAGAAGCTGCATTTGTTTGGTAAAAAAAAAAAAAAAAAACAATATGGTAAAATATCATTACAAATTAGAAAACTATAAAATTGTGGAATATTATAACAATTTTAAAAATCATTTTTCGATTTAATATATTTTAAAATGCAATTTATTCCCGTGATGCAAAGCTGAATTGTCAGCATCATTGCTCCAGTCTTCAGTGTCACATGATCTTTCTAATATGCTGATCTGTGATCAAGAAATATGTTGTATTAATATTATTATCGATATTTAAAACAGGTGATTTTTTTTATCTTTTCAGGGTTCTTTGATAAATATAAAGATCCAAATATCTTAAATAAACAAAAAATCCTAAAAAGCCTATGTAACATTATACACTTTACCAGGGGTGAGATTATAGAAATTAATACTGTTATTTAGCAAGGATGCATTAAATTGATCAAAAGTGATGAGAAATGCATTTATAATGTTACAAAAGATTTCTGTTTTAGATTAATGCTGTTATCCTGAACTTTCTATACATCAAAGAAACCAGAAAAATAATATTCTGAATATTAGAATGATTTCTGAAGGATCATATGACTGGAGGATTGATGCTTAAAAAATTAGCTTTTTGTAATCACAGGAATATATTTCATTTTAAAATATATTCAAATAGAAAGCAGTTATTTTAAACAGTAAAATATTTGCTGTATTTTATATCAAATAAATGCAGGCTTGTTGAGCAGAAGAGAATTATAAAAAAAATAAAAACATTACAAATCTTACTGTTAATCTAACCTTTTGACGGGCTGTGTGTGAGTGTGTGTATATATATATACATTTGGTGTAGGCTGAGAAATGTAGTAAATTTCACAGGTAATTGCAAAGAATCCATAAATAACACTTAGAATAAAATATGAAAGCTAGCAGAAAGACTGAATATCAAAATTCACAGTTTTTATAAAATATTGATGAGTTGCATCCATGTTTTCTAGAATAAGACTGTAAAATAGTATAACTTTGTATTATTATTATTATTATTCTTTAAAAAAAGTTGTTTTAGAAAAGATTCACAAGAGTCTTTAGAGTCTTGTGTTTATTTAGGTCTTTATTTTTGCTAAAGTTAACACTTCAGTGTGATTTTAGGAGTATTTTTGTGTGTATATTGGTCAAAGCTAAACTCAAGACTCACATTAGTATTTAATGGTGTTTTCCAACACTAAGCAACACCATTCCTGGTCTTTATTACCCAGAAGTCTTGTTCATGTGCATCATTCTTTCTTATTTAAAGATGAGGTCGTAATTCAACCGCTCTTGTAAAGTGTGCAGTCTCTGTTTGTGCTGGAGTTATTCTCTCAGCCCCTTTTGTTTCCACGTGCCTTTAAATCTCCCCTTGAGTGGACCTAAACTGGAAACAGTAAATTAAAGAACAATGCTGAGGTACTGACCCTTTAGATCTCTCTCTTTCTCTCTTGGACTGGTGTGTTGGATTACGGCGAAAGCGAGCAGACTCTGCCTCGTTTGTTTTCATTAGGGTGATTGCCTCAACATCTGAGCGACCTTCAGCTGTCCTCTCGGTCCAAAAGAACTGTCTGTCTGTCTGTGACTAATGGCATGTGTGTACAGATTCAGTGTTAGTGTCATGATGGGTTTGGTGTAATAAGGGTGGGTTCGACTGACATGGTCGCTGAGTTTTCTGTGTTTTACTCCCCTTTATTTAGGGCTTCGTCTTCAGATGCGGCAGTGTTTCTGCTGTGTTTTAGCTGAGTTTGCTCTGATGGATTTGGAAGTGCACTCGGTTGGCTATGACCGTATCTTGTTTCTGATTGGCTGTGACAGTTTTTCAGTGGTTGTTCCATACTGCTGTGTCCTGCACCTCAGATATGATGCAATGAAATCTGAGAAGTTGTAGTTGAGAGAAAATCCCATGTGTAACACTCATAGAGCCATGGAGGACTCAGGGTCTCTTATTAAATTAGACTGTAATGTCTGTAGCAGGGCAGAGCTGGGTGTGATTATGTGTGTAATTATAACATGGTGCTCTGGAATACTTGATTCTGATTGGTCAATAACAACCTTCTGCAGCGGTTTTAGTAAATCTTATAGTCTTTTATTTATTTGCGCTCATATATGGTTACAAATTTAGCACTAATGCAAGTTTTTTTAATTAATATTAATTAGTGCAGGATGCTGTGGGTGGTGTTGTGTAGTATGATTGAAGGCCTTTGTTCTGCGGAGAGGACCATGAACTCTCCTGAGTCGGACACCCACGCAAAAAAAAAAAAAAAAAAAACCTGAAACAGAGGGGGAGGGAAAGGAAAAGGCTTTTTGTACTGCATCCCCTGTTTTCCTTGACAAAGGTGGTGAAGTGTGTTCGTCATGATCTTATTTGATAAACCATTAAAATTAAAACAAATTCAGGTCATATTTTATTTTCACTTTATAGTGTTACTGAAGCATTTTTATTGTTTTTGTTAAATTTTATGACAATATCATTCTTTACATGTTAAATCATTTTAAATATTTTTTTTCTCTGAATTAAAGTAATTTGCATCTAATTTGTATGTAGATTATTATTTTTACTTTTTTTTTTCGGCTTGGTTATCAATAAAATAATGCCTCAAAGCAAAATATCTTGGTGATACTCAAACATATCCATTTTCTTTTAGCAAAAATTTTATTTCTTTCTGTTGATTTTGGGATGAACTACACTGTAAAACGAAATAAATAAATAAAATAGTAATTTTCTGTCATTAACTTTACGGGCATTTACATTAACCCTAAAACACAATGAAATGCAAAATTCACAATACAGATAAAACGCCTGTAAAAAAATAAAATAAAAAAAAAATAAATAAAAAAAAACAATACAGAAAATACCTTCTTATTAATACAGTAAAATTGTTGCATGATTATTATTATTTTTTACATTGAAAACACATTGCATGATTTCACTGACACAAATTAACCCATTTCTTTCAACATCTCTAGACATGGAGTGCTGCTTTTGACAGTTTTCTATATACTGTATATACAAATTTAAATAAACTTATAAGATCACACACTACACAACTGCTGCCAGCGGGTTCCAGTACAATGAGAAAAGTTAGCTCAATTATAGTGTGTCAGTGTAACTGGCATCCAAACGACAGACGTTAGACGACAGACGCTTTCCCTGGTGTGTGTTTGTGCCTCGTGTTTCTGTGTGCCATGGAAACAAAATTGGCGCTAAGTGTGATTGCGTGTTAAGTTTAATGCTGTTTTCAGCACGTTTTGCAACACAAACTATGTGCATTGCGAATGCTGTTTGTTAAACAAAGAAATATTTTGTCCTATAATTTAAAACGCTAATTTAGACCGCCGAGAGGCGTAGTGAATTAGTCGTGGGACTGAATTTGAAGACACAGGCGTTCTTTATGTGCGTTGTGCGAGCCCTTTGCTGCAACTTGATGAGTTTATAACTGTCAGCAAAATTGAAATTATTATCAGGTTACGTCAGTTAGCAACATTTCTCTTGGCCATACCGAGGGTGTAATTAACTTTTAGACCTCTCCGTTGGAGCCAAGTTTCTCAAAGCAGGTGTGCCAACTGAAACAAGCGCAGAGCCACCTTTTCTCGCCTGCGTGTCTGTCTCGCTCTTTTCTGCTCTCTCTGGCTTTGTGTCGATGTAGACGAGCGCTCGCTCTGGAGGGCCTTGTTACCAATATGAGTGCCTTTCACTTTTCAGCCATCAACGCAAAAGCCTTTCCTTGCTTTGTAACAATTTAGCGGTCCCAGGAGACCTCCTTGCACTCTGGAATCGCTTAACGCAGCAGATTTCTCATCAGCAAAGAACTGCGCTGAACTGAGAGGAAATAAAATCCAGGGCAAGTTTTTGTTAAACGCATCCTGACACACTCATCTGGTCTCTTGTGTTCAAAAAGTGGATGTGTTATTGACTCATTAACGAAGAATGAAGTTGACTTAGTGATGATTTCTGTTTCTGTTGATCAAACTTTAGTGCATTGTAATACAGCGTTTGGGCTACAGGCTTGTGTTGTGCTTGAGGTTGTAGAGTTGTGCTGTTGTTATTATTAAGTGGTTTGGTAAATAAATAATAAAACCTGTGAAAAATATATATAGACTCATATTAAAGAATCATAGAGACTTCGAGGTAGTTCTTTTCCCGCTTGCAGCCATTTAGACCATCTCGCAACTGCCTAGCAACACTCTAGTAACCATTCAGAGCAATACATATATACATTGCAATGCCTTGGCATCGGTTTGAACTTTATTGGCAGGAATGTTTATACCTAATTAGCAAAGCATCAGAACATTAAAATTGATGATACATTCAAAATGCATTAATAACATTTAAAATAATGTTCCATTAAATTAATTTTAATTTAATTTAATTAGACGGTTAAAGGGTAAAGTTATACAAAAAAAAGTGTAATATTTTTTTCTGCAAGGAAACATTAAATTGATCAAAAGTGACAGTAATGATAATGCTACAAAATATTTCCATTTCAAATAAATGCTGTTTTTTTTTAGCTTTCCATTCATCAAAAAATCCTGAAGAAGAAAAAATAAGCAGTGAAACGTGTTTTCGGCGTTGATGTTAATAAGAAATGTTTTTTGAGCTCCAAATGAGCATGTTAGAAAGATTTCTGAAGGATCATTTGACACTGTAATGGTGCTGAAAATTCAGCTTTGATCACAGGAATAAATGTGCATTTAAGAAATATTAAAATACCAAATAATAATATTTTACAGTATTACTGTTTTGACTGTATTTTTGATCAACTAAATGCAACCAACTTCTTTCAAAAACATGTTGAGTGCCTGGAAAGTGGCCCCTTAGTGCAGGTGTGCATCTTTACGTTCACATTCCAGGGCCCCTCCATCACTAATGAAGGATGATGCCTGGATCTCTGTTTATTTACTAGCTGTGAAACCAGATCTGGCCAATTTAAAGCTTCTCTCTCTCTTTCTCATCCATTGATACATGGTTAATGGGTGTCAGATGTGGCAGTGTTAGTGGGGCCCGAGATGTATTTGTTTGCTCTGGCTGAACTGGTATCGGTCCTCTCCAGTTGGTTTATATCAAAACATGAGTGACTGTGGCGGCTCCACCTGGTAAAACAAGATGGGAGCCGCTGTGACAGGAGCGTAACATCTTTCTTAACATACGAGCAGTTTAGTGAGCGAAGCCATCTGACCTGCGGCTGTTAGTTTAGCGCTAACTCCTGCAGCGTGGATGGGTGATAAGGAACGTGTGAAAATAAAATTTCTGTGTTTGTCTGCAAGAGCGATCCAGACTGAATTATGTGGCTCGGACACCACAGGCCGCACGCTATATTTAGTTTAGCAGATTGTTGTAGGAGAAGGAACATATTGCTTGATTTGAACTAAAACACTTTTCTGATTAAACCATTTGGTCTGAGATATCTGGTTTCAAAACACTGTTGGGCGTTAGATCCAAAAAAGTCCAAAAAAAGTGCTTGGTTTACATCTTGTGAAGCTGTTTTGGGTAACTTGTCTGCGGCAAACCCCAAGTTTCTTTCGCCGTTACGAAGTGTTAATGCGCAGATCATCAGCTGTCTGCTTGAATCAGCCATTTTCTGCGTGCTCCATATGCTCGATCCTTTTGAGTTCAGTCTTGAGATGCGATGTAGTTTACGTTTCCCTATTGCTGATCCACAGGTGTGTTACATCCCCTTCACAGCTGTGTGGACCAGCCCACCTTGAGTTCACCCCTGCTGGACTGGAGGGGCATTGCGGCCCCGTTTCCCTCCACAGGTGTGTCGATAGCCAAGTGCAACAGCAAGTGTTGTTTTTCAGGGAACTTCTGTGATTTCTTCGTATCCTGTTTTTCTGGCTGTGAAAACCACAGGAATATGAGAATATTCAAAATAATACCGGTATATTGGAAAGAAGCCATTGGAGATGGACATACAATTTGAGTTAAAGATATCAGCAAAGTTTCATTTGAAAGAAAATGGCCCTAAAAATTATTTGGACACTTAAAAATGTATGACAATTACAAATTATTCTAATACATTTGTGTATATTTTTATATAATTTTAAATATATATATATATATATATATATATATGTATGTGTGTGTGTGTGTGTGTGTGTGTGTGTGTGTGTGTGTGTGTGTATATACAGTCTTGTTCAAAATAATAGCAGTACAATGTGACTAACCAGAATAATCAAGGTTTTTCGTATATTTTTTATTGCTACGTGGCAAACAAGTTACCAGTAGGTTCAGTAGATTCTCAGAAAACAAATGAGACCCAGCATTCATGATATGCACGCTCTTAAGGCTGTGCAATTGGGCAATTAGTTGAATTAGTTGAAAGGTGTGTGTTCAAAAAAATAGCAGTGTGGCATTCAATCACTGAGGTCATCAATTTTGTGAAGAAACAGGTGTGAATCAGGTGGCCCCTATTTAAGGATGAAGCCAACACTTGTTGAACATGCATTTGAAAGCTGAGGAAAATGGGTCGTTCAAGACATTGTTCAGAAGAACAGCGTACTTTGATTAAAAAGTTGATTAGAGAGGGGAAAACCTATAAAGAGGTGCAAAAAATGATAGGCTGTTCAGCTAAAATGATCTCCAATGCCTTAAAATGGAGAGCAAAACCAGAGAGACGTGGAAGAAAACGGAAGACAACCATCAAAATGGATAGAAGAATAACCAGAATGGCAAAGGCTCAGCCAATGATCACCTCCAGGATGATCAAAGACAGTCTGGAGTTACCTGTAAGTACTGTGACAGTTAGAAGACGTCTGTGTGAAGCTAATCTATTTTCAAGAATCCCCCGCAAAGTCCCTCTGTTAAAAAAAAAGGCATGTGCAGAAGAGGTTACAATTTGCCAAAGAACACATCAACTGGCCTAAAGAGAAATGGAGGAACATTTTGTGGACTGATGAGAGTAAAATTGTTCTTTTTGGGACCAAGGGCCACAGGCAGTTTGTGAGACGACCCCGAAACTCTGAATTCAAGCCACAGTACACAGTGAAGACAGTGAAGCATGGAGGTGCAAGCATCATGATATGGGCATGTTTCTCCTACTATGGTGTTGGGCCTATTTATCGCATACCAGGGATCATGGATCAGTTTGCATATGTTAAAATACTTGAAGAGGTCCTGTTGCCCTATGCTGAAGAGGACATGCCCTTGAAATGGTTGTTTCAACAAGACAATGACCCAAAACACACTAGTAAACGGGCAAAGTCTTGGTTCCAAACCAACAAAATTAATGTTATGGAGTGGCCAGCCCAATCTCCAGACCTTAATCCAATTGAGAACTTGTGGGGTGATATCAAAAATGCTGTTTCTGAAGCAAAACCAAGAAATGTGAATGAATTGTGGAATGTTGTTAAAGAATCATGGAGTGGAATAACAGCTGAGAGGTGCCACAAGTTGGTTGACTCCATGCCACACAGATGTCAAGCAGTTTTAAAAAACTGTGGTCATACAACTAAATATTAGTTTAGTGATTCACAGGATTGCTAAATCCCAGAAAAAAAAAAATGTTTGTACAAAATAGTTTTGAGTTTGTACAGTCAAAGGTAGACACTGCTATTTTTTTGAACACACCCCTTTCAACTAATTGCCCAATTGCACAGCCTTAAGAGCGTGCATATCATGAATGCTGGGTCTTGTTTGTTTTCTGACAATCTACTGAACCTACTGGTAACTTGTTTGCCACGTAGCAATAAAAAATATACTAAAAACCTTGATTATTCTGGTTAGTCACATTGTACTGCTATTATTTTGAACAAGACTGTATATATATATATATATATATATATATGTATATGTATATGTATATGTAGTCTCATGAGCTTGATCTCAGTTTGGTGTGAAAAAAAAAGATAATTTGTGGATATTTTGAGGTGCATTAGCTCAGACCAGTGAGACCTATGATTAATCAGATAAAACAAAGAAATGAGAAAACCTGAGCTAATTGAAAGAATACAAGAAAGGTAGAATCCAATATTTGGTGATAATATAGCATAGAAAAACATAAGTAAGTTGTGAAACTGTAAAGTTGTGATATCTTGTGTGCATAAAATCAGTAATAGACTATCCGCCTTATTTTTCAATATGGAAGTAAGCTGTTTTCTATGAATGTGTGAGACTTCAGGTTCATTAGCCGCTGTTAGGGAAATAACGAGAAGAATAAAAACATGTAAAACTCTTTGCACTACAAACATTATGAATAGCGTGTTGACATTTAAGATGGTACATTAAAATAACACGCTAAGACACACCAGTTTGCAATATCAAGCAGCAAAACAAGTTTTTTTGTACAGCTAAAAATAGCTGGACACAAATGACTCCGGAAGCCGGACACATTCAATTAAAAAATGGCCATGACCATTCTTATGGGAAAAATAAAGTGGACAGTCATAATGTGAAATAGTATTCCTCTATGGGTCAAAATGACCAGAACACAACATGAGGGTTAAATGTATTACACTGGGTTTCATACTTTGTAAAGTAACGCAATGATTTTCAGACCTTTTTAGGTGTGCCTTACATTTTCGAATCGTTTTTGGAGCCACAGTATGTGCTGCACGTTAAATCAATTTGAAATGCTTCTCCTCAAGTTTCAGATCTGAAAGAAATGAAGACATGCCAATCTGCTTGGACTTCTTTATACATCACAGTCATTCCTGTAAGGCAGTTTTTTTAATAACTATCATACCTGACTGTGATCAATGCAGAACTCTTGAGTTTCTCTGGTCTGGAGTTCAGATATCCATCATGCAGTTGCTTTACACTGCCAGGACTGATCCAGGTTACAGCGCCAAAGGAGAGCCTCATTTTTACAAGCCCAAATACAGAACAGCCATTTAAAGATAGTCTACTGTCAGAATGCTTTTCTGTGGTGTTCTTTATATATGTATATATGGTACCATGGTGCAGTAATAGTAATACCATGATATTTGGGTAGATTATTTGTAAATTGAATTGTCACTTTAGGTACTAATATGTACCTTTAAGGTACTAGTAAGTTTAATTTAGTAGTAAATAAATTAGATTTTGTATCTTGGGAGTGTAGTGGAACATCCTAGACGTTCTAAAACCATATTAAACAGTGTTATACTAATTATGTTATACTTATAATTCATGCAACTTCATGACCTCATATTAATTAAGAAACTGAATATTTGAACTTTTAAAAAATTCATTCGTCTCACAGCAGGACCACTTAAAATGAACCAATTATTGACAGATTAGGGAAACTTCAAATAAACGGTGACCAGTCACAACACCCTTATACATTCATATGATTTCTTAACTTAAATCTTTGTTCATCAAAAAAAAAAAAACTATTTATTATTGAGTACTTAAACCATGGAGCGTTTCCAAAAAAATAAATCACAAACACTGTTATCTTGTTTTAATGCTAACTGTATTTTAATTGACTGAATGTGTTATTAATTTATAGATGAGTTTGAGAAAGCAGAAAAATATTAATGGCATTTAATTCTTGATTTTAATAATGAAATTTCTTTTTTCTGACATAATGCATGCATTTTTCTGTTTTTGACATCTACCCATGTCCTTCTACAGGAAGCTGGCGGTGGGCAGATTTCCATCATCACATCACGTTTGTGCTCCCAGCGACGACTGTAGCCTCTCTTCATCCCTTCACGGAGCTTTGCAGGGGAAACAGACAGAGAAGGGTCAGAGCGAGAGGTGAGGCCTGGCTGAAGTGTGTTTGTTTGTGAGGAGTCGCAGTGTCAGGTGTATCTCGTCGTTGTGTGGTGAAAGAGGATTTTAAGAGCTCACTTTTATCAACTCTACACTGAGAGCTGATGGAGGGATTACGACTCTGTCTCACACTCTCACTCACACAATCTTTTTTCTCTCTTTTCTTTCTCTCCGGTAAGCAGTCTGTCATTTTTGGAGTAGTATGCAGGTAGGAGACATTGATAAACTGGCAAGTTTTTTTTTTTTTTTTTTTTTTTTATGTGGGGTATAATTTTAAGTATTTTAATAAGCATTTTTTAATCTATGAAGAAGAGTGTTATTCTTAAATGTTTTTCTCAAGTGATAAGGCACACAGTGATAAGGCACACAGATGGATGGATGGAAGAGGTACAGATAGATAGATAGATAGATAGATAGATAGATAGATAGATAGATAGATAGATAGATAGATAGATAGATAGATAGATAGATAGTTTTATTTAAGTATCATTGAGATTTTTACTGTCTATTATTACATTATTTTTCTTTTTTCATGTATATACGTGTGTGTTATAAATGTATTCTATTTTCTTTTTTTTCTGCTAGCATATGCATTCCACTTATCTGTTTCATTTGTAATTTTTAAATAACTGGACAATCTTTCTACTCTAAAATTCAAGGAGTGTTGAATTCTGAGAAATCATTGCTGGAAAAGAAGTAGCTCCAATACAAAAGCAGCACTGCTCAGTTGTAGGTGGGTGGACGTTGAGCAAGGCATTCTGGGTAGGTGTACATGTACAGCTATACAGCACAGTTTCCTGGTAAAAATAGTTATTGTTAAAAAAAGAAAAACAAACAGACTCACTGCTCAGGTTTGGCCTTTCCCATTTTGATATATGCACACGTGGAGATTTTAATGTACAAATAAAGGGTACTAATACATAATAAAGGGTATTATATATAATAAAGGTACTAATATATAAACAGCCTTTCCCTCCTGCAACGTTTACTTCCCCGCTCGCTCACTCTCTCGCGTTTAGCATCCTTCAGTGGAGATCATTATTTACCAAACAGGCTTCCTAATAAGCGTGGAGTGATTACCGAGAGCAACGCAAGGAGGAAAAAAGAGAAAAACCTCCGCTAGAGGAATATCCATCATAATTGATGTGTTGCAAAGCAGATTACACACATTAGCGCACACAGTTTTGAATATGACAGCTCCAACTGAACATGACAAATTCCATAATGTGGAAAAAAAGGAAGGTATTTGACTCTCAGGGTATTAGGATGCTCGGCAAGCAACAAAGCAGCATTTGCATGTGAGTGTAACCAACCCCCCACCTCTGTTCCTTCGGCCATAATTATCTCTCATTTGTTCTTTATTTCAGAGGGATCCTGCGCGCCGCGTTTGCTGGATGGCTGTTGCGTTTGTCTCTGATTGAGCCGGGCTAATCCACAACACACAGTATTAGATGCGTCTGATTTACTGTAACAGATACACAGAGCTCCCTTCACACAGCTATCAAGAGCTCTTTTTGAACACATCCATAAATAAGGACTTGAGAGATATACTAATGCACTTCTACACTGAATGTATATTTAGAAAAAGAGAAATAGAAAACTACAATGACATTTCATTTAGGTGTCATATAACCAATCTTATAGTATTGTACTTATTATTGTTGTTAGTATTACTATTATTAAAACAACAATAGTATAAAATAATAAATTGGTATTGATTATTACTGTTATTTTTATATGCATATATCTTTGATTAAAATGCATATCTTTTTTATATGCATATATTTATATGCGTATAAAAATATATGCATTTTATGCAAAGATATAGCATTTTCTCTCTCTCACTTGCCTGTCACGTCACTCTTATACAGAGTTAAATCCAGTTTCATTATGGATTTTTATATTATTATTATTAATATTAACTGAGATGAAATGTCTATGAACGTTTATTTATTGTATATATATATATATATATATATATATATATATATATATATTTTTTTTTTTTTTTTAGATTGTTATTATGGATTTTTTGCATCATGGATATAAAAGAGATTTCAAAGGCCTGTAGATCTATCGTTATTATTATTACTGTGTATATGTATATAGAGTTGGGGAATGCCTACATTTATTATTATTATTATTATTATTATTAATATGAATTTAGATTATTTTATATAGAGAGAATTTTAAACTGTATATTGGTATTATTATTTACAAAATATAACCTTTTTTAACTGTAACTGCATTTCACATGAGGATTTATGTGCATTGTTTCTGATTCCATCCTCCTTTTATCAGACTAAAATGTGAGTGTTTGCTCCTCAGAAGTGTCATTTTTTTCCACACAAATCCTCCATCCCTCCGCCTCACACTTCATGATAATCACCTTCCAGCACAACAGAAGGAAAGAAATCATATCCCACCTTCTGATTGTAACACCTACAATATTTTCGTCCTCTTTACCAAATACGAGCTTGAATTGATTTCATCATGCAATATGTGAATCTGCTAATAGCACATCACAAGTCAGGTGGAGTAAATCTGTCGAAAAGACAAAAAAGTAAAGCAGTACTCGAGCACAATTAAACACTTGTGCTCCGATTTCTCTCTGGATCCATGTGTGGTTTCTCCCACACAGTCTCTCATGTTTTCTTCAACACGTGTAAATTGTAATAAGGCTGTTTAATTTCTGTCACACACTCCTGGGTGTTATTGAAGTCCTTGGCAGATATTTTACTGAACGTACACTGTTGCAGATTTATATAAATTGTAAAAGTATGTTTGCTGACTAAAAGGCAAATGGAAAACGTGTTCTCCACGTAGCTGCCTTTTTATTCTATTTATACTGATAAGAATGAAATGATTTTTTTTTCATATGCTCTCGAGTAGTTCCATCAAATTCCTGCTGGGATATCAGTAATTTTGCTGAGAGTCAAATAGCCGTGTTCTTGTTTGTAAGAATGGTTTAAAGCTTTTAGTGATTGCTTATGGTGCTGCTTTAATCGCTGTTCAATTAAAACAATCAGTGAGGTTGTTGTGGAATGTTCTGGCTTGTAGGGTGGTGTTCAGTGAATTCTGCTGCAACACTGACCTCTAGTGGCCCGTCGTCCCTGAAGAGTGCAGAAAAATCTCGATCTCCTGAAACACACTCAAACCGTGACCCGTTTGAACGACTCATTTAAGTGACTTTTCCTTTAATTAGGAAGAAACAATTACAGCTGAAAGGAATTAAAGTGAGCCATACAAAGAACAATTAAAACGTTATAATTAAATTAGAATTTGTACAATTTTTTTAACTTACTGTCCAAGAAAAAATGATATCCTTTACCCATGGCCACACTTATGCAGAAAGAAATACAGAAAATAAAACAAATCAGTTATTGCATTCATTGAAGGGATTTATGCACAACATAATAATAATAAATTGTTACTATTTTATACTATACTATAGTATTATGTAATAATAATCGAATAATACTATTACATATATATATCAATGATAGTTATTACATATTTTATTATTCTTGAGTTTAATGTTAATATTATTTATTATTTGTTTAAAAGTATAATTTAGAAATAAATATAATATGAACTGTGTATATACATAATAACTTATTACTAAAGCAATTTAGTATTCAGGATTTGTATTATATTTTATTATTGTAGTATTCATGTTGTTACTATTTTGGGAGAATAATGTTATTTGAATGACATGTTTATATTTATTTTAACGTTATTTTATTGATAGTGTATTTAATATTCATATTTTACTGTAGCATTAATGTTTTCTCTATTTTTGGAGAATAATATTTTTTAAATAATATTATTTTTATTTGTATATAGCAGTTATTTCAATTTTTATATTTGTGTAGTCAATATAAGGACACTCTGTATTGCAATAACAGTTTTTCATTTTAAATGTCAAAATGTTAAGATATGGATTAATACATTTCTTCTGAAAAAAAAAGGAAGAAAAATTATAATTGAGTGTTTAGTGAAAACTGATATCCCAACCTGCCTGCCATTGGAAGTTAAGCACATGACCCTCAAAAGCAGCATTAAATCGGTCATAAATATGTAACCCTGACTCTCTTTTGACCCTGCACCTGTTAGTCCTCTTTCTTCCTCATTCCCTATCATCCTCTTCATCAGCATGTCGCTCCTGCAGCTGTAGTCTTTCGAGTAGGTCAAACGGCGAGTGTATACTGCACAGGCTGTAATAGGCATAATAGGGTCAAGCCTCTGCATTTAATAAACAATTATCCATTAATAATAAATAAGTCTCTCTCTAAAGGGCGTGGCGACTGCCCGCTGCAAGCCTGGAGATGAATAATGCACAAAGTCCTGGTCAAACGGGCCGACCCACACAGCGCCAATTATCCTGGTGTGATAACGAGCCCCCGAAACCTGACACCGCTGCATGAACACACACACACACTCCAACACCTCCAAGTGACGGTGGCAGTGTATCTCGGATTAATATCTCACTCCCGCTTATGTTATTTTCTTGATTTCCCCGCAGTGTTTAGGAAGGAGAGGGCCCCGGACCTGTCGCTCTCGTTTTGAATTACAAATCAATCACAGGTGCCATCCGTCGCCCCTCCAAGGTCACTCAGATTATCAGAGGTTATGAGGAGAGACTGATGGACCGCTGGTGGATTAGCATAGTCCGGCACGAGGTCTCGAATTAAAGAGCCCCCGTGGACCCTTTCAGAATTCCCAGCTCGGCCTCCCCAAACACACTGCGACCGATTATAATGGAATGAATGCTTTGCACTTTGCACTGGTCAATTACAGATATTAAGCATAAAGAAAATCTGCAGGGCTCCCAGAGGGCCATGGGATATCTGACAGCGCTGGGACAGGTATCAGTCAGTATAAGATGTGGCTTATTTTGAAGCTCTATTCACTGTCCAGTAAACTTAATGTACATTAATAGTCATATTTATCAACTTGTTTACTAGTAAGCAGTATAACGGCCCATTAACAGGCCAGTTAGCTGATACTTGACCTTTTTTAGGGTCCACTTAGCTAAACTGTGCAACTTCTAAAATCTGCTGGCAACGTCATCAAAAGATTATAAACAATTTCAGTTGTTTCTGCCATCATATCATGATTATAAGTTACAGTACATTTCTGCAAATTACCAAGTTAATCGCTTTTGTTCATTTTACACCATTATTATTTTTAGTATTTAATCTTTTTTGTGTGCATACACATAGTTTTCACCAAATGTATCTAATTTTATATCATTGCTTATTTAATAATTATAATTATTATTAATTGTTACTTGTCAATATTATGCATAATTAAAAAAAAATGATGATTAGTATGATTAAGGTTGAAAGATTCTTACTGAAAAAGAATTTAATCATTTTAATCGTGTTTATTTGTTAATGTTCTAATGTTTTCACACACAACTTTTAAATAATGATTAGAATGATTGTGACAGGGATTATAACAGAATATTTAAAACTGTTTGATTTAATCATGTTAATCATCTTTAGTTAATGATGTTGTAATGTTTTCGCATGCAACGTTTTATATATACACAGTGTGTGTGAGTATAAATTATTATTAAATAATAATTAGTATATATCATTATGAGAGCTACAATGACAGAAAATTATCTTTCTCTCTCTCTCTCTATTTCATTCAATTTTCACATTATTATATAAGTATATACTTATAATATGTAATGTTTGTATTTTATAGTTGGATTGTAGTGGCTCTGTTTTCCACACATCTGTATCTACCACTGACAACCATGTATTGTACAATCACTTTTATTTATGGTGGTTTCAAAACAGATTCATTGTGGTACATTTGCAAAAGGAACATGCATAAGCCAGAGTCTCTCCGAGTGCGTTTGCGTCACACGTTCTAGTAAATGTAAGTAAACCTGTGAATTAATATGCACTCATGTATATGCATTAGAAAAGCAGAGCAGCGAGTTTCCCTCTGATTCCCTGTGATTTCCTGTGATTTCATTTCCAGAATGAAGGTTTGGCAGGAGGCAAATTAGCACTGAAGAAATTTCTTTGCTAGAACACTGTTCCCAAGAACCTCCAAAACACTCTCTCTCTCTCTCTCTCTCTCTCCCTCCCTCTCTCTTTCTCTCTCTCTCTCTCTCTCTGTAAATGATCTTGTCCATTAATGGCTGTCTGGAGCTCTGTCAGTTCACTCTGTCCTAATGACACTCTCTGGTCTCAACATCCTGCCCTGATCCCAGTGATTTAAAACACACTCCACCGTACCCCATCTTTATTGTGGAATAAAGCCTGAGATACCTTTGCTCTCCCCGTCTGCATGTGCGGCACATCTGGAAGTGTGCGTCTAAATAATTGGAAGTCAATTTGTTTGAAGTTATGTTTTGGCATCTGGTTCAATTCATTCGATCTCTGGAAATCCCATTCAGGGGTTTTTATAGAGCTGCCCCAGCTGGAGGCTTTTCATCTCTTTGTGCTTCGATGTTAATTCGCCGCTGTCCGGCCAGTGATGTGGGACTTTGTGAAGTACTGCTGGGTGTGGTCCTATAAACACAAAATGGAGGCTCGGCCCCAGAGGATTATGGGAAGGCTGTGTAGTGATGTGGCAGTGTCTGGTCAGTGGGGTTCACCTGGGGACGTTACGATCACCTTGATATCAGTACGAGCCTTGATGTCCTGCTAATAAGCCTGATTTGTCACATTTAAACACACTTTATTCTTATTAGTGATTTGATTAGAATTGGTATATTCTATTCTAGTGAATTATCTTTACTTATAATAGTGTAATCTGGACATTTACCTTTTCTGGGACCAGTCGATGTTTGTGTAATTGTTATTAAATTATGTTATTTTAAGTGGCCTTACTGCCGTTTTTAATGATAATAAAAATAATTCATAATTTATTAATTTGATTTCATTTGTTGTAATATGTGTTGTTTTGTATAATTGAGAAAGTTATTTTTTCTTAATATATAAAAAAAATCACATCACATATAGTTAAATTTTTGTTTTAGTCATTTTTTATTGTTTTTCTTATTTATTTATTTATTTATTTGTAAATATGTCTAGTTTATAGTATATAGTAACATGCATGTTTTATGGTTTTAGTTTTAGTTATCTAAAATTACCCTGGTTTCAAAGCCAAGTAGATTAGATATAATTTGATCTAGTTTATTGTTTTTACATGTACATTAGATGCGTCCAATGTTTTTTATTGTTATTTTTGTTCAGATGATAGGAATGATTTCAATTACAGATTGTTTTTTAGTGTCTTACAATAATAACATCAGATTCTTTTACAAATCTAAAATGCAGAGCTGTATATTTTCCCTCTAATATCTCCTATTTCCTTTTGTTTCCCAGATTTATAGTCACCAAAATCAGACTGACGCACAATCCAGAGGTTGTTCTGAAACATGTTCTCATTCTGTGTGAGATCAGAGCGTGGCACACATGAGCATCCCAGTCTGTTACCACCATCTGCTGGTGACACACAGGACAGCGGCCACACATTCAGCTCACAACAGGTACAGTTTTTCTAAGAAAAGAAAATATATTGACTTATATGGCTGAAGATGTTTGAAAATAAAGGATTTGGTCTAGTTTAGTTTTTGATGCATAATACATTATACAGCTTCTCAGTAGCATGTAGCAGACCATTCAACCAGTGAAAATAAAATCACCTTAAGAGTTGCATTTAGGGTTGTACTAGAGACTGAATCTTTTGATCTGGACCAGTAAGAAACCATGTACCCATGCACAAAAACACCATATCAACATAGAGTTTCACACAGATTGTCTTCAGAAAATATAAAATTCTGTAATCAGGTTATTTTTTTAATGTTTATTTTTTACAAGAAAATGCCATTTCATGTTTAATTCAATGTTACTTGTTTCTTTGCTATTATTTGTGGAAATTGTTTCAAAGTAAATCCTACACCAGTTTTTTTTTTTTTTATACTTTCTCATCTGACTACAAAAATTGTAGATCTCTAATCTCACGGACCGTTCTAGCATATAGTATGATTGCTTTTTTGCAATGAACATATTTGTTCCTTTTTCAATTCTTTTATCCATATTGAAATAAATCAAAGGACTATATTTGTGGAGGAAAAATGGTTTGGAAGTGGCTGAGCAAAAGAAAATGGGAAATTGCGCTTCCATGAGGCCTCGTCCATGTTTGTAATTGAATGAAAATCCATATTTACTTTGGGTAATTGCTCTGGCCAATTAAGCGTAAACATCACTCAGCACTTTGTAGTTGGAGTATCAGAGCTTGATAATGATGTGGCAGTTCAATTTTATTTTCCTTCTGCGGCGGAGATGCAAGTCGAAGCTTTTTCGATTTCATTACAGAGAAACATATAAGCTAATAACATTCTCAAACATTAATTTAGCCTGGCTTTGATGAACACGGGCTATCTGCCGAAATGCATTGACGTGTTTTTTCAGCATGCTAGTGTTTGTTGTATTATTAATGTGTTATTTCATTTTCGATTTTGGTTAAATAATATCTGCTAATGAAATGTTCCTCTAGAAGCCTGCCTATTCTGGGCAAGTGCAAAATAAAACTTTAAATCAACTTGACTCATAAGAGACTTGTGTTCCATGTTGTTGCTAACTATTTATGATCGTTAGTGTTTGTATATGCAGCAGAACTCAACTCGTTTGGGATTTAGGGTCTCATGTGGTTTTGATCATGACTGTGGTGAACTTCTGCTGTGGATGGGTTTTGTGTCAGAGTTGTTCAGAAGACCATTAGCGTGTAATTAGGGCTTGTACCAGGGGTCTACAATCTGGGGCTGGATAAAAAAAAAAGAAGTTCCTAACATAATTAGGAGTTAAGAAAAAAATTGTGTTTGTTTTTTGGTCAGCAAAACAGTTCAGTTGCCAACATTCTTTAAAATGTATCTGTGTGTGTGTGTGTGTGTGCGTGCGTGCGTGTGTGTGTGCGTGTGTGTGTGTGTGTTTCAGTAGAAATAAAGTCAAGGTTTGAAGCTACATGAAGATGAGTAAACAAGTTAAGAATTTTATTCTCCACAGGGTTTTTAGAATCCAGAATATAATAATAATTATTCAGAGCCCAAATTGAGTAAAATATGCAATTTGGTGCAGTTTCTGATATTTATATGGCCAAAAAATTAAATGCTGATACTGTAGATTATAATGTAAATCACTGAGATCTGTATAGCTGACTAATTTCATAAAATGCATACAAATATCAGTTGCAACTCTTATCTCTCAATTATATTTCTTTTAAAGATGTTATTTAAATGCTTAGTTTTAAGATCAAAGCTATGTAGTTTTTATAGTGGGGTTAAAACCTATAATGCATGATACTTAATAAGATTTGAACATTATTTTTCTCAAAACGATGTGTGGATAATCAAGTAAACCTGAGTTCATCTTGAAATATTACTAACAATATAGAAGTAACGTCTTCATAAATATAGTCAAAAAGACATACAGGTATGTACCATTATCTGGAGGAGGATGTTTTTAGAATTATATTGCTAAAAAGTATAAACTATAATCAGATGACACAAGGCATGTAGTAGATTCTGTGCAATAGTTATTTTAGCTGATGATTGAGCTCGACTGAAACTTTAAATATGAAGGAAATATGAAACAATATATTCAGTTTATGAAAAGGGGTTTATTGTGTTTCCCCACACCCCTGGAGTTATATATAAAAAGGAACATGTTAGATTAAGAAAACATTTTTTTTAAGAATACAGGGATTAAACCATAAATACATGAACAGTATGTTTCTGGAAAAATACAGTGTGTATGAAACATAGAAAGATGCGTTAGGGTTTTTTGCATAGCATAATAGCGACTGCATTGCTTCTGGTCTGATCTCTTCTGCTCTGAATAAGGCACAAAAAGATCTCTCTCGAAAGTAGTCCGTATCAACAATGTCATTATGTTTCAGAAATATACATTTTGTGATCCAGTCATCATAGATGAACCGGAGTTATTGCTGTATAGACTTTTAGGTCAGTGTCAGTGGACCAATCAGTCAATCTCCCTTTTTTTTAAGTGTCTGACTCAACATTGGAGTAAGATTCTCGTCGTCTTTGAAACGGGAGGTCAGTTACACAGTGTTAGAGGTCAGCATCTGGACGGTCAGAGCTCGTCTGCTTCCTCTGAGCTGAAGCTGCTCTGGCAGCTGCTCCCTTTGGACGCGGTGGGCGATCCGGCGGAGAGGAGCGGGTCAGTCCCGAAGGGCGAGAGAGGGTCGTCCATCAGGATCTTGTCCAGCCGGTGCTCTTCCTTCAAGGTGCTGCAGAAGAAGTCTGTGAAGTGGGAGAGAGGATCGGAGTAGGTGTTGGAGCCGTCGGTCTGTTCTCCGGCGTTCCCCGCAACCATAGCCGCAGGTAAGGGTGTCCGCTGGGTGTAGTCTGGGTTGCTCATGTCCTCCTGAGGGTAGACGGGTGGCTGGCCCGCCTGGGTGCTCGAAGTGGCCGGTGTTACCAGCTGCTGTTGTTGCTTTAGGAGATGGGATGAAAGTTCAGCAGCTCCCATTGAAGCAGACACACTGGGCAAACCGTGAGCGCGAGCCTGGATTTCCAGCTCCTGTCAATGATAGCACACAGGCAATTGAGTTAAAGATGAACTGACCAAAAAAAAACACTCTAATTTGGTCTCTTCCCTTCTTCTATTTTGCTCTAGGCCATCATCTGCCCCATAAACACATGAAGGGATGCATTCAACTTCAAAAACTCATTCATCACAATGATATATTCTGAGGTAACGTCCAGCCAGCAGGGCTTCCCATTAAAACTTTATTATTAAATGACCCAGACCTTTGGCCTTAAGTTGCCACCATTGTTTGGTAGAAGCATTCTTAGAAACTCAACATTTCATTGCCTTATTTATTGATTTTAGTCAGTTTTATAGATTAAAATGGCATCTAATCATAGTTGGTGGACAAAAAAAAAAAAAAAAGGTTTCATTTTCTACATTTATAATATCTGACATTTTGGCCTTGAGCTCAAACCAAGGGTTTTTAGTGAAAATATTAAATTGAATAAATATTAAATTGGCCAAAATAATATTCTAAATATCTCAATAATGTAAAAAAATATATATATAAACCTTTAAACCGAATATTTTATATATTTTATACACTTATAAATATCTGAATAGTGTCATATGTATAGAATGAATTTGGTGGGTTAATTTACCTTATTAAAAAATTATATTATTATGCTGGATTTTATATCAGGCATTACTGTTTGGTGTTATTTTTATATTTTAATACACATTTATTTTTATATTTTTAAATATAATTTTAATTATCTGGTATTATTTTCGTCTATATTCAGATCATTTGTTTTAAATATAATGAAGACGTGCATGCTTTGACTCGTCTTTGCTATCATTGATGAACTCAAAAAATAATAATCATGAAAACAACACTTTTGTCACTTACATTGTTGATGAGATGAACACTGATTACTAACCTAGTACTCTTGCATGTGTCTACACTAACAGCTATGGCTTCATATTTTCCTCTCTTCATTACTCCCACACATTATCTGTGTGTAGCGGAGACAGTTTAAATGAGCTATTGCATTGCCTCTTAACATGGGTATCTTCAGACACTCAATTGAGGCATTATTAGCATTAGCTTTTGGATTGGGAGCCTCGGGATAATTACTTTGAGGGCTAATTGCGATGTCTTCACATGTGTGAAGAAGACTCGCGCCCGGTCTGCGAATGTGTCAATACTGTGGAAATGTAATGCATAAATTCAGACGAGAAGCCCGGCTCTTCAAAGATATTAGCCCTCATAATCTAATTCTAGGCCCATTCCGCTCTTGACGAAGCTGTAGCTGCTATTTATTAATCAGGTTATTACCTCAGCTCGCCATGTTTCGAGGATGGGACCGTTACAAAACATCAACAGAAGCAGGCCAGGACACACACAGGTTATTGTTTCAGTATAACCTGGTTTAGATGGCGATCATGTGATCAGTTAAACCCACAAGTTAAACATATTTGAGGCCTGGTTTGTCCTGCTATTGTACTGACACTATTAACTAAACTGTGTTTGTCAGTTGAGCGACTGTCATTTTAAAACGGCTTTTTTCCAGCAAGAGTATAAAAACATAACACTATATGGCTATATTTTCACGGCATTTTACCATGTACAAACATTTTGAAGAGCAAATTTAGGGAATAAATAAATATGGCCTCCTAAATGCTCTTATTTTAATGGTGGAAAGCCATTCATTGTCGAGAATCACTATTTTTTTTTAGCTGTCAAATTAACAGCTCACCAATTCATTTTTAATTAATTTTAGACAGCTTTACCCGGACTAAAATGGCACCTTTGTTTAGTTGGTGAAAATAACATTTACTGCTTAAGAAATGAGTATTTTTACCTGTCTGAACTTTTGGCCTTAAGTTGAAACCATTACAAGTTTGTTTGTTTTTTGTTTTTTGGCAAAGATATTGCTAAATTTGCCAACATTTCTTCTTCATATTTATTCATTTTACTCTAGTTAAAATATAAACTAATTCTTACTTTATTCACTTATTAAATAAATGATTTGCCAATTGATTTTTGCCCTTTTGTCTTTTGCAGGGAACTATTTAGTTAAATGCTGCTATTTCACTGATTTTGATATATATATATATATATATATATATATATATATATATATATATATATATATATTTTTTTTTTTTTTTTTAGGAGTGTTTATTATAAAATGAAGGTTAATTGAATTCTGTCCGCCCAATTTAGATGTTCTTGTTTCAGATAAATGCTCCATTTAATTTTCATCTGCTAGTTTATGAAGATGGCATCATCTTAAAAAGCTTCAGTGTAGTTGTTCTACTTTTTTTGAAACGTAAGCTCGTCTTTTTTCAGCATTTCGTTCCTCTGTTTTGTGTTACATCCCCGCCGCTCACTCCTACAACCATCTTTTTCTGCCGTCTCTCACGTCTACATCTCATTCTCGCTCGTTCTCTTGTTCTTTTAGTCTCTTTACCTGGATTCGTAGCAGGAGTCTTCTGTTGGCCTGTTCTAGTTTCTTCTGTCGGCTCTCGAGATCACGGGCGTGCTGCTGCTCTTTCTGCAGCCACTTAATGTATTCCACCGAGGCCTTGAGGATCGTCCCTTTGTTCCAGCGCATATCACTGCCAGAGAAACGGAAGAGATAACCTTTCTCAACACCGCCTTTGCATCAGCAGAACTTTCAGACACAGAGAAAAGCCTCACAAGGGTCTCCTTTCTTCCCAGGACTTAAAAACTGTGATTTACATGGCCAATTATTCATTCTCGGACATTACCTTGCCTTTGAATGGGGAATTTTAATGGAATAGTTAAGTACGTCTGCAGAAAGACCATTCTATGGCCCCTTGTATGGTAAAATTAATCCCTGAGCAAAAATAGGTGTCGGAAGAGGTAGAAAAAAATTGGAGTTCGGAAGCCGAAGTAAAGTGCAGTCATTCCCGATACCATTACTTTTTAAAAGGAGGAAAGTGTCGTGAAATTGTCTCTTTCTTTGGAATAAGATGTTGGCCTGATCGCAGCTAATAATCTCCTTTATCTTGTGTTAATGGCAAGGTGACAGCACTAGCCTTCCATTTAAATTCCATAAAAAGTTCAATTAAGCCGGGGCAATGGACTCGCCGTCTGCACTGTACTTCATCACTGGGTTCAGCTGTGCTTAAACTTTAGTTCAAATGCTCTATACTTTGCCTTGAACCTCATTTCCATCATTCAGATGGGCGTCTGTTCGCTCTGTAGGTCTTTCCTTGAGAAATGAGCACTGTACTGTCATTTTCTCTCTACTTCAGTGTCATTTTGCCCTGTCTTCATGAGTCTATCTCAGACATGATTGTTTTTTTCTCAGACTTTTAGAGTTCAGCTCGACTGTTATTGCGTGAAAGCAGGAAGGTTTTGACTTACGGGTCGTTTGACTTCGGTATCAGCGTTCCGAGCTCCTTGATCCTGTAGTTGATGTTGTATCGCCGTCGTCTTTCAACTGCCAATTGTGAGAACAAAGTTTATCATTCACCACAAACATAATATTTAATATAAATGATTCATAAATAATGCATACTTTATTGAAGCATGATGTTTTATTAAAAATAAATCAATTAAATATATAACCCGCATATTTAGTTGAGAATGAGAAAAATAATTATCTGGCCTAGTCAGAATCCATTTGACAATTTTAATGGAATATTTATTGTATCACAAAGCAACCAAGCATTTTTCAGGGACTGAAAAGCAGCTTTTCTTGATTTTTGTAGTCAATCTGATCCCCATTAAAGCATGCAACAACAAAAAATTAAATAAAGTAATAAAGTAAACAGTTTTTTGGAGATTTAGGAAAAGTATCAGCCTTGCTCTTAAAGGGACAGTTCACCCAAAAACTCAAATTCTGTTGTCGTTATCTAAATAGAAGATATTTTGAAAAATGTTAATCAAACAGTTGACCATAGCCATTGACTAATACTATGGAAGTGAATGGCTACCGTCAGCTACTAACATTCTTCATCTTATTTTATGTTCAACAGAAGAAAGAAACTTGTTTACATGTTTGGAACAACATGAGAGTAAGTAAATGATACCATAATTTTTATTTTTGGGTGAACAAGCCTTAATTTAAATGATTTTGGAGACATTTACAGGGCAATCGTTTTTTAAGTGTATATACTCCTTACTTAGATTGTGGTTGTCTTTTTTCTGTCTTTCTTTGGCCATGACTCTGGTGTCAAGTTCTGTAAGAGAAGAAATTTGGGAAGGTTATTGCAGAAACTCGTCAAGTTTATTTCCAAAGGTGAGTTGAACACCACGCTGAAGCAAAGTGTGTCTTTAAAGAAAGCCGTCAGATTAGTAATGTAATTAGTAATTAGTAATGTGGCAACTTCCATAAGATTCCTGACCCCTGCCTAACACTCACAAAACAACCCTAACCTCTGTTGAACCCATCACATGCAGCCTCTTTTTGAGTGTGAATAAGCTGTTTTCATTCACCCCAGACTCGTCAACACCAGAAAAGCTGTGTATCTTCTTTTAATCCTTCCTGACCTTACCATTAACCAATCTGCTGACATGCCGGAGCGGGTGAGAGGAAGAAGGCCAAATGCTTCTGCATTCATATTCGCATTCTTCCAAATTATACAATTGGGAGCAGTGATTGGATTTCTTAATTCATTTCTGCTGATTCAATAAGGTCATTTGAGCCGTGCGAAACCAAACAAGAGCGTCGTGCAGCACGCTTCTGTTAAAAAGACAGTAATGCACTTATTTTCCTGCCGGAGTGAAGAGTTCTCCAGGCATCCTTTCTATTTCCTGAATCAATTAGCTTTACTTGATGCATGACATTCATAAGAAAAAAAGGCGCCCACAAAGGAGGCATTGTGCCATGTCTATCATGCTAAGAATACATGCTCCCATATTCCGCTCATTGAAGCAGTGATAATGAAGAATGAGTGCAACACAATAGTGAGCTAAACACAGAGCACACTGACTCTTAAAATAAGACAGCTGGACAATAACATGAAACATACAGGCTTGTGTTTGGCTTTTGGAATAACACACATGGAATAAACCCGTCTGGGTTTGCTTTGCTAGATCTATTTACAGTATGCTCCTGAATTTCCAGAATGAAAGACTATATTGTGTTGTCTTGTTTTTAATAATCTTGCCTTCATAAACCTTTAAAAGACATTTTATTTCTGTAAATTACATTTACGTGAATGCATTTGGCATACTTTTTATGTAGTGGATTTAGCATATTTTTTTAATCATATTTTCATATTGACTTGAATTATATATCATCAAATATACTATGCTATGTTTACTATGTTTATATACTGTACTATGTAAATACTATGCTTAAAATGTAACCAAGAAACATATTTAGTAATAGTATTATTGCAATATATTTTATATGTATTACGAAAACATTTATCATTGTATTATATTATAACATTCAATAATATGAAATAATAAATTGAAATAAAACAGACAAATAACAAAGTATCCCAAATGCATAAATGTAAATGTTAAATCTGGTAAAATAAGGACTAAAATGCTATTTATAATATAATTATTTATAATAATTATTTATTATATATTTATTATATATTTTACTATTTATAATATAATTTTAAAACAGCTTTACAATAATGCAATACAATAATACATTTAAAAATGTTATGAAATACATAATTATATAATATATACTTTGATATAATTATTAATAATATTGATATTCTGCATATATTATGATTATGGTTTCTTTTTCCAACAATTTCATTTTAAATTGATTGTGAGGTCTGCAATTTTATAAGTACATATATAATATAGATTTTAAAAATAAGTTAAATATGGTAAGAAAAATAACTTACTCTTAATCTTAAAACCTTGTCAATGCTATCACAAGATGAATGGTCTCAAAACTGCAGTGACATCTTTGTGGTGTAGATAACCTTAATTGATTTCTCTTTAATGTAAAAGTGAACTGCTCTTGTAAATGTTTCTTTCTGAAATGCCTTTGCTAACAGCACAGGTCCTGCTCGGACAGCGTCTGTGCCCTTCTGTGCTCCGTACCTGTGACCTCCATTTTAACTGAGAGCTTTGTGGGCAATGAGGGTGTCAGTCCACCGTGAGGGGCGGTCATACCTTGGTCACCGCCGTACACCTCCAGCATGCTGTTATTCAGGGACACCTTCAGAGGAAAGACAGAAAGTGAGTCAGATGTACACACAGCCATTAAATCTTCACCTTGTGTCGTTCTTCTGCATGTACATGATCCAGTCTATTTTGCTCCATGTGTAATACGTTTGGTGTTTTGTTACATGCATGATTTTTAACGCAGACTTCCTGTATATTAAGAGTAAAACACCAGACGTTATCTGTTCAGCAGGCTTAGACTTATTATACACTCATTTTGAGGAATAAAGTGTGTTGGTTACAGCTGGGAGTGCTTCTTTTTCCCAAATGAAAGTATAATAGAATGTAAAACTTAACACAAGGTTTATTAATGATGGGTGTTTAAATCCTATTGAAAATCTGCAAAAAGATGCAGCATTTTAAGAGACGAATAAGGACTCTGTGGAGCTAATTCATTTTATTTTTTTGCTAAACAAATAAGTGTTATTATAGTAGAACTGAAACATTATTATAGTTTGTATTACTATTTTGAATTAGTTTTTATTTTTTATTTTTTATTTTTAGTAAAAGTTCTAGTAATTTTGTTGTGGTTTTGTAGTTTTTTATCTATTTGAATCTATATAAATGTATTTAATTAAAAAACAATTTTAATATATAATGCTTATATATTAAGTTAAAGTTTATAATTTTTTTATATTATTATTACTGCTGTTATTAACTATTAACTATAATACTAGATAGCCTGAATTGAGTTTCTTTTTTTTCTTTTTTCCCGACTTCCAATCCCACAAAATCTAGAGCTGTGGAAAACCAATTCCTGTCAGCGTTATGGATGAAAAAGCGAAGTGTTCAGGATTAAAGAAGAGGTCAGAGCGTTACAGGAAGACAGAGGCAGCAGGCGCTATAGTGTTTCCTCTCTCCATTATCTCAGTGGGGGGAAAAAGCTCGCTTATCAACATGAAAGATTGCCATGGCCCCTTGACTGTTCGCATCGTAATCGCTTCAATCCATTCCCATCATGTTAGCAGATATGTTGACATGGGGAAGCGGCTTGATGCGTCGTGCTGTATGACTAATTAGAACGAATTGATGCGTTTAAGCATGCTATCATTTCTGAACAAGTCCACTGGGAGAGAAGATATTAGCTCAATCCGATGCTTGACTGCTTACTCAGATACAAAACTCTCGCTCGCTCGCTCTCTATCTGCCTTATCCGTTCCCGTCATGCTCTTTATTTTGCTCAACAGTATCACATACCTCTCTAGTGAGTTCAGGTGTTGCTGTAATCATGACTCAAGAGTGCTTTGTCCCTCCACAGACGTCAGTATGACCATAACAGTTTCATGCTGGTCTCACACATACTAAGTCTTTGGAGGAGTGATCACTCATTAACATAGTGGGGCTCGTCTGAGACATACCTCTCTGCATGCCGACCGATCATTACCAGACTAATCTGTATTGTTCCACTGTTTAAAGCCTGAGATCTAAGTCTGTTCCCCTTTGACTCTCAGCTGGACTCGGTGTGACCTCACACAAAGACAAACCCCTTTCACAAGCATACCAAAGACCTGCACGTGTTTGTGTTATTAATGTGTTTCATTCCTTATACATGAATGTAGCTTACATTTTGGATTCAGACATGTTTTATGTACCTATATATGTCTATATTTATGTACTTATACTTGATTTTGGCATTTTCATTTCATGTTAACACTTTACTGGAGCATTTTATATGATGCATTAAAAATCTATTTTTATAGTTTTATTATAGTTTTTATAGTTATACTTTTTCTAACACTTTATAAATGTTTCATAAATAATATAAAATTACATAATTATATAACCTAGTATATATTTATTGATATTGACATTATTCTACAAATATTAAAATATATATATACTTATGATTTCATAAAAAGTAAATATTTCAGTGGTGACCGAGACTAAAATGAGTGATAAATTATTCATTTGTAATGATATAGAACTTAATATTCTATTAAATTTATATTTTAGAATGATAGAATTGAATACAAAACTATATATAGAGAGAGTGTTTTTATTTGAGTGGTAGACTTTGAGTGGTAGACTCAAAATAATATATTTTGACTTTTAGTACTGTAAAATTTGTACGTTTTTATATTAATATTCTAGAATTATTTTAGATAAATCTTATTCTAGAATATTGTACAACTTCATAATCTACCTTGAGTTAATAACTGTTTTGTGTGATTTTATGTGTGTGTGTATGTGTGTATATATATACAGACTTAAGTTCAGTAACATTTTGAAATTGATTAACAGAAATTAACTATAATTTCCTCCATACTTTTTATACCCCTATACACATCACTGAAAACACACAATGTAACTTTTCAACACAGTGAAGAGATGAACTTGACTTATACTTACATTACTTTGCATTATGATGCCTGGCTCCATACAATCCAAACCCCCATCTTTGAACCCGCTTTCAAGGCTAATAAGATCATCAATAACTTCATCCATTGGAAACTAAAAGAAAACATTGATTATAGCGCACTCTTTCTCCTCCATCAACAGTGGTTGAGTTTGTCAGAATTTTTTTTGTCTCATTTTCACTATCATCAGTCACTGTATCAATGCCGAGTAAAAGTGTGAATAAAACTGGGCCCTTAATCCAATAACAGATGATTCATCATCTCTGTGATGAAGAAGCACCTCTTATCAGAACCGCTGACCCATCCCTTCATTGTCAATATGATCAGAGCTGAATGTTTGAAGTTATTGATGAGTAAACACACAGACTGTGACACAGGTAGAAGTACTCACCTCACTGTCGTGATGGTTGGCCAGTGTGAGCAGGGTGACAGGGCTTTCTGGCAAGCTGCTGTCACTCACGGGCGGCATGTGTCCGTTGCGCATGATGGGTACCGTTCCCAGGGCCTGGCCCGGGTGAGGATGGGCGACCGGGTGGGACTGGCTAGCAAGCTTGCTGCCCAAAGTTAGGTACTGCTTGACCTGCTGGGCCTGAGTCTGGTGGAGGTGGTACTTGGAGTTCTCCAGGTGATTTTGAACCTTCAGTAAGAAGAGAAAAAATGGCATTTTTAGGTCTATAAATGATGTCTTTATGTGCAAGTGTCTTTCATATCACTTTTTTTCCCCAACATCTGTGCAACCAAAACCAGCGAGAAAAAGGCAGTTTATTCAGCTTATTTGTTCATATAACAAACCCTGCCTCTCATTTTAAGCACATTACCTGCTTAAAACATTCTTAACCCGTGACTTAAATGGATAGATCACCCAAAAATCCAAATTCAAAAAAGAATGTTGGTAACCAAACAGTTGAGAGTAGCCATTGACTTCCATAGTATTTTTCCCCCATACTATGGAAGTCAATGGGTACCGTCAGCTGTTTGGTTAAAAACATTCTTAAAAATAATATCTTCCTTCAGTTCATGTTCAACAGTTGAATGAAACTCATAAAGGTTCAGAACAACTTAAAGGTGAATAATTTTAGTTTTTGGGAGATTTATCCCAGTAAATTCCAACATCAGTCTAAAAGATACGCAATATGCAGGACAGTTGACTGAAAAATCATCATTTACTCACCCACATGTTATCCTGTATGACTGTGGAACACAAAAGAAGATATTCTTTTTTTGTCTATTCAGTGAAAGTCAATGGGTGCCAATATTTTTTTTGGACCCCATTGAGTTCCATTATATAAACAGAAAATCCTCAAAATGTCATCTTTTGTGTCAACAGAAATCCTACAGGTTTGGAATGACATGAGAATGAGTAAATAATGACAGCATGTGAACTACCCTTTAACCAAGCGCCAAAACGGCTGTCGTCTTGCGCAAGTCAAAGCAGAACATAGCAAGTCCTTACATTGGAAACTCGAGCTCCGTCTCTCATCTTGTAGAAACTACAGTCAGTTAAATGTGGCATTCTCAATCCCAGTACATCCACTAAAGTAGGATCCCAAGCTGTGGAGAGGAAGCCGGATGACTGTCCTCTCTTGTCCCTGTCCGGTCTTTATAAGCAAGCAGGAGGATCTCAGTGACCTAATTAGCACTAAGGCCAGGCCTTTTCTTTTTTTACTGCAGGTCGTAGTAATCACCTCAAACAGAGAGATCACTGATCTGACAGGTTTGATCACCACAGGGCCGAGATCTTTCGCCTATATCCCTCATTCGCTGGGACCGCCCAGTTCTGTTTGCGTGAAGCGGCCAATCCCAGACTTCCCTCTTCTGCCACTTCTGCTTCAGGGGGTCCGAGACAAATACTGCTTGTTCTGTGCGGTTACCAAATGACCCAGGGGCCCGTCTCTGGATCAGTCTCACTAGACAACATTGTCTTGTATCTGGTCTCAAAAACTAACTGTCGTGAACCCGGTCGCTCCTCTAATTTGAGTCGATAAGATATCGTAAAGCTAAATATAGGAGGAAATTATTCATTCTGGGTTATGGAGGCGACCTCTAGTAGTGCTTATTATGTTGTCCATGCTAACAAAAGCACAACTGTTGAGTTACTGTTATGGCGCTCTGAGGATTTTCAGAAAAATCCAAAAATGAACTTTTACTGACCGCTGACCAAAAAACACTCAATTGTGTGAACTAAAGTTATGTTTAATTTGATCAAAATGGCTGTTTGCTCTAACAAAAGAGGCGTTTATTTCTCACAATCGTTGATTTAGAAACATTTATTAGATGGCAGACTGTATCGCCCTTCAGTGGAAATCTTAAATGGGAAATATTATCCCATATGCACCGAAATGGTTATTTAAGCCCTTGAAGGATGAACCCGAAGACCAAATCGGATCTTCTATGCCCTTCTGACTGCGCATTCAACAGTTCAGCGGAGGTCTGTCTCTGTTTATCAGCCATTGCAAAGCTCTTTTCATTACGCACACTGGATTTGGCTTCAAAAAAGACCTAAGAGTGTAACTTCTCTCTTATCCCAGGCAAAGGTGAAAGAAGCCATTGTGTGTCTGAGGGCTCATCTCTGCAGTGTGGAAGGGAAGGGTTATCCTGGTTGTGTCAAAGGGCCACATCCTTGACTCGCATCTCCCCTGTCTGTTGTGAACGCAGGATATACGACTATTAACTAATTAAAGCCTGTAATGTGATTGAAGTGATTTTGATCACAAATGCAGTGTAGACAATGAAAGCACTATGTGTAAAGATGCATTAGACGTCATACTTAGACACTCTAGAAGGTTCATTTACTAAACATTCAGCCTGCAGATTATGAGCTAATTTTACATTAACACATCATTAATACATTTTTCACTGTAGGCTTTCCAGCATCCCCTAGTTTAGATGAGATTTGCTAGTTTATAAACCTGTTGTTTTCCACTTTTAATAATGTTTATATATAATAATGTTTTTAATAATGTTAGTAAAATGTATTCATTCAAATAACTTTTAAATGTGTATAGATAGATAGATAGATAGATAGATTGCCCCTTAAGAGAAGAATGGCACATAATAGCAACATATTAAAGTAATAATTGTATTTTATATTATATTATATAAAAGGCACAAAAAGCAACGATGCAGTGACAGAGACGAGCAATGACTGTATGGAAATACATAAAACTAACAAACAGTTTCTTCACCTTTTGCAGATGGACACACAAATCAATTTTAAATGAATATATATATTTAAAAAAATAATCCATTACCTTAATTTAGACTGTAAGTGTATCTTGCTTAGAAAACCTGTTAGTGTGTCTTGAATGGCGAGGTATAATGTATTGTGCTTGTGTTGATGTTGCTTAATTTTGTTTCAGGATTAGTCAAGTTCTGGTTTCACTTCAGAAAAATCTGTGTTTTGAAACACTGGGGAGGGGAGTGATTTTTACCGGCTGTACAAATTATGGACAAAACCTTTTCCTGGCCAAAAGGTCAGGTTCTATAGTAAGCTGAAAAGAGAAGTTAAAACATTGCAATATAAACTTTTAGGATATGTTTTTAACTCTGACAGATGGGAGTTCTTCGTGCTGTTCTTTTTTTAACTTTTGTTTCTGAAGAAATCAGTTGTGCTATACTGAATATTACTCCTTAGCATCAATGCTGTTAGACCACAAAAGTTTCTGAGGGGAAGAGAAAGTAAAACACACACACACACACACACACACACACAAAGAGCAGAATCACATTCACATCAAATATTGTTCCTTTACCTTAAAAAACAGGTTTAAGTTTGTGAATTTATCATTTTATGCTGTGTTCTTGCTATGTTGATGTATGTTACAACAGCAATAAACATATTTGGACAATTTAATCAGACTCAAAAATGCAAACCATCAAAGTATCATTAATTTTAATTATAGCTTTCTTGTATATTATATATATATATATATATATATATATATATATATATATATATATATATATATATATATATATATATATATATATATATGAAATGTTTTATTTAATATTAAAATATTACATGCAATGTGTTTATAATATTTTCTAATATTACATTTTTCTCAATAATAATTTTTAAATATATAGCTCTAGCATCATTTTTATTATATTATTTGAAAGACCTTTTGTTTTCATTTGTATTTTTTAGAGTAACTAAATACTTTTTGCCAGTTCACATTTTGTAGTCATTTTATAGATTTTTAAAACTTGTAATTTACAAAATAACCTTCTACAAAATGTTACAGATATTTATTCATATTTAACAAGGAACCAGCCTAAATATACAGTGGGGCTCGAAAGTTTGGGCACCCCTTGCAGAATCTGTGAAAATATGAGTAATTTTCAAAAAAAATGAGAGAGATCATACTAAATGCATGTTATATTTTATTTAGTATTGTCCTGAGTAAGATATTGTGCATAAAAGATATTAACATTTAGTCCACAAGACAAAAAAATGCCTGAAATTATTAAAATAGCCCCATCAAAAGTTTGGGAACCCTTGGTTCTTAATACCGTGTTCTGTTACCTGATGATCCTCGACTGTCTTTCTGTTTTGTGATGGTTGTGCATGAGTCCCTTGTTTGTTCTGAACAGTTAAACTGAGCAGCGTTCTTCAGAAAAATCTTTAAGGTCCTGCAGATTCTTCAGTTTTCCAGCATCTTTGCATATTTGAACCTTTTCCAGCAGTGACTTTATGATTTTGAGATACACCTTATCACACTGAGGACATTTGAGGCACTCCAACACAATTATTAAAAAAGATTCAAACATTCACTGATGCTCCAGAAGGAAACAAGATGCATTAAGAGCTGGGGGGTGAAAACTTTTGGAATTTGAAGATCAAGGTAAATTGTACTTAATTTGTGTACCGGGAAACATACAAGTATCTTCTGTTGCTTACTAAGGGCAGAACTAAATGGAAAAAAAATTATATTTCAACAAAATAAGACAAATTTGGCCATCTTCATCATGTTCAAAAGTTTTCACCCCCCAGTTCATAATGCATCTTGTTTCCTTCTGGAGCATCCATGAATGTTTGAATCTTTTTAAATAGTTGTGTTTGAGTCCCTCAAATGTCCTCAGTGTGATAAGGTGTATCTCAAAATCATAAAGTCACTGCTGGAAAAGGTTCAAATATGCAAAGATGCTGGAAAACTGAAGAATCTGCAGGACCTCAAGATTTTTCTGAAGAACGCTGCTCAGTTTAACTGTTCAGAACAAACAAGGGACTCATGCACAACCATCACAAAACAGAAAGACAGTCGAGGATCATCAGGTAACAAAACACGGTATTAAGAACCAAGGGTTCCCAAACTTTTGAGTAGGGTTATTTTAATAATTTCAGCATTTTTTTTTGTCTTGCGGACTAAATGTTAATTTCTTTTATGTACAATATCTTACTCAGGACAATACTAAATAAAATATAACGTGCATTTAGTATGATCTCTCTTATTTTTTGAAAATTACTCGCATTTTCACAGATTCTGCTAAGGGTGCCCAAACTTTCGAGCCCCACTGTATACTGTATATAATAGACAATTACATTTATGTATTAAACAAAATAAGTGTGCATTCACTGGGAATCGAACCCATGACCTTGAGTGCCATACTGTACTCTACAAGTCGAGCAACAGGAAGTAGTCTCTCCAAAAAAACTATTTCACAGATTCAGAGTAACTAAAGTTCAACCTGAGCTCCCAAAGTTTTTTCAATAAACCACAATAAGCAGGTTTCAAAACCATTTCCAAGCTTGATTTTTCATTAAAATTACACTCAAGACACATTAACAGTATTTGAACTTAAACTCTCATCCCAATTTCTCTCTCTTTTGCAGCTACGTACCGGCAGCAGTTGAATCTCAGTGATGGAGATGACTTTAACCACACAGGAGTGGCTCATGGTCCTAAAGAAGGCCTTCAGGTATCATGAAAGCAACGGCCTGCAGTCTTGCCCTTAAACCACAACTCAAGAGGAGCTGGATTCACTCAGTCCAATGTGAATGCAACCCGGCTGGGAAAGCAGAAGGATAACAAAACACATGTGTGTGTGGCTTTCCTGAGCTGTGTGTGCAGAAACACTGGCCTGGAGAGGAAGGCATTACACATCAGCTTCCTCTGTATGGGATCGTTCCTGCTCTAGTGGTCAGCCAAAGGCCTGACGGAGGCAGAATTTCAGGTGCTAGAGGCTCTGAGCGTTTTGTTCTTGGTGCTTCCTGTCTAACTATCTTTACAGCCTTGCTCAGCACATTCCCCTGAGAGGTTATCTCTTTAGCACACACGATGTACATAAAAATTAATCAAACGAAACACAAGAGTGGACACACTTGCTTGCATGTGCACTCGTGTTCACTACACCACCAAGTACACTCAAGGCCAAAGAAGTGCATAGTCCTGCTTGCTGAAGCCTCTTGGGTTAAAATTACTGAGCAAAGCTTGGCTGAAGCACATTGTTTTGACTGCTTTTCATTCAATTTTGTCTTCCAGGGCAATTTTTTTTTATATTGCACCATTCATTTGTTGTGTCATTTTCAGCAGTGTCAGTGTTTTCGAGGCGAGGCAGATGAGGAATTTGGAAGACAATTTCCGACTCAAAGTGAAAATAAATAAATAAAATAAGAAATAATCAAATTGTCACATCTATGAGAGATAAAGTCACATTGATATATTTAAATTGGAAACTTATCCTTCACAAAACCCCGCCCACATTAGTGACTGTTGCTATGTCCGACAAACAATACCACTCTCACAGTAAACATCATTTTCTTTAGCAATGAAAAATTGCGCAGCAAAGAGGAAAATTATGACGCGCCGAATTTTGCAAATTTAAGTCCACCAAGTTAATCTACTCTCCTGTCTGATTTGTTTGTTGGACAGATTTGTCATTATGATTGGTCAGATCGCTTTTCAATCAAGCTCTTTGCTTAGGGTCAGTTATGAGAAATTAAGTTGAAATTTTAAGCATTAATTAGTACTTGTGTGATATAAATTTGCAGTTGTGAAATATGCAATCATATTGTGAGATTACAATTAAACAACATAAAGTCATAATTACAAGAAATGAATTTGCAATTGTAATATACATTTGCAGTTGTGAGTCATTATGATACCGTATCATATTGTGAGATAAAAAGTGGCGATTTGAAGAAAATTATTAGCAATTGTGAGATATGGAGATACGAGATTTAAAGTCGCAAAATTTGCCAATTTGTGAAAGGAAATCTAAATTGGGAGTTCTGGAGAAATATTGTGAGATTAAAGTCTCAATTTGGAAATATAATAAAGTTGCAATTATTAGAAATTAAGTAGCAGATGGGAGATATCAAGTCACATAGCAAAATATAAAGCTACAGATAAAATAAATAGCTGCAATTATAAGAAATATCAAAAAAATGTTTTTGTGCTTTTCTGCTACGATAATATAAACTAATCAGAAAAATCAAGCACAGTATAAAACTAGCGTCTCAAATGCTGTAGTTGGTTTGTGGCATATGAACTCTTCTTGAAAGCAAGAAGATGCTTTAGAAAGTGTAGAAATCATTGCAGAGCTCTAAAGTAGACAGGACGTGTGTATCAGCATCCTTTTGTTGCCCTGTTTCCTGTGTTAAAGGAAATGCTGGGGAAAGTTTCTAGTAATGGACCAGAGTGCCTTTGAACCTCTGTGTGTGTGTGTGTGTTTGCCAGTGTTTCTGTATGTGTTTGTATATTTACTCCTTACTGAAATTCCTGGTTGGCCATTTTTCTATGTTTTTCTCTGGGCCCGGTCCAAAATCTCACCTTTGTTAGTCCCACATACAGTATGTATAAAACATGAGCTACTTCCTGTAAGAGTTGGGCCGCTTCTGAGACGAGACTTCAAAGTCCAGCTCACACATCTGAGAGCTGTTTTATCCAAGTAGAAAAGGAATGCATAATAACCAGAAGACTTTAATGATTCATATATAAATTAAATATTACACTCATTTTAACTGTATGGTAGGAGTGCCAAACTGTCCTCCCTGAGCTCGGTGCTGCAATCCAGTTTATCAACAAAAAGACATACTGTATAGTATGTGAAAGATGACCAAAATGTATACGTACATGAAATTCACCTGGATTCTCTTTCATTGAGGATACAGTGACCTCAAAACTGTAACCGCTCTGAAAATTAAGATTTTCAGCTTTGGTGTGCATAAGTGACTTATATTTTATATTTTTATTTACATTTTTCAGCAAGACTTGCATGTCCGAATATTCAGTGTGTGGTCTACAGGCACATTTTTGAATATAAAACTCTGTTGTAAGCATCTTTAGAAGACCCACCATACATGAGACAGGTAGCATATGGCAGAAAAACATAAAAACTATTACTTGTTGGCAGTGTTACACAAACAGCCTCATAGGCTGCTAAAAGATTTGTGCATTTACAAAAGGGATGAATAGAAATTTGGTTCCCCCAGTAAAGATGCGATTAAGTCTAATGTGATTTTCGGTTTAAATCAATTAGCCTCTACTTATTCAGGGACGACAAGGCAAACTGTTCACAGGCACACCTGAGAGGAATTCGCTGTACCCTGTCCCATTCAGACCCAGCGCCCCGGTGCGCGGGCAGATTTAATTGCAGACCCAATACAAACGGCGACTCTAAAACAAATTCGTTGCTATTTTAATACAAGCTATCCGCTTCATATAACACACTGAAAAGTGGGCGTAGTAAATCTGATCAATAAACTGCTTTCATTAGGAAATTGATCCTCAATAATTGGGGGCCGAGCCACTTTTTTTGGACGCGTCTAACTGTATCCCATGATCTTCTAACTCGGCCCCCCACTTTGCACTGATCCCCTTAAAAACCCAAAATGACCAAACCGAATCACATGACTTGCCTCCACATGCCAGACTCACAAAAAGGACCCAGCACTCTCAGAGCAAGGGGTTATGGGTAAGCTGTGCTTTTGAAAGGCCTTCTTTATCTGGGTTTGGGCTAATCACTGGGTTGAATCACCTAAATGGATTTGCCTGCACTGTTGGGTTTTGGCTGTGGAGAGTTGTGTTATAACGACAGATCGTAAGTTAATTTCAGGTCTCATCACTGGGAACTTGGAGCGCTTGAGGACATTTCTGATGTACACAAACACAGCAAACAGATAGAGAGCAATATAAGCATTATTGAATGCATATAAATGTACACAACTTTTCAAAATTTGGGGTTAGTATGTACAGAAAGCAATACTTTTATTCATTAATGATGCATTACATTGATCAAAAGTGACAGTAAATGCTGTTCTTCTGAAATTTATATTAATCAAAAGAACTTGTTTCTGTTTTCAGCAGAGAATATAAGAATATTTCGTGAGCAGTAAATCAGCATATTAGATTGATTTCTGAAGGATTGTGCGACACTGAAGACTGGAGTAATTAATTTACATTTTAAAATATATTAAAATAGAAAACACTTATTTTAAATAGTAATAATATGTCACAATATTAGGGGCAAACATTGAGGGACAAGCCGAAGTTTAATACTTAGGCTTATGCTTCTGTTCAAATCACTAACATTAGGTATGATGAACAGTAAAAGCTATATATATACTGATTTACCTTGGCTGGAAACTATATTATAGACTCCATATCAGACCAGACTGTTTTATTTGAAGTCCGCAAGCTCTCGTGTCATTGTCTGGTCTGTCCGTTGTAAAATAACTGAACACAATCAATCCATTTTACTTCAAATGTCAGGAAAGATTGAAACGGGGGATTAAATTTGGCCTTTAAACAGAGGATCATGTCTTATCTGATTGGAAGATTGTACATAAAGTGTCTAAACTCTTATTTATGAGTGTAAGATGAAAGCTGTATCAAAAGTTTAACAGGTTGTCACTCCAGATATCCGCAAAATTGCTGGCATTATCCTGAAATCTGAGTTTATGATGTGAGTGATCGTATGGCCTGTGGTCAGGAGTAAAATATATTTTACTTTAAAAGTTTTTTTTTTTCTTCCAAGTGCACATAAAGTGCATTTGTGAGCTAAATTTGCAAAGCCCTGTTCAAAAGCTTTAGATTGAGATATATTCATTACGGCTGAAATCTAATTGTGTCAAATGAAATAATGCAATAGCTGTTTAATGAAGACTAAGCAGAAAATTAGATCAACTTTGACCTTACCCGAACTAATAATACGCGGTTTGAAGAGCGACAAAGAAAAGTTTGTGTCCACGTTCTCTTCAAGTCAGTGTCATTTATGTGTGTGTGTGTGTGTGTGTGTAGAATCTAAACAGCCTCCATGTGCATGTGTGGACATATTGTACACAGAGGCACAAGTGTGTATGGCCGTCTCAAACAGTGTAAAAGCTTTCAGTCATCACAATGCACATAAATCTACCGATAATCCACACACACATACAGTAAATTTGTTCATATACACTTCTGTGCATACTACGCTCAACATTCTAGCTCCATTTCTACTCAGACGTCACTGAATTGTCTTCAAATTGTGTTAAATGAAATGCACGTTATTGCATTGCGTAGCTACTGGAAACAAAGGTTTATTCACAAAACCTATAAATATCAGCTCAATGACAGTGTTATCAAAAAGAGGGTGAACTTTTCATATTTCAGACTTCTTCTTTGTTACGACTTAATCAAATGATTTGTAATATCCAGACATTTCTTTAAAGATTAATATACTGATTTTGCGATTTAAATTGGATCATTGTAATTTCCTTCCACAGACCGAACTCTCCACACTCTCTCCCGGACCAAATTGATAAATCAGCAAAGCCTGAGTTGAATTTGATGGAGTAGAAGAACAGACGCTAGTACAAAGTGACCAGTGTGATTGAATGAAAGGCCTTGTCCGTCTGGCGGGAACAGAGGCTGGTCTTCTGGACTGTTATGGAGGAAATCACCTCTGATTTGTAGTGTGTCAGATCAGGTATTTTTAGGGTATGTTTGGAAATCGGTCACATACAATGCGGCTGATACCAAGAGAGAGAGGTTTATTACACAACAGGTGCATCATCTACAGCTGGCCCAAAGAGTATTTTAAGCCACATGTCTGAATGTCATTGGATGTGGGTAACAAAACGTTAAACCAAGTGGCTTTTCTCAGAATTAGCTTCAGGTTTCAAAGCCTTTTTTTTTTTTTTTTGCAACAGTGCCAAGTTTTTTTCATTTATCAGATTTCTAATCAATACTTTGATATAGTTTTCTAATGCAATGAAATTGCATAGGCCTACACATTTGTATAGGAGCAAAAAAAACTCATAATTGACTATTTATAGCAATTATGATTTTATATTTTACAATTTGGAATGTTTCGCAGTATAATCAATATCTTAATATAATGGCTCTCAATTTACTATTTCCCATCTCACATAATTGTGGCTTTATTCCACAAGTGCAACTTAATTTTTGTAGCTAAAAAATGCAAACTCAATTATATTTATTATTAATTATATTTAAATTAGAATGTATTTCTAATAATAGTAACTTTTTTCCTCGTTGCAATTTTATATTTCACAGTTATAACTTTGTATCTCATGATGCAGCTTTTAATATCTTGAAATGTGACTTCACAGCTCCCAAGTTTCTTATTATTATGGCTTTATATCATACAATTGCTTTTTCCTCTCATGATTGGCATTGCTGTATATCTTACGTACGTAATTTTTACTTCATTTATAGTGATTGCAATTTTATATTTCACAGTTATAAGATTCATTTAAATATTTCATATTAAATATTACTACTCAATTATATTCACAATCACAATATTATTTTAAATATTCAGTATGGGACACTGACATCATAATCTCACAGAAATATTTAAGATGTTATAAATAATGTACTTACTGACTTATACCTTTTCCAGTTCATAATTACTGGTTAAGGATTTCACTCAAGTATAAAATCAGTTTTTAATTTTAAATTCAGTTTCTGACCTCAAAATATGACTTTATATGTCATCATAATTGTGACTTTATATCGCAAAATTTTAACTTTTTCACATTTGTGACTTACAGTATCACACAGTATAACCTGGTGATAAAATGTCTTATAAATAAATAAATCTAAAATATCTTAAACTGTGTTCCGAGGATAAATGGAGGTCTTACTGGTTTGGAACGACATGAGAGTTATTAATGACATAATTTTCATTTTTGGGTGAACTATCCCTTTAAGTGTATTGATATTAATTATGCTTTATGTGCCAAACAAAAAATTCCTTTTCTAATTTCTTTCCTTCTTTATGTTTGGCATTTTCACATGTCCAGAAGTCCTTTGAATTCCTATAAACCAGCGTTATGGCATTAACGGCTGTCAGATGGTGATTTTAAACCACGCCACTGCAATGAAGAACAATAACACTCTCCACTGGAGGGAATCCCACATTCTTGAGGGGCTTTCGCTTTTTGTTTCTCATCTCGTTTTTCTCTCAGCTGAGTACTCGGGTGACGTTAATATAAGTCGATGCTTCTCTTTTCATCACTGCAGGGTGCTCCTCAAACCAAAAGCCTGACTTTAAGACCTATTAGGTTATTAATTGGCTGATATGGCACACCCAGGTATGGGAAAACCACCAAAGTCAATCCTGTACCGCGTTGTAGTGAGGTGGAGTATGTTAGGTTTGTAATGAACCGTTATGAGGTACTTTATCTCATCGCATGTTGGCAACTTATGTTAGCCTGTTATGTGTGTGAGCAGAGCTAATTGCACGTGATATTCTAGGACAACAGGAGTCAAGAGCATGAAAGCAGCACTGTAAACGCACATGCTTTTATTTACACACAAACACACACTTTAACAAGCGATGCACAACACCAAGAATAAAAAATATATGTAATATCTTGCATTCTCTGCTCAAAAATGGTTTAATGCTCCCCTTCCCATTTGTAGATATTAATGTAATGCTCTAAATAAAAGATTAAGTACATGATAAAGAGAGAGCTTTTCAAAAAAAGATTTTGTTAGGTTTATTTTTTATTTTTTGGACATATATTGAAATTTATATAAAAATGTTTGGACATCATAGTAGTATTAAAGTATTTGTTTTAATTATGTTTTCTTATGTCCAAAATATGTAAAGTCCAACAATCCAAGTAGCCATTTTTGTTTTCAAAATGTTATGTAAAAAATGCACATGAAATTAATTTCCTTACAAGGACTGTGATTTTATGGCTGATGTCACATTAGTGTGGGACACTTTAGAAGACAAAAATATGAAGCGTAAAATGGCCCGTCACTATACCACATGCAACACCAATGATACAATTATGTGAATGAAATTATCTAGATTGAATTTACCTTGTCAAATGTAGCATAACACTGTCACATTATATGTTTATTATTATTATTATTATACAGCTAGTTTGTAATGCAATTTTTCATTACAGTTTAATTTGTTGCAACACAGGAAAGATTTGATAGATTAAAAAAAAAAACTTTCTCTGTACCCTGAAGTTTTTACATACTGGCACTTTCTCCAAAATAATACATTTTATATGACCACCAGCATATAAACAATATCTGAATCTACTGTGATTCTAGTATAGAAAGCATTAAATGCTGAATTGACTTACCGGACCGTACCAGTTATATTCCAGCATTTTGATTTTACCAATAAGTATCGCTCTTAAAAGCCAAACTGTCGCTCTCTATGGCACAACAATATCACACATTACTTGTGTAGACTCATCTGTGGGTCCCTCTAAGCCATCGACACACACCCCGAGCCCGTTTAGCACTCCTAAGCTTACGAGCTGTTGATAATGAACCTGAACCCATTATTTTGACTCATTGAATTGAAAGAAATGGGGCAAGGAATGAAAGCCACAGGGCCAATTACTGACACTCTTTGATGTATTATTCTCCCTCACTCACTCAAACGGCTCTGCACATTTTGTCTTCATCCTCTGTTTTTCATTAATTATTCTCTTGGGGTCAGAGTTCGTCCGGTTAATTGTGCAGACGGTCCAGCTTTGAGAATGGCAGCGATTCTCCAAAAGCTGACACCCTCTCTGGCTGTGCTCAGATACTTTGCATTATGCCAATTAATCCAAATCTTTGATATTTTTTCTTTCTATCGCTCTTGTTCAACTTCTCTTTCTACCTCTTCTTTTGTCATTTCTAATCTCTGAGAGGGGGTCTTGGTCTGACTGGGAGTCTGTTAGGTCAACTACAGTAACTAATAGTTTAGTGTGGTGACACGTGAAGAGCTTTAGTTTACATACTGTAGAACAACTCATAACATATTGGGGAATGTTTAGTGAATTTATGTATGTATTCATTTATACTTTATGAATTTACCTTTTTTATTTTAAAAATCTTTTACAGAAATCAAAAATTTTACTAAATATTCATAGCAAAAATTGCCGTTCATGAGGGCAACTTAAGGGAAACATTGTTAATAATAAAGTATTAATTTCACTACATTTCATATTTTTATAGGAATGTTGTTTATATTTAATATTATATTCACTCTTATATTAATTAATGATATAATATGATATAATATTTTTTATTTTACTGTTATATCGCCAATATTATATTGAATACTGAATACTGATATTTAGCTATTTACAAATAAACAAATGAAAATAAATATTTTTTTAAACAACAAAATAAAGTAATATAACTACTGTTTCATAACTTTCCAAGTTTTACACTCACTATTAATGATAAAGGATTTAATTGACCATTGGGTTGCGCATAAATAGAAATGTTTATGAATGAATTCCTTCATTATTGATATAAAATAAAAATAAAATTCCCCTGATATTTCTAGATTTGCAAAAAAAACAAGAAACTCAAACATTTTAGTAGTGAGTTTAGATTTCAGATTTCCTCACACCTGGGTCATAAAGGACAACAGAATCATTTCAATTGATGCAAGATGCAGAGAGAACTGATGAACCAGTAAATGTATTCTTTGTGTGCAGTTGTTAAATCAGATTTGTGGTCTAAACATGCAAATCACTGGTATGCTTGACCCGGGGTTAATGTGTTGACTCTTTTAATTAGAGTCTAAGCCATGTTGAACAATTGTTATTTTGAAATGTGTTTATCAAAGGGAGTTAATTGGCTAAAAACACACCACTTACATCTTTATTTGACCCTCTAACTCTTCTAATCCTATTCTTGAAAAAAAAAAAAAAACTTCTATTCATTTACTAACTGTTTATTTTCTTGGGGGGGGGGCTAAATAGCTTCTCTAATCTTTTTACATTCTATCTATTAGTTTTCTTGTTATTTATTATACAATTAACTAAAGCAAAAAAGTCCTCTAACACTAGTTTATTCTTTTTCTATTCTATCTGTTTTCTGATTTTGATTGCTTCCATTGTCCTCATGTGTAAGTGGCTTTGGATAAAAGCGTCTTCTAAATGACTAAATGTAAACGGGGGGTTGATCTGCAAATGCAGTGTAACATGAAACAAGATAATCTCCATATTTCTATTCTCACTGATTTTTAAAGTATGTAGCCTTGAAACAACATGGCTTTTTCCACGGTGCGAGCCAATTGATCACACATAGAATGCTTTCACTCCTGTTATGGCAATGAAAGTGGCCTTTCTTCATGCTAAATGATTTGTATGGCATCTTCCATGAGGATCAGTACAGATCCCAGTTTCTCTCATCTTGCATAAGATCTTCTCAAGTTATATGTAATCAAATTGATTGAATTACTACAATAAAAAGCCTGTTGGGAGCCTGTGGAGAAACCCACTCACTGACAACCCAGAGGATTCCACAAGAGTTTGGAAAACAAAAGGAAAACATCGTTCTAGAGATTAACTTTCCTCAATGGGATGAACAGAGTAATCTGAATGAGATTAGGAAATGCTAATGACGTTCTCCTCAGATCTTGATTGGCATTTATCTGACTTCCTTTACTCGCTAACACCTAGCCACTTTCCTGCTTTTGACGTAAACTGAAGAATGTATACAAAATTGGAAGATTTATCACCACTTTAAAATTTGATTTAACTGATTCCACAGAATAATTCTACTTTTTTATATACATTTTATTTTATAATCTTCATGGTCTATTATTCTCACAAGTGACTTGCACATTCCAACTGGAGACGAACTCCCGTGTCTCAGCAACTGCCAGCAACTACTCAGTGTGGCCGAGCCGTGACTCTGAGACGCCGGCCTGGGGGTTTTACGAGGGCCCCTACTGATACACCATATTAAGGGCCATAGTGGCCCTATTTGATACACCTCTCCCCATCAAACACAGACATAGTCTCACTCTGATCAGAAGCCAAAGGTCAGTCTGGACAGACAGATAGTATCTTTGAAGAGTCTAGTTCTCTTGTCTTTTACCGTTTAATCAATACGATCAAAGCAATTCTATGTAGTGGAAAATCACATGAAAGAACCATCTCATCACAACAGACAATAATGCCACTGTTTTATAATCATGTTAATGATTAAAATCATGTTTTGTAATAATAATTTATCATTTTATTATTATGATTATTTATTATTAATAATAAAATATTATTATAATTTAAAATAAATTATTATTATTATTATTATTATATAGATATAGCCATTTTGCTTGAAATGTGATCTGCATGTTTTTGTCAGATTCATCTCCTGCTCACATTTGCACTAAAGCACAAAGTGGAAGTAAACATTTTGAAGGTTTATTTTACTATCACATTCTTAAAAACTGCTGGGTTATTTGTTTTTTACCCAAATGCTGAGTTCAGCTGGTTGGATCAATTTTTTGTGTTATTTTTAATATTTTTTACCCAGGTGCTGGGTCATCTTTAACACTGGGTTATTTTCTCCTGTCTCCGATCAAATAACCCAGAGTTACAGTCAGAGCACAGTCCTCTATAGGAAAGAGCGGTTCTCAGCGAAATAAAGGTTTGTGTACATTTTATTTCATTTATAAAGTCTTTACTGTGTTGTAAATTATATTATTTTAAACAACGCAACATAAGGATGAGGTGTCGGGCAGCAGTGGTCATTTAGCATGATGGAAAAGCCTTTTGCCTTGCATAACATAAATGGATTTTATTTGTTATTAAACTGAATATAATTTAATTTGATGTAAAAATATGTTCTCTAATCTCAGTACTGTTTGTTTATGGGCAGGTTTTGGAGTCAGTCACCGTATATTTCAGCTACGAGTGAAATGCTGGGTGGCAGTCTGAAGATCACAGTTCCCCAGTGAACAGCAGCCCTTCACCGGCTCAGATTTCAGTGACACACAGGTACGCGTTGAAAGTAAATTACAGAGAATGGTTGAATACACTTAAAATGCTTTAAAATTAAAAAAAGTTTATGCATGTATGTTGAGTTTAAAAGTATGTAATATTGTAAACTATGCTGTATGGCATTATTCTAATTTAAAAGGGACATGGCCATAATCAGAGCATTTTGGCTCATACCCTAAAAGTGTCAATTTCAACAAGCTATGAAATATCATCTGTGGGGTATTGATAATTTAACTTTTCATTTTTTTATTTTTACTGGGGTACAGTAAAATACTGTATCAATGCATTCTATGACACCTTTAAATAAAACAATCCAGCATGGATTAGAATAACTCGGCATGTGTTCTGTCCAAGATTTACCCAGCGCTAGGTTGCCAAATAACCCAATTTTAGAGTGCAGGATTTTATTTAAAAATTAAAATGTAAAAAGTAAAACCTTTACTGCTTGTAATAATCCCTGTGCACCTAAATAGACCCCCTCCCTCTTAACGTCCTGTCTAGCCCTCTGGCCAGATCAGACCCCACAGGTGCCCCAGGGCACAGCGCTCTGCCCCGCTCAAGGCTAAAAGCATACACTAGCATATATTCCATGCACTGAACCTTTTTCCTTTGAATCCTATTAGTGGCTGTACTTGGTTTAACTGAAAAAGACTGCCGTCTTCACTCAATTAGGCCTAATAGGATTACAGGGCTGGTATGGGACGGGCGGTTTAAATAAGACAGGAATTTTGGCAGACACCTGTTACATGTACTGCATTATTCTTATGAAGGACATAACGCTTGCTTGTTAATGTGGCTTGAACATGCCAGGACTTCAGTCACCAACTTTGTTAAGGCAAGAATGAAGCTTGTGGTAAAATGGCCGATCACTTGTTTCAGGCCTTACTTGATGCAAGTTGCATCTGCTATTCAAGCATTTTTCAGCCAATTAATGCATTGAACACACCTGCCTAGATCTGTACATCATCTGACATTGCATGCACTTGCAGACACGTTCGAAAACGCCTTCACCTGCCATGATTTCAAATGCTGTGTGAACATACTGTAAACTTTGTATCAACTTATTTAGCAAGTTTGGAGAACAGCAATAGATGGACGGACGCTGAAGTGCTGGCACTTGTAGCAAATGCCAGTAGTTGTTGGAGATTGTTAGTCCTCCTTTCCATTCTTTCAGGAGCTTTTACGTATACGTCGACATTCCATGACCATTATTTTGAAACCCTCGAGACAACAAAAAACAGCTCCGATCACAGCGTCCTTCATCCTCCTGTTGTTAACGCTGTTCTTCGTTTCCGTTGTTGAACGCCACGCACAAAATACGTCACTGACGACCAGCTTATGTCAAATCCTAGCACACACTGTTGGTACGAATGCAACCCTTTAAATGTTACTGGAAAATAGTTTGTGCAAAATCATCCCTGTACTTTAGTACTGTACATTTAATTCTGGAACTAAAGCAGTGCGAAAGGCCCTAGAGTACTTCTGCTCAGAGTCAGTCTAGAAAGGAAGAAGAGTGACGATATTGGACTGAGTCACTCAGCTGTCCTGGAAAAACCCCATCTTCTCATGTTGCAATTGATTGCAGGCTGTTTGTCATAATCACTGCTGCTAATTCGGCTTCCTCTCACTGCTGATTCACAATAATTGGAAGTGGATTTTCATGGTCATTTTCCTCTGCTTTTATTTCCATCATTCTTTCGTTCCATTTGTCTTTCTTTTCACCCTTTTCTTCTTATCCTGGACAACTGAGTTCATGGAAGTTGTTTTTGTGATGCGTTTATATATGCCACCATGTTTCCCTAGAGCTGTGCTTCACCCACCCTGCCTTAGAAATGCTTGTTCCTTGCAAAATAGATTTCATAGCGAATGGGTGCATAAGTATCAGTTTTATTTGTATATCAATTCAATCAAGTTCTATAAATGCATAATGCCAAATTGCTTACTTTTTGGTAGTATAAACATACACTTAAACTGGGACATCCAGACATTTAATAAGCTGACACAACACCAATAAATGCATTTCTATAAATTAGTGGTAAAATACATAATTACCGATTTGTTCTTATATACTATGATGCACATCTCCGTTTTTGTTAATATTTTTATTTTCTTTTTTATTTATATTTTCTCTTTTCATTTTAATTTCAGTTAAAGTTTGAGTAATTTTGTAGTGTTTTTTGTCTTTTATATTAGTTTCTCATATTTTGATTTAAATATGTCTATACTTTATATTTTTTATAGTTTATTTTATAGTTACTTTTTATAGTTTAATCCATTTTTGTTTTGTTTTATAGAAATAAGTAAAAAAAAAAAAAAATTTAGATGTTTTATTTTTTATTTCAGTTAATGTCTATTTCAATAATTGAATTTTGTGTGTACTTGTTTATGCTACATTAAGGGGACCAAATGTCCCCACAAGGATAGTAAAACCTGACATTTTTGACAATGTGGGGACCGGCCTGTAGTGTGTGATGAAGCTAACAGGTTTTCTGTAAGGGGTAGGTTTCGGGTAAGGGGACAGAAAATACTGTTTGGTCAGTATAAAAGTAATTAAAATCTATGGAAAGTCTTCACAATTTAATTTAATCTACGCTACACAACTGCCTGTCCCATTATACATCTGTTGACCTTGCCTCCTCCTGCCAGTCCAGTGACTTCCAGAATGTCAGACAGAATTTAGGTCTGAGCCAGACGGGGTGGGTGGTCCCCTTCACAGTCTGCTTTGGTCCTATTAGTCAGTCAGGATCCAAACATCACCCCCAACATCTCCGTCTCCTTATAACACATCTTCCCATAACCCCTCAACTCCACGACTTGCCTTTGACACACTCGAGATAAACCGTATAGACAGGGGGTGTGTAGATACACACTTATACATCTGCGCCTTCATGAGTGAAAGTGTGTGTTTACGTCTGCTGTAGCCTCAAGGGACAGAGCGCTTCAGAGAGACGAGACTCTTTCCTCCAAACACAGGTAGTGCTGCAGGGTTTGAAATACACAGCCCCACACCAAAACACAGACGCACACACACACACACACACACACACTTTAACACATGAAAGGCCTCTTGTGGACCAGAGCAAACACAAGGCAGCTTTGATGTGCTCCAGCCTCTTCTATTCCCTTTTTATCCCCTAAAACTGACTGTTGCTTTGCTTTTCCGTCTGAAAACCTGATTTCTAGCTTTCTTCTTCTGACAGTTTTTAAAAGTGCAGCTGAAGTATGTTTTTCTTTTGTCTGATCAATTAAAAAAGATCATAACTCATATAATAACAAATGACCACAAATTAGATGTATTATTACGAGTCTTTTTTTTGTTAACATTTTTTAAATATAAAGTTACCTGTGATAAATTTAAGTTATTTTTTGTCATTTAAAAATAATACATTTTATAATGAAATAAAAATATTTATATAAAAAAAAAATAATTAAACCACTAACACTTGCATTCTCTATTATTTTCTATTCTTTCAAATTGTTTTCTTTTTATTTAAAATAATAATTATATATATATATATATATATATTATCACTATGCCAACTTTTGCCAAAAAAAAACAGGTCAAATATCTGAGACAAAGTTGATACTTTTATAAAACATAACTGAAAACTCAGTGAATCTTCTGAACTATTCAAAATCAAGCAACTCACAAAACTGGCTTTTCCTTAATCCTTTGCAAAAGAAAAAACTAAAACAAAAAAACATAGAAGTGACCGAAAATATATAGAAACAAACTCACACCCAAGTTCAGGACCTTTTGCTTTTTACAGTCAAAATAAACACTTGTCGAATGTGACTAGTGTGATTACAGTAACAGAGGTCTTGTGTTCTGTCAGCACATAGTGTGGAATTACGCTCCGAAACAAAACCACCAGCAAATCCACAGCAGCGGAATTCCAGACAAATGAGTTCTGCCACACAAAGGGCTGTTTGGGTGGTTTCTGACTCAAATGTGCGGACACAGGCATGCATCTATAATCACATTATGAGGTTAAGTGTCAATGCGGCAGAAAGGACAAAAAAGAATGATTTGGTACAATGCATTTCACACACGTTTAATATTTACAGTGTTTACATGTGCAGGATGTGCTGTTAAAGAAATATGAAATCTTAGCAGTTATTTATTCCTGGTATCTAAGAATTTTTATATAGATTTGATTTGTTTTATATGGCACATTGATTGTCACCCTGTCACTTATATTTTTATATATTATTAAATCTAATATTATTCATGTCCTTAATTTATTAGAATAAAGTCATAATCCAATGAAACAATGTAATAATAATAACATTCACATACATGCCAAGTGATTAACTCTCTCTCTCTCTCTCTCTCTCTCTCTCTCTCTCGCTCTCTCTCTCAGATCATGTGTGAGTTATTGCTCCCTCCACCCCAAGATATCATTTTAATTTGTGTTATGATGCATGTAACTAAATTAAGATCAGCTGTAATGATGCTGCCAGAACTCATGGGTGCTAATAACTGCCAAATAAAGATTGACTTGGTCAACACAAAACCCAAATTGATCTAATATATGCTGTGAATGCCACTTAACTCACAGTTCCACCTAATAATATCAAGACATGTTGTCCAAGAAGACATACTTGTAATCCAGAAAAGCATTCAGTTTCATAAACTCTTAAAATGTTGTATTTCACAATTTCAAAGGGTTGTTGAACCAAAAATGAAATTTAGCTTAAAGTTACTCTCCCTCAGGCCAACCAAGATGTAGATGAGTTTGTTTCTTCAATGTAACAGTTTAGGAGAAATTTAGCATTGCACTTTCTCACCACTGGATCCTCTGCAGTGAATGGGTGCTGTCAGAATGAGAGTCCAAATAGCTGATAAAAGCATAATTCCAGTTCACCAATTACTTTCTGATTAAGTGAAAAGCTTTCATCAAGGCATTTTAACTTTAAACCATCACTTCTGCCTATCAGCTGTTTGATGGCACCCATTCACTGCAGAGGATCCACTGGTGAGCAGATGATTTAATGCTAAATTGTTGCAAAGAAAAAACGAACTATTCATTTAAATGCCATCAAGCAAAAACAAAATGATGTGTTAGTGATTTTGCTTACCTCCCATCGAGTCCAGGGCCGGGTGGAGGGCTGACTGCTGGGGTAGGGGCCTGGGTTTGATTCGGTGTTGTAGGTGTAGGGGCAGGAGGAGAACGAGGGTCCTGGGACCCACTGGTTTTGCTGGTTTGCTAAATTAGTCGCAGGGGCCGATTCAACAGTGGAGAATGACTGGAACATTGTGGATTCCTAATGCTGCACAGTGAAAACACAACACGAGAGATGAGCGAGCTATCAAATGTGATATGTCACTGTATCTACATTATTTATATCCTTTTATTTAGTGGATTTAAATGTGTTCATTCAATGCTTGTTTCACTCAAATTTAGCCATTTTCAAAACATTCTGCTTAGATTTAAATCTTGAACAAATCTGTGTGACATCTGCAAAGATGTTCAAATGAATTTAAATAAGTGAGTTGAGTGTACTGTCCCTTGGGTTCATCTGAAATCACATTTGAGGGAGGTTTTCTTTCAGCCTGTGATCATGTTTTGCCATGCGTCTTTGTTTAGACTCACGTCAGCTCTGTATGAGATGATTGAAACAGAGCTGGAATAATGAGAGGCAGCGTGCTGCAAATATAGTCTCTCAGTTCATCTGTCACACTCGATCAGTGATTTCAGTGTAAAAAAAAAACAGCTGTAGATTCTCATCTTAAAGGGACGGACGGTTTGAAAGTGTTTTGAATCATGTTACACTGTCATTATTGTGATTAATTATTGAAGGAAATTTATAATGATTGTTTGATTTTTCATTTTATCATACTATCTAAGTGTTTTTTTTACAGAAGAATATCAATACTAAGTCTAAATGATTGGCTTGGAAAACATGTAGACATTGCACCATTCTTCTTTATGATTACTTGTTCTGATTTGATTCAGTCTTTGTGTGAATATTTTTGGTCTATGATGATGTGCCGAGCTGGAAAGTGGCTGCAAATGGCCTGTTGTTCTTCAGCGCTGATCCCACACTGGTCCTGAGGAGAGGACATTGTCCCTGAGACTGTGGCATGACCGGCTCTGATGGACACAGATACCACTCTGAGATCTCAGACGTAATGGGCTTATGAGAACATGTCTTTTCTGCGGGACAATGTGTGATTTGGGCCGTTTCTCCTGAATGATGAGGGGCTAATGAACTTGACAGACACAGGGATGACTGGAGGGAGAATCACGCAGAGCTGGAAGTCTGAGAAAACTAGGTCGCCAAACTAAAGTCCACTCAACATTTATCTGTCTGTCTGACTCTCATATCTATCTATCTATCTAACTGTCCTTGTCTATTTGAGTATCTGTCTCTCTCATCCTGATGTAGCTACACTTTAAATGATACATTTTAAAAAGCTGTTCGCTTTCCATGTTTGACCACGGTGCATATGCAAGGAATGATTCTTCTTTATTGTTCGACTCTTCTACATGCTTTAAATTCAGATATTTGATATGCTGCGATATGTAGGTATGATGTAGAGTTATGCAGCTTGAGGATCCCATTGTATCGGCGAGAGATCAGTGAGGCCGTGACGCCTCACACAATCAGAGAGGCCACGCTGAGAGCCAGACAGCACTGTGAAAGGAAAGAGCTCCATAATGGAGGAGCAGGAGGTTGAGCACAACGTAATTGGCAAGTCTTCCTTCTTTTTTGCTCACACCTCTCTACTTCCATGCATGGTGCAAGTGATGTTAAATTGCCTTCTCTCTCTGTATTCCCTCATTATTTCTCTCTTCCTGTCAGCATTGCCGAACAGTAGAAAATGCGATCCTAGACACCAGTCAGACTCGGAGATGGACTGAAATGCTGCTCAAGAATGTTCCTGTCCATCTGTCAGCATTCCGGGGACAGAGCTGCTTTTAGCTTCCTTCATTTGAGACAATCGTCCCGGTCTGTGCTTCACTTGGGTTTGTGTCCACATTGGGTCACTATTTGTGTGTGAGCCTCTCCATTATGAGCCGAGTAAGTATTCCTCCCAAAACAACAGGGGCATTTTATAGAGCTAATACTATAATGAGGGAAGGTAATGACACTAAACCAGAGTTTTTGTCACAGGCCTCTATGTCTGCAGCAGAGCCGATGTTTGACACATTCAGAGGCTAGAAATCCCAAGCCATTTTTCTATTTACTACAATTTACCAAACAGTAAAACCCTATATTTGGCGTTCATCTGGATTCAAGGGGCATGCTGGCAAACATGTTGTCGTGCTAAACCCACAACCTGCTGCATTTGGCATGTTGATTTACATTTTTTGTAAATAATTAATTACTGGTGCTTGCTGAAGCTTTTTTTTTGTGTGTGTGTGTGTGCATTTTGCCCATACGTCTCATACAGGTGATCAGGTGTTTTCCACTTAGGATTTAGGCCTTTTGGATAATAAAACAAATTACAGTAAAATGCATTAAAGATAGTTGTCATATCTAGGGACCAGGGTCCTCATTTATCAACATACCACAGTTTCACGCAAAGTGTGTGATCTACCGACTTGTATGTTGGTATGTGTGTAAATATAAAAAAATATAGAAACTTTTCTACGCACCATTCATAAATGAGGCCCCAGAATATCATGGGAGTAACTTGAGCCAGTAAGCAACAAGGTGACAAGTCATTCTGGCACTAAAAATCAGCTTTTTGATGATAAACGTGGCTTTTCTCCCTGTCAGTGTTGTTGATTTGCAAATGGGTCATTTTTGGATGTCACCAGGGTCGAGATGAGGTCAACGAGACACTGGTGAGCTTTAACTAGTGATTTACAGTGTATAGTAAAACCCTTCAGGCTTATGGGTCATTGGTTAGCTGGTTGTGTAGGTGGAGACAAGAGAGTATAGGATATACTTCGGAATTGTAGCCTCAGGTGAAATGCGTATCAGCGCAAAATGCCCTCAGAGAATAAAATCCTGCCATGCTCTTGTTAAAAGTCTAGAGAAAGAGTGTTAGAGTATGTATATGTGAATGTATGTGATATACAATGTGTGTGAGAGAAAAAGAGAGATCTTAGAGGATGTGTCTCAGTCTGATGAGCTCTCCTTTCCCCCCGGGCTTCATTAAAAGCTTTCCCTCAGAAACGGCCTTGTGTGGCAGTTTGCCCCTCCACCAGCTCTGGGCTGAGACAAAACACTTGTTTCCTCTCTCTCTCTCTCTCTCTCCCTCTTTCTTTCTCATGTCTTCTCTCAGGTCCTCAAAAGGCTTTGTTACAGGCTTTTCAAGTAGAAGCACCTATTTATTTGCTCTTTTCACAGTTAATTCTTGGTTTTCTGCTTTCCTCAGATGCCGAGCAGGGCTATGGTGCTTCGCCTGTGCTCGGGTCCCAAGTCACTGAGTCTGGATAATGGACTGACTTAGAGATGAAGCAATGCATCTTAAACACACTCAAATAAAAGCTGTTGTAGCTGGGTCATTCCTACAGTGCATTAAACTCAGTTTTTATTTATCACATGTCTATTAAAAAGTGGGGATGAGATTGGGAAAGGTCCACGAGCCAGGACTCGAACTTGGGATGCCCAAAAAAAATAAATAATAATTATTATTATTTTTTATTTTTTTTATTATTATTCTTGGTAATTTTTATATTTTATTATTCATTTATTTTGCATTTTTGTCTTTTGTCTAACCAAAATGCTTCATACAAAACATGTTGATACTTTAGCTAGTTACCCATGTATTCTGATTCTGAAGTATTATTAAAATATATATAGTACAGAAATTATATTATATTATAGTAGATGTTAATTAACTTTTATTGCATTGGATTGCAATAGCATGCATTTAAACATTTCTTGATCTTTACTGCAAATGTTCGAATAGTTCCTACAGTGCTCCCTCTGGGTTCGTTCGTCATCTCTGTCTGTAGTTTCTTCTAGGAGTTCATTAGTACAGTGCTGAGGATTTAGATGGCTGGAATGAGTTTATTTGCTTTGGTGATTTTTCATGTTTAGTGTAATCTGGCAGCTGTAATAGAGCCTGTCCAGACAGTTTGACTGTTCAGTCACAGTCTCAGTTGTGTATCTCTGTTGTAATCCTGTGAGGGATACCCACTGAGCTTGCATGTGAAGTCACTGTTTGCATTCCCCACTCCTGATGAACCCAGATTTTGCACATTTTACTTACACTCGGGTTCACTACATTAGTGAGAAGGTAATGGGTTTTTGTATGTGATGTCACTCGGTGGGGCCATAAAATTTATATGAAACCAGGGAAATACTTGCCATTAAAAGAGTAGTTCGCCCAAAATAAAAATTTGCTGAAAATGTACTTGCCCTCAGGGGATCCCAAATGAATTTGTTTTTTATGAATAGATTTGGAGACATGTATTTCATCAGTTGTATTACGTCAGCTCCTCTGCAGTGAATGGGTGCCGTCAGAATGAGAGTCCACACAACTGATGAAACACAATAATCCACTAGTAATCCACACCACTCGTCCAACAATTAGAGTCTTGAGCAAAAAGTCTTTGTGCTAAACAAATAGATCATAAAGACATTTTAAGTCCTCTATCCTTGATATTGCTTTCTTCAGTGAAAAAAGTAATCTTGTCTGAATCAGGAGAGATGTATGCACAGATCAAGCACTGTTTACAAGTGAAAACAGTACAAAACATTATTGTTATAAACAAATATGTCAGTGGATTTCGATGTAAAAGGACAACGGGATGGACTTTTTGACTGGAGGAAACATTTTTATAGATAATGGACTCGTATTATGGATTTGCTGAATTGACTCTAATTCTGACGGCACCCATTCACTGCAGATGATCCACTGTTGAGAAAGTGATATAATGCTACATTTCTCCAAACCTGTTAGGATGTAGAAACAAACACCTCTGCATCTTAGGTGGCCTGAAGGTGAGTACATTTTCAATTTTGTGTTTTATAATGCGATAAACTTCCCCCCCACTGCTGTTGGTGTTTTCTTGTGCACCCTGTTTGGGGAAGTTCTTATTATGTTACTGGCACATAGTTCAGATGCAGAAGAAACAATATTAGCAGCTTTTCCCAAATGCACCAGAAAGGGAAGTTAAGGCTTGTGTTCGTGTCTGTCTAGCCGGCGCTCTTCTCGAGTCAGTCTCATCTCAGACATGGAGTCTCGATCAAACCCAAGAGCCACAGGAAACATTCAATGTCATCTCTGATTGGCCAAGGTTGAGCAGCGCCTCACCTTCCCATGAACCCCTCCGCTGTCACTGATTGGACGAGGTGAGCCGAGCCTCACTTGTGTCTGAACCCTGCCTCGTGTGATACGAGAGCTGCGACAGACTCAGGGTGGGTGGACATGTTCTCGAGGGCTCTCCAACCATCGCTCGCTGTGGAGAGCTCCTTCATCACCACGCTGTCATGAAAGCACTACTCATAAGAGCACCAAAACCGCCTCTCCTCGACAAGGCAATTCAGACTTCCTCCCTGTCATTAAGCAATATGAAGTCTGGAATGTGAATGCCGAGATGTTTGATTCCTGCCCTTTATGAACTTATCTGGGCTGGGTGAAGATATCGCACTTGAATGTCGGAGAGGAACCCAGTGTATTACAGCTTTGACTGCAGTTCCTCTGATTCCCACAAGAGGACACTGTGTAGGCAGCATGAAAGTCGGCTTTGAAAACTTGAGAAGATCTGATCTGATCTGATCATTTGCTTAACTTTCAGTTTTTATTTCGCTTGCACAATGAAACTCAGTCTATTAGGCAAACATCTTCAATCATTACACAGTTTCTTAAAGTGACTCATTTCTTTCACAGAATTATTATTCAATTTCTTTTTTTCTTTTTTTTTTTTACTTTTCGTCAGAAGTATCAAGATAATTTCATTTTGAATAAATATATAATAAAATGTGAAGATGATAATATTACAGTAGTGTTTATGATTGTTAAAACGGAATGCATTTAATATAAGAGTAATATAATATTATCACAGTATCTTTTAATCATTTAGATTATTTATGCAAAATACTACTACTACCACTAAAAAAATAATATAATAAAATTATTAATGTATTTAAAAAAAATTAATACATAACATACTTTTTTCTGTCAAACAATTGAACAAATCTGTGAAATAATGATTAATTTATTTAGCAGATTTTAAATAATATTTTTTAACATTTAAATTTGTGGGAAGAAGTAGGATGTCAAGATCAAGTTTTTTAATAAATCATTAATTTATGTAATAAAATGTGCTGATAATAAGAATACACTAGTTCTCAACATTATTTGCATATATTAATATAATATAAATTAATAATATTAAATGTATTACTGTAATATATAAATGTGATCTTGGAGCTGGGGTATATTTGTAGCAATAGCCAAAAAAAACATTGTATGGGTCAAAATTATGGATTTTTCTTTTATGCCAAAAATCATTAAGATCATGTTCCATGAAGATATTTTGTAAATTTCCTACTGTAAATATATTAAAACCTAATTTTTGATATGTAATATGCTTTGCTAAGAATTCATTTGGACAACTTTAACGGTGATTTTCTCAAGATTTAGATTTTTTGCACCTTCAGATTCCAGATTTTCAAATAGTTGTATCTCGGCCAAATATTGTCATATTCTAACAAACCATACATCAATGGAAAGATTATTTGTTTAACATTCAGATGATGTATAAATCTCAATTTCAAGATATTTTCCCTTATGACTGGTTTTGTGGTCCAAGGTCACAGTTGTTGTTAACGCTGTTCTCATGAGAGCTTTCTTTTGCATGTTATGTAAAAATGTTATGTCTACACCTCTCTTTCTCAGGACAGTGGCGATCTTGTGACCTTTCAGAGCTGGGTGGGCGATGGTCAGATATTGAGCAAGCGCAGCTGTGTGAATCAGAAGTGAGTTTCTATGACATTCTATGATGTAAATTCCATTTACAAATGTGAACTATGTAACAGTACTGAGAATGTTGTTAACAGTGAAATTCAGCTACTCTTTCAAATAATAATAATAGTAGTAGTAGTAGTTTGGGACTAGAGTTTAGCCCCATTGTAGCTTAAAGAAACATTAAAATAAATATAGATATGAAAGAAAAATGATCATTTTAAAATGAAAAATCATTAACAATAATGTTGCACTTTAAGTACTGGGTAATATAAGGTAAGTACTTGTGTTTATGGGCAGGTTCAGGGTGAGGACCTAATCATTGTATTTACTATAATAATTACATTGTATGAATATTATTACACTGTGCTTCCAAAAAAAAAAAAAAAAAATCTTCATAAACTTTAAGATCTGCTAAATTATTAATGATTCCTGATGGGTCTAAAAGTGCTCTTTTGTTTAGTACATCAAGCTCAAAAATCAATATCACTATTAATTTTCAAATAACATAATCACTTAAACAAATATTTTGTCCTTTTATGCTATATTTTAAGCCTAGCGCTCCCTTTGTAGGATGTCTATGTGATATGGTTATATGGGATATTTTATTTATAACTATATTAAGTTATATAATCATATAATTATAATGCCTTGTTTTGTCAATTTAGTTATATTTTAATGATTTGCTGTAAAACAGTATGACAGAATCTATAAAATGTAATCTAAATATAAATCTGAACATAATATTTAATTAAATATCTGTATTTAAATACATGCATATGTGAACTAGGGTACTAGTAACTCTTGTTAAAGAGTTAGTAAACTAAATGTGAAAAGAGTTAGCGTTGTAAAAGATGTTTTATGTGAAAACAATGCAGCAAAAATGAGATCTGAATTAATTTTAGGGTTCATCTGAAGCTAAAGCCACTGGAATGATGGGGTTCTGTTCAGTCCATCTCCATGTCTCCTAACTTTATGCACACGCTTTCTAATTTTTCCTCCTCATACCTTGTGTCTCAGATTTTTGACTTATCCATTATCTCATTGTCATTCAAATGTTCGATTCCTTTGCCTCTCTATTTTCACCTTGTCTGTGTCTCGGATCACCTCTGCGTGCCGCCTGACATTGATCAACACCTGCGAATCTCCTGCTCTCAATTTCTCACTCATTCTCTCTCTTCATATAAATGACATTAATCTGTGGATGGCTCTTGCTCATCTGTCTCTGATATCTCCATGTGTGTTCTTTTCTTTCTTGCCTCCACGTGTCTGTGGTCTCATGAAAGATTCCCATATGCTAGTCTTCAGACGCTCAGCATTATTGCCCATCGACCGCACCGCACTTCTGCTTTATATCTCTCCTGACATGCAACATTATGTAATGCCTGGTATGAGCGACAACTGCTAAATATGAGAATGTTTGTTTCCTGGCCCCAAGGTTTGGTTTATAAATGTTTATTTTTCTTCTTTTTTTATATTCATAATTTTATTTTATTATTTTATTTCATTAAGTTTATGGATAATTTACTTCACTGTATCTTACTTTTAATTATTTATATTTTAGAATTAGCTTTCATAATGTTTTTCAGATTTATTTTTATATTTTATTATTTTATTGTGTTACAGTGGGGCTAAAGGAAATGTGTTTTTCTGGTACAAAAGTGAATAAAAATATTATAATTTTATTATTTATAATTATTTCTTGTTTAAGATTTTATTATGGTGTATGATACCATCACTGAGCTAAAGAAAAAAAATATATTAGTCCCAAGTCCCAAAGTTGGTGAAGAATATTTATTATCAATTTATTAATAAAAAAATGAATCATAAAAATAATATTTGTTTTTTTATTTCATAATTATATTCTGGTGTAGGGTACAGTTCAACTGAATAAAATATTTTCTGATCCCAAATTATGTTAATTTAATATAGATTTATATTACAATTATATATTACAAGTAGAACTTTGCATTGTAATTGAAATTTAATTTGGACAATGAAATGCATCTAGCATAAATATGCTTTAGCCCAACTATATGCTATACCACAATAAAATTATTAAATATAAAGAAATCATTAAAAAAAAAAAACATTATAAAAACAAATTCTAAAACATAAATAATTAAAAATAATAACTTAGTACTTAGCTGTTTATTTGATTTTCTGTTCATTTATTTTTTATTAAAATTATTAACAAAACTTTGCAACATTAAAAATTTTTAAATCTTTGATCACTTTATCTCAAGCTCCGACTGTCATTGCACATATTGAAATGTTGCCGTGCTTAGTGACGAGGTGTTTTAGAAAGGAGTTTTATATCTGGGTGCATTCAGCCCATTGCACACTATTTTCTTTGTCCATGCTTTTCAATCACCCTCATATGGCTAATTGTTCTGAACAATCATTTTAACTGTCAAATATAAATCAATGTGCTGTTTTTGTGAAGTCATACCTCGTGTTGTGATTGTGACAGTCACTCATGTGCCCCCACCCCCATAAGTGGCTCCCTTTAATATGAATGCAAAGGAAACCACATCCTGTAATGTGTGAAAAATCCCATGATAGATGGAATTTCCTGTATGTAAAACAATATACGGTATGTGATGAGACCCAATAGAGGAAGTTTATTAAAGAATGTGGTGGAGGCACCCGCTTCTCTATTTTTTGTTTTTTAATAGTTATCCTTTTTTTGCCATGTCACTTTGTTGCTGTAGACACTAATCTTGCAAACACAAAGCGATTACTAGAAATGCATTACTCAAGAGCAGATTCAGAAAAAGCCCCTCCCAGAAGATCTGTTTGACATTTATTTGACATTGCAAACACTTTTATCTAGATCAACTAGTAGCTTTTTATTAGTTTAAGCATTTTGGAAATGTAAATAATCAATGCCAACTGACTGAAGATGATGCATATCAAAAGCATGCCTATTGCATAAATGTAAATGTATTAGTACCTCCAGAGACATTTTAGTACCTTTTTAAAGACTAAACATCCACTACTTTCGGTATACAACAAGACATTTTAGTAAATGATTGTAAACATCTTCACTTTGTATGAAAGGACAACATGCAGTTTTAGGATTACTAACTGAAATATTAATCCTTAATGCGCGTCCTTAGGCAGGTTGGATAGATTTGTTTCTTGTTGATTATTGTTTCAAAAAGTGATTCTGTGATAAACTGGCAAATTTGGATAGTGTGTGTGTGTGTGTGTTTGTGTGTATTTACTGAAGTATTGTTTAAATGAGACCATTAAATTACAGTATATATCTGCTCTCTCATAACATATTATAGCGTATGCATAAGCATCCCTGGTTACCGGACATAAACTTCTGTGTAATATTTCTTCATCATAAACACGTAGCAGAAGTAGCCAGCTAGGTGAATAGTTCTTGTCTGTGTGTGTGTGGGAGATAGAGTTTAATGAAGGATATAAATTACCTGTGATTGTCGGCTGCAGGTGTTTTTTCTGTGAAGTCAGCGGTTGGTTGATCTCTTGCTAGAAGATCAGCAAGACTTGATCCTAGATAAATCTTTATTTATTTCCTCTTTTTTTTCGTCCATGGAACCGGATGCAAATGGGAAGTCTCTACACTTTCTGACATGCATCTTGAACTTAGAAAGTGAGATGTTATTCATTTTTTATATAAACTTTTGCTCCATAATTATTAGATTTAATAGTATTTGCTGTATATTGTTATTTTAGTGTCATGTATATTTTTCTGATTGTGTTTTGTGTGCGTGTGTTGTAAACCACACAGTGTCCCTATCATTAATTGTTTCGCTTACTCTGATGACTTAAATGTCATATGAGCCGTCATTATTAACATGACGTTAAAAGACAAAATAGAAATGTCATTTGGGTTTGGTATCATTTTTGATGTTTTGGAAAAGTCTGTTATGCTCAACATGGCTTGAATTATTTGACCAAAATACAGTAAAAACAGTAATATTAGAATTTAAAAACAACATTTTCTGTTTTAATGTATTTTAAAATGTCATTCAATCCTGTGATGCAAAGCCACATCATCCTTCAGAAATAAGGACATTTTCATTCATCCAGGATTCTTTAAGGAATAAAAAGTTGTATTTTAAAAACAAAAATCTTCTGTAACATTATAAATGCCTTTGATCAATTTAATGTGTTTTGATGAATCACAATATTCATTTATTTTTTAAAAACTCTTACTGACCCCAAACCTTGGAAGGATAGTGTATTAGATTCCTATTGATTGATTTGATTTGATATTATTCTCCAATTTAAAAATAAACCATCAAAATATGTTAATTAACTTATTTAAATGTTACTAAAATATTTTTCTCTTTGAGGGACTAGATGTGAGCAGCCAGTTCAGTCTCTTTCTTAAGCTTGCATTTTTTTTCTATACTGTAATTTTAAAATAAAAAAACCTTTTTGTACTTTAACTCAAAGATTATATTTGGTGAGATAACTTCCCTTGACAACCAGCCCCTTCTATATATTGTGTGTGTGTGTGTGTGTGTGTGTGTGTGTAGCAATTTTGTCAAGAAATGAAAGATGTGCTTGACTTGAGACAGGCATCTCAGTGTTTAGAGGATTATAAGCAAGGAAAAGATAGTTCAAAGCTGGAAAAAAAAAAAACTTGTGAAGCGTTTTAAGTGTCCCTTTACCCAGCGCCCTCACCTCTATCCCAGAATTCCCTTTGTCCAAAAGTTTCTGGCGAGAACAAACTTCCCCCCACATCTTCAAAACCTGATCACTTTGCTTTATTCTGATCAGTGTGCTTCACGTTTCTCCTCTCGGTGTCAGAGTAGTCAGGAGATAAAAAAGCAGGAGGGAGGGAGGGGTGTGAGGGGAGACGGCTTACTTTTTTAGATGCCAATTGTATGTGTCTCTGTGGCTGCCTTACCTGTGTTCCTTTGATCATAGCTGAGCATGGAGTGGCGTTTGATTCCAGGGCTACTTTGACAGCTCGCAGGCTGGCAGAAGCCTCTCGGATGACTGGAGATCAGAGAAGACAGGCTGGAAAGCAGAAGTCCAGCTGAGAGAAGATCAGAAGAGGCACAACTTCAACCAGAGCTATTGTGAAGGAACGTAATGGCTTAGATAACTTTTTCCCCTCCATCTTTTTTACTTGTGAAAACTTACCCTTCAGAATTTTGAATTGCCCACTTTAAGGTCTGTGGGGCTTTGTCTGGCTTTGACAAAAGAGGCATGTTTCTCTTTCCGTCTTGTCCTGGAGAGCCTGATCTGTTCAAACAGTGTCACTCCTGATTCACGTTCTCTTGTTTTAAGCAGCGCTGGTTCAGCCCGGTTCACTTATTGTAGATGCACACACTATGAAAATAAAAAATATAATTCAATGTACAAATATGCATTACATACATTACAGTCAAAAATTTTATGTAGACTTTGTTAAATCTGCATATGTGTCTTTGTTTGATTTTGGTTTATGCTGGTGTGTGTGTGTGTGTGTTAGGAACTTGCTAATTAAAATTTAGAATTTAAATTAGTGTTTTCTTATATGTGTTAATTTAACTCAACTGTAAATCAGTCCAGTGCCGTCTGTGAGCCAGTAAAGCATACAAAGGGCTCTTGTGGTGTAATGTCTCCCTCTGGTGGCGGATGTGAGGAACATCTTGCACTGCATTATATACATTTTAAATCAAAACGACTTAATTAACCTGAAGTTCATTTTGGTATATACTGTTGCTCAAGTTATTCCAACCCTACATTAATTTCTTTCTTCCGTTGAATACTAAAGAAGGTATTTAGAAGAATGTTGGAAACCAAAGCCATCAACTTAGTATTTTTTTATTCTAAAGTCAAAGGCTACAAGAAACTGTTTGGTTACCAACATTCTTCTTCTATGTGTTCTTTAGGGTTCAATAAAAGAAAAGAAACTCATATAGTAAATGATGACATAATTCTCATTTTTGGGTGAATTATCCCTTTAAGTGGAATTGGAACGCAACAAGTGGAATGTGAAATGTTTTTTTTTTTTTTCAGGCTGAGAATAACCACAGCTGGACATCGCTCTGGGACGCTCTGGGACCTTCTTTCAAACACATCACAGTTATCCAGCTGAGATCAAACCAGCAACCTCTGAACTTTACACCTATTTCTTAAGTCTTGCTTCAGGTACATAATTAACAACACAAAGACATTAAGAATATAAAAACACTCGATTTTGCATAGAGCCTAGACTATAACAGTTTGGGCACCCCTGCCTAGACTATAGCATAGAATTCCTTTCAGTTTAAGCCTAAGTAAGGTGGTCCTCCAGAAGCAGGATTGGATTCACCTGCTGTAAGCAGATCATCCCTCTGAAGCCACAAGTGTTTAATGATTTGAAAGGTCTGGATGCTCCCTAAGAGACACTTTTTTGAGGTTAGCGACAACCTTTTCAGAAAACACCTCTGATGTCAGTTGCTGTGTCTCATATTAAAGGCTGCGCCCTCTGGTGGTCACATTTGGATGCTGCGTTTCAGTCTCTTCTGAAATGAGGCAGTGTCAATGGTGTATGCGACCACCAGAGGGCGCAGCTTCTCCAATAAAACCTCATCACAAGAGATCAGCTTTCTCGAGCCTTCAGCTCTGAATGACTTGATAAAGTTGAGGTAGGCTTGATAAGATCCTCCAGATGTAGGTAGACATGCTCATTTAGAACTAATGGGGTCTACATTTTAAAATCAGTTTTATTACTAAAGCGCAGAAAACGAAGTATCTCAATTCCCTCTTAATAAGATATATTACTGGAAGATAATGACATTTATTTATTTATTTATTTATTATATATATATATATATATATATATATATATATATATATATATATATATATATATATATATATATATATATATATATTTATTTATTTATTTTTATATAAGTAGCCTGCTATATTGATCTCAGTGATTTACATTACAAGACATCAAAATATCATCTTTCTTTTTGGCCATATAAATAGCAGCAGCTGCACCATATTCTCACTATATCATTAGCATTAGTCAAGCAAAATACCGTAAGAATTATGTATACACGTAAAAAAACATACATTTGAACTGCTTAAAGATATTTATCCCCTTGACGAGCTATAGAGTCGAGACGATCCGGTTTACTGCAAAGATCTACTATAAACTAAAAACTATTCTAGTAGTCATAGCTTTAAGTCGTGGCTGTACGGCTGGGACATTCCAACACTTTATGAAACTTAATATGAACATTTTAAATGCACTTTTCTCAGTCGTTTGCACATTTTTTTTAAATTGCTTGGTATTCTCAAATTAAGTTACAATAGGATAAAGTATTCTAACACATATATATTATTTGAATTATATAACTCTATCAAAGTTGATATATAATTCAACTTTTACAAAAGGAGTCAAACACATTGGCTGCGTCCCAAATGATGTAGGCCTAGTACTATGCACTGTGCAAACTGCACTACTATATAGTATACTAGCATACTATATAGTTTGTGATGCATTCGATTCATTTTGTACGAGTAGTGAAAGTCATCTTGGACTTCCTTCGAAAGAAAGTCACATGAGAATGAGCAAATGCCAGTTTTCATGTGCAGAATTGTGCGACCTAAAGAAAAAATATATATGTTGTTAATCAAACGTACATATGAAATGCATATGTTTATGTGCTGTTCACCAGGATACATGTTGTGCTGGATAAAAGAGCCGAAACCTCTAGTACAGATGAGTTTATTACAGACCATTACCGTGGACATGTCATATAAAGGGATATAGCGGATCCTTTATACTCTTTTTAACACTGAACTACATGATACTGAACATGCGTGTTTTTTGTTCTAAGCCCTGAGACTGAGAGATTTAAAAAAACATACAAGCTTTGGCCAATGAAGAGAAAACCATTCTGCACAATAACTCTTCTGTTCCTGGTGTGATATGCAGTTTTGTATCGGAGTACTAGTTTGACGCATAGAAACACTGCTCATGTATAAGAAGATCAGAAACAGCATTTTAGCCATCGATTTTCAGATCTTTGGCCACCATCATGGCTGTGACGGGGTGCAGCGTTCCACGGTGCTCCTTAAAAGTCTTCACTGCCTCATCACTGAACTTGGAGTTGTAAACTTCCCTAAAGGAGAAAGAGAAAAGGAGGTCAGCAAGTGCACTTTAAAATAGCCTTGATGAGCTCTGGACACTTGAAAACAGAAGTGTGCACGTTTGCTCGCTGTTGCAAATGACTATGGACTTCTCTAAACAACTGTATGAATTTACCTGAAGAGTGGGCGAGTGAATTTCATTCGGCCCTGTTCTGTAGCCATCTTCAGCGCCAGGGGAACGGCTTCCTCCCATTGTGCCCTCACACAGATGCGCAACCACCTGCATAAAACAACCAATTTGATACATCAAATACTAAAATATGTAATCATATAATTAAAAAACCACAACAACAGGGTGCTTACCTGAAGCGGATCTCAGCATTTTTAACACTGTTCATCTGGTAGACCTCCTGCATCTTCTTCACATGGGACAGAGGAAGGGGAGCCTGGAAATATGTGAAGAAAACAGACACATTTTAAAGGGTTAGCTCACCCAAAAATGAATATTAGCCCATAAATTACTCACCTTGAAGTCATCCTAGGTTTATATGACTTTCTTCTTTCAAATGAATCTAGTCAAACGTTATTTTAAATATTGTCTTTGATCTTTCAAGATGTTTGATGTCATTTAGCGGGTGTTGCACTGCATCGCTTCATGAGAAGCTTAATAAAAAGTGCATTCATTAAAAGAAAAAAAAGTGTCTCACATGGCTCCGGGGGGGTGAAAGGCCTTCTGTAGTGCATCAATGTGATTTTGTAAGAAAAATATCCATATTCAAAATGTAATATTTACTTTAATCTAGCTTGCGCTCACTGTTGTAAACAAAGCAGTTCCAGGGGAATGACATACAGTATGAGGTCGGTGTTGTGCATGTGCTGGTGAGTCTCGTGAAAACCAACGTTTGTTTACAGGAGCAAAGGAAGCAAAGTTTCTTTATTTTAGCAATGGAAACCCAGTCTCCTCTTGGCTTATATCGAAATACTCCGACATTCTTCCTTACAAATCCTCGTTTTGTACTTCTTATTAGTGACCGTTGTTTTGTTTCGATCTCTCCCCTGCGTTTCCACGTGTGTCACTTCTGAGCGGCATGCTCAAAGCTGACCTCATACGTCATTCACCTGGAACTGCTTAGTTTATAACTGTGAGCGCAAACTAAATAAAAATGATTATGACGTTTTGAAGATGGATATTTGTCTTACATAAACACATCGATTCGCTACAGGAGGCCTTTGTTCACCCCCCGGAGCCATGTGAGACGCTTTTTTTGTAATGGATGCGCTTTTTATTAAACTTCTCATGGACCAGTGGAGTGCAACACCTACTGAGTGGCATTAAACATCTTGAAAGATCAAAGACCATTTTTTAAATAACTCCAACTGAATTCATCTGAAAGAAGAAAGTCATATACACCTAGGATGATTTCAGGGTCATTTTTGGGCTGATTCTCATTTTTAGGTGAACTAACCCTTTAAGACTACTACTGCTTTCAGTTCCTGCATCTTTTAATCTGCAGCACTAAATGTGTCACATAGCTCTGCAACAACATACTGAGACATTAAGACTAAATTAGATTTCCACATCAAATAAAAATTAAATAGGTATCTACACAAAAAAAACAAAAACAGATTAAATATTGAAATAATATATTTTTTAAATCACATTTATACAAAAATGTGAACATTTCATGCTTAAGTGCTATGCACCCTGTAAACTTTATTTTTTTTATATAATTTTATATATATATGTCAAATTAAAAAAGGAAATTAATTATAAAATAAACATAAAATCACATTTATATAAAATGCGACCAGTTCTTTATTATGTAAAACTGTCATTTAAGTTTTACATTGAAAAAATAAGTATGAAAAATATTTAAATTGTTATTAAATAATTGAAAAATAAATATAAAAAACTAAAACAAATGTGCAGTCTGTACATTAAATTTACATATATATATGCAAATGTATTTCTTTCTTTTTTTCACCCCTTTCTTTCTTAGTCGTCTTCACATTAAAACTTTTTTTTTTTTTTTACAGTTCAGAAGGTGCTATGGTCAATTCTAGGATGTTCTTGACAAAAATATATACTGTGTTGATACTGTAGTCTCTAGACATGACTTTGGTCCCTCCTTCAATTTAGGATTTTAAAGTATTTATTACCTCTTGGAGCAACAAAGCCACAAACTCAATGAGCTGAGGAGAGTTGAGTTTCTTCACGTCTGCCTCAGTGAAACTTGCCAGGTCTTCATCTTTTGCCTTAACAGAGAAAAAGGAGGTTTAGCCTAAAACTCAATGTTATTTAGAGAAGCTTCAAAACTGTGACAGGCTTTGGTGTGGTTTAATAGGAGAACGGCTCACTTTCACCCATCTCTGGCACAGAGCAGTGCAGGCATCTGCCATAGAGGTATCATACCTGTGCACAAAGAGGTCAAGTTAAAATCAAATCACACAAACACACACACACACTCCAAACGTGTGCTCCAGTGCTCACTGTGGTTTGACTGGGGGCATTCCTGGAGTGTGCATCCATCCATTCCAGTCCACTTTATTCAAGATGTCCACCTGACAAAGAAACAAACACAGACATTTAAACAGGAAATAGAATTGGTTTTAGAATTCTCACAGGATTTTTGGTTGACCCCATCGTGAATGTTTCCTAATTACTATTATAATTTTTTTATGACAAAAGACTGAAATGATTATAAAAACAATGTGTATTCCTATATTACTGGGCTTTATTTGGCATCTTGCATACAATAATTATGCATTTATATGTTCATGTACAGAGTGAATCAGTTCTCACCTTGTCTTTGAAGTAAGTGAACAGATAGTTCTTCCATTCCTCTGTGGTTACACTGCCATAGGCAAACAGCTGGATGTAAGACTTCACGAAACCCATGAAGACCTCTAGAATTAAAGGCAGAGAAAGTATTTTACTTTTATTGGTTTAAACATTAAATCTTTAAATGCTTATTTATTTACACATTATTTTGAAGATATAGATGTTGTATGTATATATATATATATATATATATATATATATATATATATATATAATTATTTGACTTATATTGTCATAATAAATATAACAATTATAATTAACTTTTAGCTTGCTTTAAGTATTTTAAGATATAAGATTTAAGCTTGCTTTAAATATTTAAGTATATTTGATTGGTTGTACATTTATCTAAATATTATACATTAAAATTAAATAAAAAAAATAATAATAATTAAAATATTATATTAAATATTATTGTTGTTGATATTGTATATACATTCGGTCATCATGGAAAAAGTACTATGAAAGTCAATGGATATCATCCACTATTTGGTAATCCACATTATAAAAAATATATTCCTTTGTGCTAAACAGATGAAAGAAACCAGTTTAGAGGTTTGGAAACTCATGAGGGTGAGTAAAATAAATAAATAAATAAATAATAAAATGACAGAAATTTCTATTTTTCACTTTAACGCTTGACCTACTTTAAGCAGTACTGGCACTGTAAACTGGAGAGGAGAAATCATTTTGTGTGTACCTGGACCTCCCATCAGTTCCTCCAGATGATAAAGCAGAGCGAATCCTTTCTCGTAGGGCACAGAGGAGAAGGCTTCATCCACGTCCACCTCATGCAGACTCGGGACCAGGTTTGTGAGCACATTATTCGCTCCATACTGTTTGACCTACAGTACAAAACGATACAGCAGTGACTTGATTTGCCAGTAAACTGCATCAGGATATCTAAACAGAAAATCACCAAATGACAAAAAAGTAGTTGACATAATTTGCATGATTTGAGAATAATCTGCTGTCATTTCCTGTGATAATCAGATAAAAGTTAAGTGTGAAATCTATGTGTGACTTACAGACTCTTGAAGTTCTTTCCACCCTCCGATGCCTTTAAACTGCCTGAGCTGTTCACTCTCCATACACCTGGCAATCATTCTCTCGATGTACACCGTATGACCCTCATTCAACCTGCAGAGAAAGACATTTGTTACAGGGGTCATATCACAGAAAACAGGATCTTTCTAACTTCTGATCGGCATATTCAGTGTGTCTGCCTGACCAGAAATGCTCCCAGGTCCTATTAGTCACCAGGTTTCCCGTCCAGCTGTGGGCAATCTCATGAGCAATGACCTGCAGCAAAACCAAAAGCACAGGGTGCATTCAAATTAGCAGAAGATATGTGATTTAGAACAAATTCACAGTCATTAACCTAAAAATGTTTTGATGCACAGATTACTTACACCAGCGAGGGATCTGTCTCCAGCCTGAAAAACACAACGAAAGAGTAAGACCATCAACAATATCCATATATTCACTTGTTATTAGTACCTTATAACAATGCAACTAGCTAATTTTGCACTTTATATTTGCATTTTATACCTTGTCTGTAAACTGCCTTTTTATATCGTATTAACCGTCTTTGTTGTATCATTTTGTATATTTTAATTGCCTTTGTTATATAATTTTAATTGTGTAGGACTACAGATGGAAATTAGCATAATGCTAAATCTGGTGCAGCCATCTTTTTAATGTAACTGCACATTGTAAATAAACTAAACAACAAACTACAAACATCTGGTGCAGCCATCTTTTTAATGTAACTGCACATTGTAAATAAACTAAACAACAAACTACAAACAAACACTAGTTTTATTACTTTAATTTAGTTTTAAATATTTTATCTTTGTTTTTACACTGATGTGGTTCTGGTATGTTTTTCTGTTAATTCATTAAATAATGCATTATAAAACATGTATATTCTATAAACATGAACAAAATTCAGGGTTATCACACTTTTTGACAAATTAATTTGACCTCTCCAGTTGAACAAGAGCAATAAGTAGTGAATTAATATAGAAGAGAAACTTTACTCAGAAATATACATTTACTTTAGAAATATGCATATTTCTTAGCATTAATATATAAAACATTATAATATATTATATAATATATTTATCTTGCTTTGGCTGCATTTTTAACAAACAAAATAAAGAAAAAAACTATAATATTATGAAATTATTACAATCTAAAATTTGTAAAAATAAAATTGTTTTATAAAATGTAAAATATTAAATTTTAACTTATTTCTGTGATACAAAGCTGAATTTAATCATTAATTAGGCATTACTAACGTCTTCAGAGACATGATCCTTCTATCATTTTCTTTTTTTTTTCATTTGCTGCTCAACAAACATTTCTTAATATTATTAATGCTGAAAACAGTAGTGCTGCTTAATATATTTGTGTAAACCATTATACATTTGTTTTATGGACAATAAATAGAAAGTTCAGATGAACATCGTTTATTTAATTATAGAAGACTTACTGTCACTTTTGATCAATTTAATGCATCATTGCTGATTAAAAGCATGATTTTTTTTTTAATCATCTTGAGACTAAACATTTAAAATAGTGTATATAATTTTGTAACACATTTATTTGTGTTTTATACTGTAAGTTCACAGGACTTGTTCAGAACCTACGTAGACCGCGATTGAACACTTGTTAACTTTAGTCTCTAAATGTGGCTTTGCATGTCTGTGTGAACGCATCTAATAGTTGCAGAAGGCTGCATATATTTATGAAGAGGAATTTTACGGACCAGTACAGTGGGAGTGACAAATGTGAGGCAGGGGTTCTCCATGCCCCCGTAAGGAAAAGATGGAGGCAGCACCAGGAGATCATATTGGCCCCACACATACGGCCCTGCCAGACTCTCAGCCGTCTTTAACATGGTCTCAGTCTGATGAACAGAAAGCAGCAAACAGTGTTATCTGTTATTCATATTACAATTCAAATGTTTAGTGGTGTAAAATATGTTTATCACAATCTGTCTTAAAGGGATAGTTCACCCAAAAATTTAACTTTTGTGTTTTGATTTTTAACTGAAACCAATGGTCTGTCAGTCTTTTAATGTAAGTGGATGGGAATCACGGCTAAAACATACAATACAACAAAAAAAAAACTACACAAACAAAACCAAATTAAACTCCACGGCTCGTGCCAATACACTGATGTGTAAAGACACAAAACGATCGGTCTGTGCAAGAAACTGAACAGTATTTATATAGTTTGTTCCCTCTGATTCACTCAACGTGCAAACTGTTCAAACTCTCCTGAGCGCGTTCTCAAGCAGGCACGTGAGGAGTCTTCTTCTTGCTTTATGGCGGATCGCAGACTTATAAGTGCATTACTGCCACCTCTCTCAAATCGACCATTGACACACTATCTACAATCTCAATTAAGAGTGTCAATAGTCCATTTGATAGATAGGTGGTGGTAATGCACTTATTAGTCTGCGATCCGCCATAAAGCAAGAAGAAGAAGAAGTAGACGCCTCACGAGCCTGCTTGAGAATACGCACAATAGAACGCGCTCAGGAAAGTTTGATCAGTTTGCACATTGCGTGAATCAGAGGTATAAAACTATATAAATACAGTTGTTTCTTGCACAGACAGATCGTTTTGTGTCTTTACACATTAGTGTATTGTCACGAGCTGCAGGGTTTCATTTGGTTTTGTGTTTTTTTTTTTTCTATGTTTTAGCCATATTTCCCATCCACTTACATTATAAGAATGATAAACTGCAATGGTTTGAGCTAAAAATCTCAGTTTGTGTTCTACTGAAGAAACAAATTCATCTTGGATGCCCTGGGGGGTAAGCAGATAAACATAAAATTTTCATTTCTCTTTAACATTCAAAAGTGTCAAACTCAGTCTAGAGCATCAGAAAAGATTCCTCTCACCTCTGAAAACTCAAACGCTGCCTCATCCACATACTCCTTCTCAGACCAAACTCTGGATCGGGGGCCGATTTCCCTGTAAACCGCACACAAAGATCATTTACACCTCATCTAGGAGGTGTGCACATAGATCTTAAATGTTTGGAATTATTAAGATTCATCTCTTATGCTCACCTAGGCTGCGTTTATTTAATTAAATGTGCAGTGAAATTAATAACATTGTGGAATATTTTTACGATTTAAAATAACTTTTTCTATTTTCATTTATTTTAAAATGCAATTTATTCCGGTGATCTCAAAGCAAAATTTTCAGTGTCACATGATCCTTCAGAAATAAATCTAATGTATCTACTTAATGCTCAATAAACATTTCTTATTATTATAAATGTTGAAGACAGTTGTACTGCTTAACATTTTGTTCTGTTGCATATTATTACGCACTACCATTCTACTCAGCTTTGACTAAGATTTTAAGAATTCAATACTTTAAGCAAGGATGCATTCAATTGATCAAAAGGGACTTTCTATCTTTTAAACATTCCATCCAAAAATCAGTTTTAAACTGATGAACTAGATGCATCAACTGTTTTCAACACTGATTATAACATTCTGCTGGCATGATCTGCCCAACTCCATCCGAGCAGATCTTCAAGAAACGGCTAAAGACATCTCTTCCATCTACACTTGAACTTCTAACACAAGAAATATCTATTCTATTTCGATTCAATCCACTTATTTTCTTTTTATTTATTGCTAATGCCATGTACAACTGACCAGGACTTGTCACAGCCCTTATATATTGTTGCTCTTTTGTGGATTTGCTCCTGTTGTCCTCATTTGTAAATCACTTTAGATAAAAGGATCTGCCAAATGATCAAATGTAAATGTGAATGTAAAAAAAAAAAAAAAATCATTGTTCCAAACTTTTGATCAACAGTGTACGTGACCATTTTTCCACTGTTTTATGGCCCTTTTGAATTAAAACAAGCTATGTTTGCTACTATACCTTTCTATATATAAATTACTTCTTATGATTGGCCAACCAATGTGAATGTGAAATACATCAGCCACGAGTAACAACAGCCACAACTGAATGCTGAATATGTAAATATGGCTGGTCATATGAAAATATGAGCATGGTTCTAAAATCAAAACTGGCAAAACAGAAGGAAGACAAGAGAAAGAACATCAGAAGAAAGATCACCTGCTTTCCAAAGCGCCAACAACAATAGCAATGAGGTAAGAGGGCATTGGGACCTGCAAAAAGAGAAAAAGATATGAAGACAGCATTTGGAAAAACAACTCTTCATAAAAAATAAAAAAATGTGACGCTGACCGGCTGCCTGAAGCGATAGATGACCCGGCTGCTGTCGCTCGGATCTGGTTCCTGACCATCACGCAATGCACTCATCAATGCCACCAGCTCTCTGGGGACAGACACCTGAGACACAGAAAAATGTTCCAGTGTTACCGGCAGAACTACTGTGGATTTTAATGAGTTTCCTTTTAGTTTAGATGGTTTTGGCATGCACTTCAGTGCTGCTTCATTGAGTATATAATTAGTTCTTCAAGCAATTCATGCATGTTACCTGAGCATAGTAAGTGTGCTTCACTGATGGAGTGTCCTGACAAGGCACCATGGTCCTACAGTGAATGGCCTGTTGTAGGTAGAGACAGTCAGAGTAAAAAAAAAGGTTGGAAACATTTGTTTGATCACATTGCAAATGCATAAAAAACACCATATTTAAGGTTAATTACACCAAAACTCAAGTTATGTAATGACTGCATAAATATTAATATTTCAAGGAAATTGCACATGAACCACAAGTCTTCACACACATGTGCTGTGGTGGAAAGTGTGATAAAATGAGAAATGGTGACCATTAATTGGTAGAAAAAAATAATAAAAACCGGTACACACAATAAACTGAATCTGAGATTTTGGATGATTGTGATGTCGTAGTCCTATGCAAACACAAAGGTTTAGAATTTGCTTTCAAGTTTAAGGCTTGTGGTATAAAATCAAGTGATTTCAAAACCTAAAACTACTTTCTGTCGTCTTATTGCATTTGAACATTCAAATGCATACTTTTTTTTTTTAATCAAAATGCCATCTTGGCAACATAAATGCAACTAGTTATGTCTTAAGTGAACATAAACAGCAGGTAGAATATCAGATTTGTGTCAGATTTTGGACCTGTGCATTAAGCCTAATATACCTGCTGCTGTTTGTGTCATTTAATGTTAATCAAAAAACCAAAGACATATTAAAACAGTGTCTAACATTAAAAAGCATAGTATTTTTATATTAAATTTATACAGGTAAGATTTTGTTGCCGTTGTTTCTTTTTTTTATCTTATGTGGTATTTCTTATTTCTGGTAGACCAATAGAGTTTGACGTTTCCAGCTAGGTCCATTTCATTTGTGTCTTTATTTTATTGTATTTTTGTCCTGTTGCTTGTAATTAATTAAAATTTTTAATAAGTAATTAAAAATAGTGATACAAGTTTTGGTCATATGATATCACCCACTCATAGCGAGGACATACCTGGCACTGGCTGAAAAGGTATGGATGTTTTTTCCCAGCAGTCTGTTTGGGGGTCAACCACTGCAGTGCTGTAGCACTAGGAGATGTCTCATATTCGATCTCCACAATCACATGTTGCCCACTGAAACACACACAGATAATTTAAATACAAGTTGGGAACAATGAGGAAAAACTTTGCATCGAAATTAACAGGACTGTCAAAGTTGACTTGACAAACTCATCAAGAGAGTGAGTAAATTTTCACCCAATTCATTTTAAATTTTTGGGTGAACTATTCCTTTAAAATGAATGCATTCAATTAAATATGATGTTTAATTAAATCATATATTAATGATGTATTAATATAATATAATTTGCATAATAATAAAAAAAAAGTTAATATATATTTACTTTATAATAATTAAATATTCTTCCTTTGGGGAACTTGGTTAGATCAAGACAAATTTAGCTCACAGACGATAACTTTGTTCGCAAAACATAGCATGCATTTGCAGGCATGTTTTACGGTGCATTTATCTTGTTAGTGAATCACTTAACACAAATAACTTAAATATTAGAAGTAGAAAACCAAACTGCTTTTCCTTAGTACAGAACAGGTTTGTGTCAGTACCGTGAGAGTTCAAAAGGCAGAGTGATCTCTAGCGGGGATCCCTTAAATTTATGCTTATTCCCCAGAGCAAACTGCGCAGCCTGGCCATTTGCAGAAACCTTAAAGATCTTCAAGTCCTTGGAGTCCAGCGTCTAGAAAGAAGGATCGAAAGTGAGAGAGAGAGAGAGAGAGAGAAAGAGAGAGATACAATATTAATCAAACAATATATACCTAAATCTGTTTAAAAAATTGATATAATAACAAAAACTGTATATTTACGGTGTATGGCTTAAGTTTGCAAACTTCATGTTTAAATAGGCGTGACTTTTGATATTCAATAGTAGGTATTTTATGGTTGAGGTAACATCTTGTCAAAACAATTCATGGAAATCCATGTTTGGTATATTGGTTTTCACTTCACACCTTTGAAATGCAAACTGCATAGCAGTTATGTAAGCTTAGATTTATCTTTATTAAGTGCACCTGTACAACAAGTTCAGGTAAAAGTCTATCAATGTGATCTGGACGATTCTGAAATCAAAGTTCAGGTCAAGTGCAGTAAACCAGGTACACAGTACGTGACTAATAAACCTCATTAATGATGAGATACATTTTACATTATTGACAATATGACAAGAAAAGAATACGCACATGCATTTGCAAACGCTGATGGTTGAATAAATGTATCAAATTTATAAACGACACACTTTAAATGCGATTAAATGTCATCAAGTTACGCTGCGGATTTAAATACAGTATCAAGTTCAGGTAGATATGCAACCCTACTGTTACTGTAAGATAAGCATATTTTACATGCATGGCTAAACCTTATAAATGAAATAGTATTAGCTATTAGTAGCGATCTTCTTCAAGGAACAATCCATTAGATTCTAGTACTTATTACAAATGAACTAGAACAATAATAACAATGTTAAAGAATACAGAACACTGCATCTTACGCACACATAGGTGTGTATGTGATTGTGAGGTGTAGTGATTAAGTCAAGCAAACACAATGACAGCTTTGATGAACCAAATGAAAACTGTACCAGAGAAGCGAATTTATCCTCCAGAACTTCCACAGTCAGGGCGACTTTTCCTTTGAGCACGTGCCTGTCAAAGTCAACATGGTAAATGAGATTTAAGTGCTTGGTGGCGCACTTGGAGAGAGAGGAAAAGGAGCTGGGGTCTGACACAGGAGCCATGGTTGAGACAGAGAACACTCCGCTCGTGCTGCGAATGGATTTTAACCCACACACATTCACGTGACACCGGTTGGGTGAACGGCATCATGGGAGTTGTAGTTCTTCTGAGCTACAACCACGGCGAGAACGATGAACTACTGTCCTCTAGCGGCTGAGGGTGTTCATATAACTCAAATATGACCCTGGACCACAAACGCAGCCGGAAGTAGCTAATACGTTGATACAAATACAAAATTATAGATTTTAAGTAAAGATTTTAGGATAGAGAGAGAGAGAGCGAGAGAGAGAGAAAGAAAGAAAGAAAGAAAGAAAGAAAGAAAGAAAGAAAGAAAGAAAGAAAAAGAAAGAAAGAAGAAATATTTTTACACTGTGACATTACTGTAATGCACATAGGCTACTTTCATGATTGTAATACAATACAGTAACGCGGAAATTAAATAATCTAATGTTTAAAGTACAATGCAGGTATATTTATGCAATTCCCCACCATGCTTTAATTTCATGCTAATTTAATAAAAATGTTTCACATAATTTTATAATGTTTTTTTTTTTCTTTATCATAATGCCCCCTCTGCTATTAATATTAATTCAACATTAATTGTTACTGTTAAAGAAAGATTGACCGGACTTCAGTTCTTTTAAAGACGTTCACAGGCGCTTGTTGTAATGTCTTTACCCTCCACTAGATGGCGGCAAATGAACAGACATTTTAAATAAAGGGTTATTACTGAGATAGTAATTGTTTTCATATGCCCCTTAAAATGTCAGTGTGTGAACATCTCAAGTGGACGGACTCAGGCATATTCATGAATATCAGCCATTCAGTTATTACATTAGCAACATCAGTTAAATCAGAATTTAAAGAAGAGGTCAAGAGACTGGTCAAGTGTGTGTGTGTGTGTGTTTGTGTGTTTGTGTGTGTGTGTGTGTTCTGAAGGATCCGGCTTCCTGTCAGTGGACAGTGGATATCCCTCCAGGAAGTCGGAAGATGGTTCCACCCCCCGAGGAGCCCCATACCACTCATTTACCAAGACAGAGATTTATTTGTAGTTGCTACAGAAATATAGATACAGGCCTACGTTTTATTATTTGAGAGGCACTTTATATGCTAATATCACTTGTTTGTTGCATTGTTGTTGTCACTTGTTGCATTGCGCGTCTACAGTATTTTGATATGCCAATAAAGCATATTCGACAAGTATTTATTTATTTATTCAGTCATTTATTCAATTATAAAAAAAAAAATTCATGTGTATATTTGTGGGAAAATATCATTGTAATATTGTTAAAGCACTTTTAACGAGGCTGGCGAGGCAAGTTACCCACAATCATATTCTCAGTGCAAATTAAAATGTATTAATCTAGCTGGCTATGCCACAATATAAATTAAGAGGCTAACTTAATTTTAAAAAAAAAATTTTTTTTTTTTTTTTTTTTACAAATTACTACTCATTTTTTGTCTAACAGAATGTTTGAAATTCTTTAAAAATGCACAAAAGTCATCATTTCAAAAGGAAAATCACCCATTTCGAAGAATGGCCTATTTATTCTCTTTTTTTTCTAAATTTTTTTGTTCTCCCTGATTTAGTAAAGCTATGGGACATTTTCTAGCAACTCGATCCCCAAACGTCAGAATCAGACACACTCATATACACACGCATACAAAATGTGTGTAGAGGAAGGAACACGGCTCCTCCCGGCGGGTCCCGGATAGGAAGAAGGTGACGTCAGTGCGCTCCGCTCGCAGCAGATTCAGATTACAGTATACTGCGTGCGCATGTGTGCTCGTGCTCTTGAACGTCGGATGGTGGCTGGAGGAGGAAAAGCGTGTTTACACAGACGGGCCGAGCGCCTGGGGAATAGCGCACGGCGAGAGGAAGTGAGCCGGCTCGCTGTCTGCCTGCACCAACTTCCTGCTCAGAGAGAGAGAGAGAGAAAGAGAGAAAGAGAGAAAGAGAGAGAGAGAAAACAGTCGGGATCCCATTACAGTCCGACTGAGAGCTGCCGAGACGGCCGACAGCATGGAAAAACAGCCCATTATACGGAATTCTTTTTAATAAAGCGAAAGAGGACCCCAAAAAGCCTGACCATTACGCACAGGTATGTGAATAATCCATCCATGCTACTCGAACGATTTATGCATGTTTTTAAACGTGTAATTACTTCCTAATAACACTGAAAGGAGAAACCTTCCAAAGTACACGACTGAAACTTGATATCCCCCCAAAAAAGAATGAACGTATCCAAACGAGGGAGCTGTTTGAAATGTTCAGAAGTGATGTGCGAGACTTAAATGTGTACAGTTATAAAGTATTCAGTGTTCAAAAACGAATATATCTCTTTGAGCAATAACAGACACAGAAGACACTTCAAGTGTCCACGGTTCCCGTTACTTACGCGCAATTTACGCACCGTTTACGCACGGCTGAGGAAAGTTTGAATACCTGTTGAGCTCACGATTTTGTGATGTTTGTTTGAAAGATTTGTTGGTTGTATATTCGAAAGCAGGGCTGCTAGAAAACAGTGAAATTTGGCTCCTGGCGCTTTAAACGCACTAGTAGAGTTTCTGGTTTGTCTGGAAACAGCAGCAGACTAATTGCCATGCGCTTCCGGATTGAAACTGGCAGCAGACAGCATCTTGAAAATGAGTCATTGGAGCAAACAAAGAAACTTCAGTTCAGCCTTATAGCTGATGTTACTCCTGCGTCTACATATGCTGGGGGTTATTTAATATGATTGGAGGAGATTTATGTTTGTGAGCCCAAATGTGTTTGGAGACTTACTCATAGATACATACATACATGAATGGACTTCAGATAGCAGATGATGCTAGAGTTTCCTCAGATCTAACCCAAGATGTCCCCAGGTTCACCACAAGTGTCGTATCATAGCAACCAGGTGTAGTTTGTGAAGTCCATGTTCAACTCTAACAACAAGAAAGTGTCCACATACTTCTGGTCTTCATTTTAAACTACTGTATTATCATTTAGAAGGAGATGTTTTGCTTTCCATTTCCTTCTGTTTTGAAGTTTTGGATACACTGCGTGTAAAGTCTACAGTCACGTTCCTTCTATCTACTTCCTGTATGGTTAGATGGGTTGGATACATTTGCAATTATGCCGTTTTTGGCGTCTAGACATTATTTCAAACACAAGACATTTAAAAAGCTCAGTGGTAAAACAAATAAACTATCAACTGTGATTAGTAAGATTATTATTTGCCATTTCAGTATTTATTTAACCTTAATATTACTGTATTTTCCCTGAAATGGGTTAAAAGAGGAACCATCATTTTGATCAGCCAGTTAGATTCAAACAGTTTAATGCAAAGAGTAAAATGCAGCGATACCTAGTTTAATGTAAACAAGGAATGCTTTCCAAGCCCTTTTTGATTATTATATCTATATTTTTGTGCCATAATATTTCTGTATTTTCCATTAAGTTGCTTAAAAGAGGAACCATTATTTCAATAGAACAGCCAACTAGATTAAAAAAAAAAAAGTTTAATGCAAGCATTCCAAAATCTAGTTTAAAGTATAAGGAATGTTTTCCTTTTTTGATATTTGAAAGTGTCCACATTCTTTCTGAATGGACACAGACATGCCGTCAGACGTTCTCAGATCTGTCTGCATAATTTCAAGAGCTGCAGCTCTTTCTGGAGAAATGTGGTTGTGGAGAGAAGTCCTTCACGGCTCTTTTCTCCCTCTCTTCAGCAGGAGCTCCCTGAATTTTCCACTGCAGTCTGTGTGCGCAGGAAGAGCGCACATTTAGTCATGGCGAAGTAATGTCTGCGCACACAAACTAATCTCATTACGAGTTTCCGCTGGTGCTACAGTGGAGGGGTTTGTGAGTGCGATGGCAAGTTTGGTGTTTAAAAGCTGTCTGGGGGCCATTCAAAACACTGGGCTTGGGGTTTTGGGTCAGAACTGTCCCTTTGTGTCTGTTGCATGAGTCTTGAACGGTGTGAGCATGTCACTTTACACTGGAGAGAGCCTGGAGTGCATCTTCTCACCTCAAAGATTCTCCTCTTTCCTCTTTTATATATATACACACACACACACACACAAGCGCACGCAGTGTGGGAAACTTAAAAAATCAGCCTTATCAGGTGGTATACTGTATGTTGCCTGTTAAGCTACTGACAAACTGAGCTGTTGCCTGATTCTGTGTCTACAGACATGTTCCTCCTGTCTAGTTCCTGTATGGTTAGATGGGCTGGGTGTTTTCCATTGGCATTTTTTGAAAACAAGCTAGTCTCCTCACAAGAGTTTCTCACCTATGGCCATCCGAGAAAAAAAAGTTCAGCTGTACACTGAAAAATGTCTAGTCTAGTTTGTAAAATAAAATGAATATCTAAAATTCATATATATCTGCAACTTGCAATGGTAGTTGTATTTAAAATAGTAAAACTAAATAACTTTAAAAATAATAATGAATATACATGAACATTTTTTGGAAAGTAACTACAACTAGCAAAATTTTTGGTACACAAAAACACAATTATTGTAGATAGGTAAGTTATGAGCAGTAGAAAATTAACTCAAAATGCAAACAAATTAACAAAAGTGCAAATAAAACTGACAAATTGTGCAAAAGCATGACCTTAATTATTCATTTCCCAGTGCATTGTAAATGTATAGGTAGTTTAGGTAGATGTTATTAAATGTTATACTTTTTAAAAGTTTTCTACTTTAACGAATATGAGACGCTGGTATAGATAAGCTAAAGATGTAAATAAGTATTTGAGTAGATTTTAAAGTTCAGATAATTTATTGAAGAAAATAATAGATATGTTCTGCTGTATTTACTTCACAACACATTTTTTCAGTGTATTTTCTATAATGTAAACTCAGAAATTGAAAGTTTTTCTGGGGTAAATAAGCATTTAAAGTGGTAAAACAGTTCATTTTCTTACTGATTCTTAGGCTTAGATGGTATCTATAGATTTTTTCACATTATCCGCGCTATTTGGGAAAAAAAAAAAACACATTTAAACAGAACTAAAGAGTACTACTCTTATTGTTAAAATAGATTGACATGTTGAGAGACAGAATCCCTGTGGACCTACCAATGCCATCTAACTGTAAAACTATGGATGATTCATTTATTTCATCCCAAATTTCATGCAGTGTGCTAAAACATCTTTAAACCCAATGACCATGACGCTGATGCATGCCAGAAGAACAGAGCCAATGCAGTGCTGTGTTCGAGTGTGTCTTTTTGTTTAGCGCACACGGTCCGTTATTTATTTGTGTGTCTTAGAACAGACTTGGCTTCTGCACAGTTTATGTCATTGCTCATAGTGAAAGATAAAACAGAGATTTTGCAGTTTTTTTTCTCTCTCCATTTTCCCCCTCTGATAATCTAACAATGACTTTTACAGACACGCTCTGTGCAGAAACCCCTCCAAACTGCCAAGAGCATTGGAAATCAGCTCGCTGTGTTTATTCCCTTTGATTAGGGCAGTTAATCTGGGTATCAATGAGTCCGTTGATCATGGTGTCACACAAAGCATGTCTGTCTTTAGACGTCCATATGGATGAGAGGTGTGTGCCAGCATGAAAAGAGAAGAGGAAACCTCCCATTTGTGCCTTGTGTCCGTGTGGTCCCCGCGTTCCCGTGTTTGCTCCCCGCAGCAGGAATTCCTACCTTTCAGTTCGGGATCGGCATTCCCAGGAAGACGCCCTTCAAAGGAGAATTGGAGGAAGTCCTGATATAGACAGTTTTACGGTCGTTTAACGCAGATGCTCTGCTCAGAGGATGCTGGAGCAGGAAATGGTTTTATTTCACGTCTTTGGGGGTTTGGAAAAAATAACTGGGTATGTGGCGTACGGCGAGCTTTCATGTTCTGCCCAAGAGTTAGGTATGAGATATGACTGTAAATTGCTACATGAATATGTATAATGAGATCTGTGTCACATATGTAGAAGAGTATTCAATGAGCATGTGTGTGTGTGTGTGTGAGAGAGAGAGAGAGAGAGCACACAATACTTCCTGATAAATATCTGTAGTCTGTATTGGCAGCATTTTCTGAGCACTTCCTCCTTTGTCACCACAGGTTTGGCCGAATCTTGCTGTTTGTGTCTCTTTACACTCCCTCTGGCTGATATTCCAACCAAAAGCAACTGAAAAGACAAAAATAAAAGTCGTGCACACCAAATTATGAAGCAGAACGTCTACATGAAATCAAAATCTTAATACATGTTCCAGGTTTTCAGGAATTGTCTACTTATTGCTAAGCATAATCTATCATCAAATTGTAATAAAACCACTTATTTTCTTAAAATATTTACAAATTTTACAACCCTTTTTCACAATTCAGTTGATTTTTGATGGATAATCAAGTGTTTTATGTACAGATGTCAAATGTCTCATTTTCTTAAAACATTTACTTTTTCGCAACATTGATTCCCGGTGAATAAAATCAAGAGTTGTCTATTCATCAAAATGTAATAAACTTTTACTTTTCTAATTTTCATAAAATATCTACAAATTTACCACCTTAATTGCATCCTGTAGGATAAAATATAGTGTTTTAATTCAATATGTCACATTACCAAGTCAAAACAAAAAACAACAAACAAAATACTATTATACTCATATTTTACTGTTAAAACTTTTATTTATTTATGATCAACTTGATTCCCACTGGATAAAACCAAGTGTTTTATTAGAAAATACATCACTTTACTACATTGAAATTTAAGAACTTTTTTTTCTTTATAAGTATTATATTATATTTACTCATTTTGCAACCGTTTTTCTAAATCCTACTGATTCCCAATGACATTTTTTGGAAATACATCACATTACAGAAGCATAATGTGTCACGAACACCATTGCATGTTGACCTCAAGTGTTTTCGGTTTGATTTTAGCCTGTCCTGTTAGAGTTTGGGGTCGTTTGCTCCCTTCGGCTCATTATTCAATCAATCCCTTGATGACTTCCAGAGCCGGCAGTTTGATGAGCGAAAACCAGGGTGAAAGTTTAAGCTTATGTGTCTTTGTCAAAAATATGACAAAGACTTTTCCAAAATAAGGCCGTCTGCAACCAGGGAGTTCCACTTGGCCAATAAAACACGCTCCGTGTCAGAGCTATCCACACGTGTGAGTCAGCCAGCCTAGTTTCTCCATCTACCACTCCGTCTCGTTCGTTCCCTCCATCTGTCTCCGGAGAGTGTTGGCTCAGACAGAAATAAAGCTGCAGTAAACGCCAGCCCGCCCTGACTTACTTGACTGACTTACAGTTACCAAAGGGCATGATGTAACGCTAGTTGAAACTGAGGAGTGTGTTCAAACACACACACATTTGGCAGCTTTGAATGCGAGTCAAACTGGTTTCCTCCCTTAAACGCCTCTCAGACCTCAACCTGAGGTCCTTTACTGTTCCTCCACCCAGGTCTTCCTGCTGTCCTGCATCCCAACACTCAACACCACCCCTTCAACTTCAGTTTGTCTTAAACACCACATATCCACAAAAAAAAAAAGGAGAAACTCTGTGCTGCAACACATTAAGTATATGCATGTTCCTTAAAGGGATAGTTTACTTAAAAATGAAAAGTCTGTAGTCATTCATGAGGCATCATGATGTACCAAAGCTGCTTAATTAAATTTTATTTTAGCTGCTTAAAAATGTTCATGCTGCTCCTTTTCATACAATGAAAACATGCACATATTGAAATGTGTGCTTTTATGTGATCTTAGAAAACTTGGTAATGCACAAAATCATATTGGATTACTTCTATGATAATTTATTTGTTTGTTTGTTTGTAAGCAACTGGTCTGTTTTTATTTATTTATTTGTTTCATTTCATTTATTTGCTACCATGTTATTAGCTAATCTTAAATTCAATGTTTTTTATGATTCAAAATAGAAAATTAAGTTATTAAACATTTTAATTATTTATATTTAAAGATTTAATAACTGCACTTGAGAAAACATTTCTAGAAATATTAAGTAGCAAGTGTACTAAAAAATACTTATTTCAAATTTTATATATACATTTATTAAGTTATTTTAGTTATATTTCCCTTGTATGTTCTAATTGTATATTGCATTTTTTTTTCAACTTGTTATTTTAACTTGTAACAGGTTAACTTACCTGTTGTTTGAAAAGTAAAACGTTAGTCTTGTCATTATAAAAGGCTCAATAAAACAATGAAAATGTTGCATTTCCTGGTCAAAGTCTACCGGTTTTGTAATGTGTATATATATTTTTTATATTTCCTAAACTTTAACCAGGGATGTAGAGAAAGAGGTTATGAGAGTACACTAAGGGTAAGCATGTGGCTAAAGGGCATGACGACAACGGTCACAGGAAGTGGCCCAAGCAAGATTTAAACTTCCTGTACTGTTGGGCTTTTAACATTGAACCACTGCACCTTCCTGTTGGAGTCAATCCCAGACCGCAATGATGAACAAACTCACTCCTGTTCATTAGAAAATCCTTATCTTACACCCAGTGGATCCAGGTTGAATGCAGCTTTGTTGTCTATATCTGGGTGTGCTGAAACAATCATTAATTTGTCTTTTTTGTCAGTTTATTTGTGCAGGAGAGTTTAGCATCACTCAAATCATGTTGTCTGAACTATAAATGTTACAATGAAAGACTCTGTTTATTTCTAAGGTTTCTTGAAGGAATGTGAGCAGATATCATTGTGCACATCCTGTTTCGTGAGATCGCAGCTTCCTGTCTGTGTCCTACCACAGTGCCAGAATATAAAGAGCACTTTTAGCCATTTTGTGCTCTGAAACCCATTCACAAAAACTGGACGATCTATCAGTCTTATCATGGGCGGTCATGGTGGATAAAGATTAAGTATGTGTGTCTGTGCATGTTGGACTAATTTTGGCAGTATTGAAGTCTGATAATAACAGTTTGGGTGATGTTCAAGGATTACGCAGCAGAACAATTTAAAGGGAAGTGTCTGACTTCATGTTTTTTATTACTGTTATTCTGGATCAGCCAGTATTTTGATCAAATGGAACTCAGATTTAGCTAAAAATTTGCTGGTTTTTTATGTCTTTTATGCTCACCATAGCTGCATTTATTTGATCTAAATACAATAAAAACAGTAATATTGTGAAATATTATTACAATCCAAGATGATCATTTCCTGTTTTCATATATTTTTAAATATAATTTATTTTTGTGACGCAAAGCTGAATTTACAGCATCATTACTCCAATCTTCAGTGTCACATAATCCTTCTGAAATCATTCTAAAATGCTGATTTAATGTTCAAAAAAACGTTTCTTTTTATCATTAATGTTGAAATCAGTTGTGCTGCTTAATTTATTTCGGAAACCATTCTTTGATAAATAGAAAGTACAAAAGAACAGCATTTTTTTTTTAAATACTTTTTTTGTAACAATATATTTATTGTCACTTTCGATCAATTTAATGCATACTTGCTGAATAAAAAAAAGTTTATTAAAAAAAAAAAAAAACTAACTTATTAACCCCTAATTTTAACTTTATTGGCGTTTTGAACTGAATCTTAATTTTTGAGTGGCCCTTACCTTTAAGAATTCCCTTTCTGTTTGTGGTATGTTTTGGCTCTAGTTTTGGGACATTTCAACTATTTTGTGCCCTCTTAACCCACCTATCTCTACCTGGTCACTCTAATCTGTTCCTAAACAGGATCTTGTAGATAGACTTCATGTTTACCCTTTTAGAAATCTCTGTTCACCAGTGGGTGTATTTGCCCGCCTTTGAGCGGACACCTCTGTCACCCAGAGAGTTCAGCAGTACGGTCGATGCTGGAACATGTTGCTTATTTGCAATTCATTCCCGTGTCAGTCTTTCCGGCTGATAGCTCTTTGTTGTTTATGAGCCTGTGCGTTAATGTACAACAGAACAGGAAATGCTTGCAGAGTTTGTGGGAGGGCACTCAGGAATGACGTTTTTTGTTCATGCGAGAGATGAAGAGTGCAGAGGGAAAAGGGGAAATTAAAGGAAGACGATGAATTCAGGAGCGTTCTTTAATGTGGCCGCGTTTGTACGGCTGATGCTCTGGCCTCTCCCTTTCACCACTTCCTGTTTGAAACCTGCATGAAAATGGTTAAAGGAAGGTTTTTTTTTTAAGAATGCAGTTAACTCCTGGAAAGATGTCTGATTATCAGATCAATTGAAACAAGGCACCGGTCTGCGCTAATTCACAGACATATACTTAGGCTTTGCTGTACCACAGCATCTACCTTCAGATCCTTAAACCTTATTAGGGTCATTAAACATGTCCTTAAAGGAACACTCTACTTCATTTTCCAACTCCCCTAAAGTTAAACAGTTGAGTTTTAACGTTTTTTAATCCATTCAGCCAATCTCCGGGTGGGTCTGCCGGTAGCACTTTTAGCTTAGCTTAGCTTAGCAAAGATCATTGAGTTTGATCAGGCCATTAGCATCTCGCTCAAAAATGACCAAAGAGTTTCTATATTCTTCCCATTTAAAGTTTGATTCTTCTTGATTCTTGTTACAAAACAGCAACAGCCTTAAAAATAAAGTTTCTGTTTTGGCATTCCATAAAAAACCTTTTACATCAATATGGGATCTTTCCTGAAAAGTTCTCAAAAGAAGCATTTTTTCTTGGTGTGAAGAGCATGTGTTAATCAAAAGTAAGTTTTTAAGAACCTTGCGCATTGGAAAGGTTCCATGAATGTTAAAGGTTCTTCATGAAATTATTGATGACAATAAAGAACCTTTTTGTAAGAGTGTAGCCTATAGTTTGAACAGTCTGACTTAAGAACAAATAACTCTAAACGATTCATTGGAATGAATCCATCAAAAATACTCTCAAACAGTCTCAAACTCACAATCTGAACTGAATTGCAATCTGAACCTTAAAAATAAAGGTTACAAAAATGGGTTTTCCACATCGAAAAACAAGAACCATTTTTAGTTCCGAACTTTTCAGTGAAAAGTTCTTAAAAAAAAATAATTTAACTAGGTTATAATTGTGTTCTGGAAAAGAATATCTGCCCAGTTATGATTATTAAAATGTAAACTGTTAATGTTTATAGATATGGAGAGTGCTATCACGCTGTGGCAGTTTCTGCTGCAGCTACTGCTGGACCAAAGCCATAAGCACCTGATTTGCTGGACATCCAACGACGGCGAGTTCAAGCTGCTCAAATCGGAAGAAGTTGCCAAACTCTGGGGCCTGCGCAAGAACAAGACCAACATGAACTACGACAAACTTAGCCGAGCATTACGCTACTATTATGACAAGGTTACACACGCTCGTATTGGATAAATGCAACAATTTTACGAGGTGGCGATTTTGTAATGAATTTATACAATGGGATTTGTATGGAGAATTTTACACCCCACAACCAACCATCAATGGGGCATTAGCAGTTTGTATTAAATGTACGACCAAGATTGTACAAATTCATACGAATTAGCCACCAATTTATGTAAAATAGTTACAAATTGCCATTTGAGTGTATTGTAATTGTATTGTAATCCGTTTTCTTTTGCAGAACATCATAAAGAAGGTGATTGGCCAGAAGTTTGTTTACAAGTTCGTCTCGTTCCCTGATATTCTGAAGATGGATCCCCAAGCGGTGGAGCTCGGCCGGGATGGGGGTCACATCGCAGGGGGCGTCATGTTGCAGGAGGTGGAGTCGGATTGCGGCGAGGGGGAGGAGTCTCCAAAGCTGTCACTGTCATCGCTGAGAAGCCCTGCCTACAGGAACGAGTATCTCCACTCTGGTCTTTACTCGTCTTTCACAGTCAGTTCCCTCCAAAGCCCATCTCCGCTGCTGCGTCCAATTAAAGTTGAGAAGCAGCGAGAGGGCGATAGAGGGGAGGAGGGACAAACGGTGATTCGCTTTGTCACTAATCGATCAGAAAAGACCGTTCCCCTGGCTTCCTCACCACCACCTGCATCTGGGGAGGTCTTCTTCGCTTCAAAAACCTCCCCTTGTTCATCCCGTAGCCCCTCCCCTTCTCATAGCCCTGTCTACACGCTGCGGCCGGAGCGCAGCCCAGAGGCTCGCATAGACGAATCAGAGCAGAGCGCTCAGCCTCTAAATTTATCATCCGGCCACAGGAAGCGAGCCCAGAATTGGGCCACGCCCCCTGAGAGGAGGACCGTTAGCAACGGACTGCCTCCCAAAGCTCGGAAACCCAAAGGGCTGGAAATCTCCGCCCCTTCCATACTGCTTTCAGGAAGTGACTTGGGCTCCATCGCCCTCAACAGCCCAGCACTGCCCTCAGGGTCACTTACACCAGCCTTTTTCACTGCACAGGTATTAAACTGTCACATGTTCATTTACATTTTCACATGTATATTTATGTCACACATACATCTGTTTCCTAATAATCGAAGCAAAGGATTTTTCATTCAAAGAGAAAAAAATGTCAAATAGATTTCATTCAATACCAAAAATTACTGTTAAAAGAAAAATGTGCTATTTTACACAACATTTGTTTGCTATATGTAGTTTTTGTACTACTGTATTAGAACACAGTGTAGTTAGTTTAGCAACATGCTAATGTAAACTTCTCTTGGATTTAGTTGTGAGAAGGCAAGGCAGCATTGTTTTTAACAAAATAATATTGGTCTGATTATGTTAGTCTAATATATATACAAATATTTATTCCAGAATGCTTTATTACAATATAAATGCAATGTATTTTTATGGCAGTGCATCATGTTGTTAGCTTAGCAAGAAGCATATTATGCACTAGTATTTAATTGCTTCCTGTGTAGAGCTTTCGGATTAGATTTCATTTTGTTGTAGGAAGCTTACTAGATTTTGGAACTGCGCTATAAATGAACACAAAAACATCCTCTCCGGCAGTGTTTATAAGCCTTCAACAGGTAACAAATAGACAGGACACACACCTATTCTGGTAATACAGCTATTCGTTTCGGCCTTTACTGGGTGTGTAGGGAGAAATGCGTAGCAGGCAGACAGGTTTTTAAAAAGAGGTAGAGTGAGACAGGAAGAGGAAAAAGACAGACAGAATGGCCTAAGTGAGAAAAGAGAGACCTGTAAGTAAAGCCATATGTCCGTATTCGCACACACTACAGCATAGTGACACAGGACAGAGAAAAACTGAGCGAGAACGAGAAATTGATTTCACATGCTGCCCTATAGCCACAACCTGGTGAGCCAAAGTCCATGACCCATGGGAAGCTACATGCTTGTGTGGGTTTTTCTCCCACTTTCTCTTTTAAAGGGACAGGTCACCCAAAAATTTACTTTGTCATCGTTTACTTACACTTATGTCAATCTAAACATGAATGACTTAGTTTTGATACAAACACAAGCGGATGCAAACGCATCCTTGTCACTATTTCTCTCTGAACGTTTTACACATTTAAACTAGAGTTTCTCATATACCCAATTTGTCATCGCAGGTGTCTATAGGGGCTTTCGCACAGGAGGAACCTTTTTATAGTTCCTAGAACTATTCGTGAAAGTTCCCGCTTTTTGGCGTGTTTAAACCGTGAGAACTAGGAACCTATTTAGTTCTAGGAACTAAACTAGCTCCTATATCAGAGAAGGGTCTAAAACAGTTCTATAGGAACTATAATTGATGCCGTGTACACTGATTGGCCAAATGCATACAAAACACTGATTTGACTGTAAACAACGGGTCATGGAGTGTTGTCACCTTGTGGTCAAACTAATTAATGCAAAAACTATACAAGGCGCATGTGCAAGTTGAGCATACAAAGTATGAACGGTTAGAATTTTTTTTATTTTACCCTAGCCTAGAGTAACTGAAGTATACTTTAGTAAAAATTAATTTTTGACAGGAATGAAAATGAGACTGTGAGGGATAGAAGTACAGTGCATTCAGGTGTTTGTATTGTTATTTAAAAGCATACTGACTGTCCAGCTAATGAAACGTACCTGTATTTTAGAAAAAAACTTTCAGCAGACATAAAACTCCATAAAACCCGTGAGAATTACGACACCAAATACACTATGTGCCATTGTAAAGACTGTAAATGGTGTTTGCACACCAAAAGCTAATTTCATTATTTGCGCGAGTAGATTACATATAAAGTCAATGCAAAGACATGAATTTGCATGGGGCACTGCGAATGATGTGAATTGGGAAATGCGATTCCCATGAAAGCGCAATATATGCTTCAATCGCATCTTCAAGCAATCGAGTGGAAAATTTGCAAGATGCATTGTTGTGAAAGACAATCAGCAAAGAACTTATTGACAAGTCCAGTTTGAAAAATCTGGTTATATCAGAAGATGGAGAAGAGCATTATGGGATGGTGATGGTGTACACCCCGCAAGTCTATCCATCACATCCTCATTTACATTTAGTATGGCATGTAACTTGACATTGTAGGACATCAGAAAATTTGCAGAAGCCTTATGGACTAATTTAATGGTGCCTTTTGAGCAGTGTTGTCAAGTCAGTTTTTTTTCATGTCCGCGGTATAAGTGACCCCAATACCAGGGGGTTTACAAGGGGAACCCCATCAAAAAAAAAAAAAAAAAGTTTATTTTACCCCACTTAAAACAATTGGGCTAATTTTGACCAGCATTTGGGCAGGTTTTGTTGTGAAAAACCTGGCAACCCTGTATTGGAGATCATCAGTCCCTGGTTGCCTTCAAAAAATTAAAATTGGGACGATTATCCGCAAGAGACAAATTTAAACTGATTTTTAATGACGTGAGTTTGAGCACATGACAGAAGTTGAATTAGGGGTTAACTGTTGCTTTAAACATACTGAAACATCTACAACAGACAGTTATTTCATAACGTGAGATTGAGTAAAATGCTCCAGCCACTTGGACAAATAAAACAAGTGTCAACTATGTCCAGGACGGTCGTGCTTACATGCATTGCATTTGTGCTACATACCCTTAACACTCCAAATTTGTCCTGTTCAGGTGAAAAAATCTGGGAAGATTTTTTTAAAGGGTTTCTCAGACTACTTGTGCATGACAGGTTTCACATGCTATTGCCTTCAAACTGACGCAAAGACGTGTCTGGACATGCAGAGACTCACATTTGTCTTTCCAAAGTTTCAAAAAGACATTTTGAATTGGGATTTCATGATCCATGACTTCAGTGACTAATACAAATAACATCTCATGTTCCTGTTCCCCCCTTTCACAATACCTCCCCCTACCCCTCTCTCTCTTCAGACTCCCTCTGGTTTGCTGTTGACACCCAGTCCTCTCCTGTCCTCCATTCATTTCTGGAGCAGCCTGAGTCCTGTAGCCCCTCTCAGCCCAGCCAGGCTACAGGGCCACGGGTCACTCTTTCAGGTACGCACAAAACATTCTCAAAACTATAAAAAAAAGAAAACTGATTTTGTGAGGATGTGTTTTCGCAGTGACGTGCGAGTGTGTTTTAGAAAGAGATTCATTTGTCTGTTTCGCGAGCGTGTTTGTGTTTGGTGTCATGTTTCAGCCTTCATGTGAGCGAGAGGGGAAATCCTGTGGATACTTCCTGTTCTGGCCCCGGGGAGAGTGAGTGTGTAGGGAGGTGTGTGTGTGTGTGTGTGTGTGTAAGTGAACAAAAAAGACAGAATGCAAATTTTATATTTATGCTCATCTTGCTTTTTGAGGGGAGACTCCAGTCTTTACTGTAAACATCGCTAGCCAGCAGGAAACCATTAAGGTAACCACGGGTGACTGTTTGGCTCCGCCTTTATAGAAATAGTGACAGTTCATGATGTGCACTTTTACTACCGCATACACACACACACAAACCCACACACACACACAGAGACAGACGTACACTAACTCCCCCACTCTCACTTCCTCCCTGGGCAGCCGTAGTGGGAGATTTCTGGTTGGTCACATGATTGTCCTTCCTGCCGTTATTGGCTGCAGCGGAAAACTTTTGTGGCACGTCTGGATTTTTTTCTTTCACAGAGCAATTCTTCTTTGTTTTTCTGATTTTCTATACCTGTAAAATATATACCAGAAAAAATAGATACTTGTGAGATGTTTTTGAGTCAATCCGGGAAATGGATTTACTGGTGTGTGTGAGTGTGTGTGTGTATTAGGGTTAAGGTTTGGAAATAAGCTACAGATGTTTCCTCTCTGCATTGGATATGGGGGAAAAACAGCTTCCTGTTAAAAAAGGGAGGGGGTGATAACTGAAAAAGACTGTCTGTGTGTATAGTCAGCTATCACATAACAGGAAGTTCCTCTCCTAGTGCTACCGTGATGGACTACGAATGTTTGTCTTGTGAACCACAAAGAAAGGGTTTTCTTTTTCTTTTCTTTTTTTTTTGGGGGGGGGGGTTTCTTCACTGAGGTGTATTATGGAGATATTTACAGAAACTGTTAAGAAATGTCCAGGTATTATATTTTTTTTTGAAACCCTATTTTACATACTCTCTATGGTGCCATTTGTTGTACTGAATTTAATTCATGGTATTTTTAGAAATGATTTTAATCATTAAAAAAAATAATAATAATAAAAAAAAACTTCCTTTCTGTAACACAGGAATACGATTTCTGGGAAAAATGTCCTGAAAAATTTGTCACAATACCAAAATCAGTCCTACAGGGTTATTCATTTGTTTGTATCTTTATTAGGTAAAAATAAAAAATTAAAAACATATAATAAATAGAACAATACTGCTACTAATAGTAATAATAATACATATATGGACACATGCTCATTTCACCTGAAAATCAGAAATAACAAACTAAATAAATAAATATGAACAAACAAACAGACTTATCGAACCAATAAATAAATAGTAAAAATAATAATAATAAATTAAATGCAGGTAGTATTTAACTTTCTAAAATGTAAATAAATGTAAAAAAAAAAAAAAAAGTTAACTAATAATACATTAAAAAAAAACAGAATTTAAGAAAAAAAAACAATAATTTTATATATATATATATATATATATATATATATATATATATATATATATATATATATATATATATATAATTTATATCCTATTAAATAATACCTGGACATTTCTCTATAAGATTTAACCATTAAGATGTGTGCTCTATTATTTGATCTGGTTAATTTACAGTTATATGACATTTCCTGATACAATATTTTAAATGTTTTTTCCTCCTCACTATACAGCATTTTCTGCATAACTAGTAAACATAGCACATGAGGACATTGTGATTCAGTATGTGTAGCATTACCTCAATGTCCTGTTTTCTTTCTGACTTTCACAGTTCCCGACTCTGCTGAACGGGCCACTCCCATTACCCCTCCCCAACCTGGACTCCTCTTCATCATCCTCCTCATCATCTCTCCTCCTCTCCTCCAGCGGCCAGAAATCCTGATTTCTGGACACTCCACATACCCCCTCCCCAGAATTACACCTTTGATGTCACACTAAGAAGGAATTATGGACCTTCATGTCATTTTTGAGCCAGACTGCACTTCACCCCCTTGTGGCCACCTTCACCTACAGCACCCTTCAGTTCTGTTGAATTTTGGACCAGCAAACTGTGTGTTTTCTTCTTTAACTCAGGCTGCAATCCAAACAGCTCACCAAAATTCCTCCGCAAGCTCTTAAAATAGGGAATTATGATGAGGTAATGCCAAAGAACATGAAGTGTCCTTTTGAGAAGACGGTGAGTCAGTGGAAACGGAGCCTTAGATAAACTATATCCTGGAGAAAGTGTTCTAGACTGGACTTTTTGGCAAGTTATTTTTCATAATCTCAATTTCAGATAGAAACAAACGATGCTGAACGACGTAAAACACGTTTAAAGCAGCGTAGACCTTTTCCATTCCCAGGGTGCTTCAACTGGAAAGATCTCGAGCAGTTCAAAAAGAAGAAATGTTTAATCCATATTAAAGGAATCTCATTAGCATTTAAGTCTCTTTTTTTATCTTTCTGAGGCTGTGAACCGGGTTTCTGTTCGTTTGTTGTTTGTCTGGTGTTATATTGTATAATATTTCGTTGTATGCACTGTGCTTCAAATGTACTACCGGCTGTGCCTTTTTTGTGTAAGAATTGTGTATTTGTATTTTCTTGTTTAAAAACTTTTTGTAATAGACGAAATTCCATTTCAATATTGGAAAGAAAAGCTTTGTAATAGCTTCCGGGTTTTTTTTCATTAATGAATTGATTTAAAAAAAAAGTGTATTCTCGTATTAATTTTATATATATATATAATTTTTTTTTTGCTTTTCAAGAGTCAAGAAAATGTGCCTGGTGTTTTTTTTTAAATAAAAACAAGCGCTGAATTCGACGCAACTTTCCCGCGTCTGAACGAACACCTTGCATTTGTGGATGAAATGCACACAGACACACAAATATAATAAACAGACGACAGAGAGTTCGCTGTATGAAACAGACCATGTTTACTTCACTGATTAAGAGAAATAAATATCTGCAGTACAAAGAGTTAAACGGTCAATTCAGCCGACAGCTGGGACTGAGAGCGTCAGTGTTTCACGGAGGCGGAGCTTACAGGACACCACGCACTCCATGCGTCACGTATACACACGCACTCACGCACGCATCTCCAGAAAACAATTAATTAACATCTTTAAAAGAAATGTTATCTAAAATCTGTTTGATATCTTCTGCGTTCTTCATGTTTATAAATGCTGGGAAAAAGAAACATTGGTCCAACGCTGCTGTCAAAAAGTTTTTTTTTGTTTTTTGTTATTACATTTTTCTTTTATACACACAATATCGTTTTCTCTTCTGAATAAAATCAAGTTAAAATGTGGGACAGTCGAACTCCAACATGCCACATTAACATACCATTATTCACAGAAGGGTCAATATGTAACATAAAAAAAAAAAAAAAACAATCTCTTAATACTGTTAATGAAACTAGCTCATCTTCATAGCCATTGCTTGCATTGAGCCTTTCAAGTGGCTCTGTACAGTTACAGTTCTCCATTTTCACACATACAACCTCACTTTCTCGCTCTTTTACAAGCGTCGCATACACTCGGAAGCTACAAAAGAGCTCTATTAATAGAAGAAACTGGTTTTGATGATCCATCAGGAGCTCTAAAGGTCAAAGAAAGAATTAAAAACACATCTGGCATACAAGCACTTCAATTCCAATAGGATCACTCTGAATGAATGCAAAAGGAGGGATGGTCCGGTTCTCAGTTCAAAACCGTGAGGTCACAAAGTTCCTGCTGGTCCAGTGTTAGTTTTTTCCACTCTCGTTTTGCAAGTCCACCTGGTCGAGATGGTCCCTGGTTCACGTGATGCGGCCTTTAAGGAACAAATTCACTTTTTTCTTGAAATGATACGTTCAAATTTGAGGTTTTGGAATGAATGTTTTGAGTCTGTCGCTCGGTTTAAAGCACAATCCCCATGCCAGAAAACCAAAATCTAAGTCAAAACACTCGTATAGGCATTCATTCCTCCTCTGTAAAACAATACAATGATAGACGGACAGCTGCGATATCAACATTATGTTTCAACAGAATTATAATCGTTCTTTTAAAACAAAACAAAAACATGGGACTGATGTGTCCACGAGGGGCGCCCCGAGAGTGAGGAAGTTACGTAGAGACAGTAGTCAATTAGCAGCAAAACAACCCCTCCGTCAATAAATATATGCATGTTCACACACTCGCACACCCTAAGCGTCACACAGGGGAAGGGCGTCCAGACGAGTGGCCGATGGGCGCTCTGGCTCAAGGCTGCATGCTGGATGGCGGGACACTGGGGGGGGGATTCGACAGGTTCGGCCGATCCCCTACACCACGCATGCAACAAACACCCCTCTCTCTGTGAGCGAGGGGGGACTAAGTCTGTTAGTCTTTAAAACACAGTCACGGAGACTAAGAGCTGTCGAACTGATCCGTCAAGTGTGTGTGTGTGTGTGGGTGTGTTAGAGTGTGAGAGCGATGGGCAAGAGTGTGAGGGAACGCAGCTTAAAACAGCATGCTCTGCCGTCTGTTCTTGCTGTTGCCTGTGAGGAGAGAGACAGGAGGATGAGAGTGAAAAGGAGCAGAGAACAAGGTGTACAAAATATGTCTTATAATGAATAATTTTAAATATTCAGTGAATAAATGTATTAGCTTTATATAGAGGAGAGATCACGGTGTACCAGTTTACAAAATATATTTTTTTAAATGACATATAATTTAAAATATATATTTAGTTATAAATTATATTAGTTATATTATTAGAGCAGAAAACAAGGAGTATGCTATGACGCGAATATTTCATTTATATTTTTGTGATAATAATAAAAACAGTAGTTATAAAATATATTAGTAATATTACTAGGGAGAGAAAGTGTGCAAGGTTACAAAATATTTCAAATATTTTAAATATATAATTCAAATACATATTTAGTTCTATTATTAGAGGACAGACCACGGTGTACAAGCAAAAAAATAATGCTTTTTTAAATTTATATAATTAACTTTAAAAGGTACACTATGTAACAATTTATTGAGTTTACAAAACTATAATGAGTACATCATGAATCCAAAAAGGTCTCATTATTCTTATAGTATTTTGTATATAATTTATATATTTATATTTATATATATATATATATATATATATATATATATGTTTTTTTATGTTTTTATATGTATAAAATGTATTATTAATTAAAATAATAAATATATTTATAAAATATTTCTGGAATATTTAGAAAATTTTATAATACTTAAAAAATATTAAATTTATTGAAATATAACATTCATTATATATACACATTCATAATAAACCATATGATAAATCAAATAAAATAGAAATGTCACTTATTTTACATAATATTTAACTCATTTATCAAATTTTTTTTTTTAATTAACAAATTCATAAACAAATCCATTGACACTGCTATTAAAAGATAGTCATGATTTTGCTGGCATATAACACTTATGTTAATCCACCAGGAGGTCACAGGTATCAATTAACCTTCCTTTTTTTTTAATAATGTACAATTAATAATTTTAAATAATTGCCCAAATCTAAACATTTCACATCACCCAACCTGTTCAACAGCTATTGGTCTACACGATCAATGCCACCTAGTGTAAGTTCCCAAAACTACGGACCCTGACCCATACTGACCGACTACTATCAGAGTATCTGAACAAAAATACAAGAACAAAACAAACACACACCTGTCTCTGGGTACGAGGAGTTCCGGTAACCGGGGTCCCTCTGAAGCTGCACTTCCTTCAGTGTAAATATGGATATGCCTGCACAAGCACAGCATATCATGAGAATAAGGACATATGAGTGATTATGTGAAGTGTGTGTGTGTGTGTATAAAGATCCTCACTTTCTGGCAGTGTGTGCACACGCATGCCCAGACTCTTGAAGTAGGAGTGTTTCATTGATTCATCTGCAGAGATCCTCTTCTTGGACTCATACTATAGAGAAAAAAAAATAAAAATAAAGGATGAAGGCCTTGATAGACTGATAAAAGGAAGTTTAAGTTGTGATAATGCTTTAAAAGGGTTAATGGGAAAATAAGAGTGTTAAAGATAAAGAGACGGAAAAACATTTACAATTGTTTGCGTGTGTATTTAATGCAATCCATTGTTCTGGCACATTCTTACCCTTAGAAAGGACAATAACAGCTCTATTCCTTCAGTATCCAACCTGTAGATGGGAAGGGAGCAGAGTGAGAGAGATGTGACCGGCAGGTTGACAAATTAGACTGGCATCCGTAAAAGAGGAAGCAAACGGCCTCAGAAATTCCACAGGATATCCTGCTTTACTGGCACGCACACGGCTTTCTAACATACACCAGAACACACACACACAGCAGCATCCGCACACTCACACACAGGCTTTGAGGTCATGGTCATTTGCTCTGTGTGGCAAGACAAACACACTGAAGCCGCCGCACAGACACTGAGCACACAAACTCATAACAAACACACACTGCGTGAAACAGCAAAGCAGCAGCTGGAGAGACACAGATAGAGCGCAGGTACCTGGGTGCATGATTGATGAAGGGCTGAGGCTTGTATTTGGGGAAGTTGTAGGATTTGAACTCCTCGATTGACGAGATGCCGGGCCAGTTGTCCTCTGTAGGTGTTCCTGTTTCACACAAAGCCAAAACATCCATTCAACACTTATACATTGTAAAATGTACAATTTCTTTTGTTACGTGTGTGTGTGTGTGTGTATATATATATATATATAGTGCATATTTAAATTATATTATAAAATAACATGCTGCACAACTTGAATTAAAAACATTTTTATCATGCAAGAGGTGTAGTACAGTGTGTATAAATTTACTTAATGTTAATATTTTAAATAACTTCATAGATATTGCAAAAGAGGCAATCTCTAGCAAAATAAATGTGTGATAATGAATTTTTTTTGAATGTTTTCAAGGATTTCCACAACTTCATACCACAACAGAAATCTCTATTTCTAAGCAGTGGAAATCCCATAAATTGCTTAAAATATGATTTACATATATGAATTTAACAGATGCGTTTATTTAAAACAACTTGCGCTGCATTGAAAACATTTCATTCAATTAAAGGTATTTTTAACCTTTTTTAACCTTTTTTAATCAGTTCATGGCTTCCCTGGGAATCAAACCCATGACATTTTAAAATCATGCAGCACTGTTTTGAGCTACAGTTTAATTTTTTTTTTTCTGAGATATTTCCACACTGCAGGATGCACAGTGAAACACATCAGGTGAGGGTTTCAACTGAACTGTGATAACCTACCATGTGATCTCACTGTTTCCATGCAGTGCGTGCGTGTGTGTTTGTGTGTGTGGACAGCAAGCATGGCAGCTCAGATGGTTGCAGTTTGTTTTTAAAGCAGGTGAGAAGCACTTCTGAGACTGTACACCATGACACATCTGGTGTGAGAATGTGTGTGTGTGTGTGTGTGTTTAATGTCGTAATGTCTGGAGTTGAAGTGTGTGTTTCATCACACAGGCTCTGAATTGAATCATTTAGTTGGAAAGCAGGGCGTGAGTGAGTGTGTGTGTGGGTGTGTGTGTGTGTGTGTCCGCTCACCCAGTAATCTGAAGATTAGATGCAGCTCATCTTCAACGGTAGATCCTGGGAACAGCGGCCGTCCTGCAGCCATTTCATAAAATATACATCCAACACCCCTGAGGCAGAGAAAGAGACAGTGAGATTATAAGACAGAGCATACAGGACAGGACTGAATGTTAATGTGAAAAATCACTCACCACATATCGATCTGTGTGGAGTACTCGGAGGATCCCAGCAGTACATCAGGAGGTCTGTACCATAAGGTCACCACCTCGTTAGAGTACGTCTTAGTGGGAACCGACTTGGCTCGTGCCAGACCTACAAACAAAAAAAACATTTATTTTTACACTTAAAAAAAATTGTTATATAGAAAATGAATCATATACATTTTATGAATAAAAAATGTGAAAAATGTATATAAATTTTTTTATGAAAAATGAATAAAATGATATAAAGTTAAATGCATTAAATTTGAACATACATATTATAATATTAAAAAAAATACATAATAGACAACATAAAGTTCACAAAATATATACTAAAATTTACATTTGAAATATTACATTTAGTATTTATGTTGAATAAAATAAAAGTTAATAAATTAATTTGTAAATCAAAAAATTTATAATATATTAACGTATTTCTAATATAAAATAAACTACATATGATATAAAATGAAATACATATTTTGAATATACAAATATTATAATAAATAAAATAAAATAAAAAAAGTAGTGTATTGTGCACTTTTTTCATTAAAAAATACTGCTATATGAACCAAAGTGCAATAATGTCTGGTTTACAAACACTTAAAAAAAAATAAGATGCTTTTTTACAGCAGTATTCCTTTAACATAGTAGCAGTAAAATATTTTATTTTCCATAATCTCAATTTATAACATTAATGTAGCTAATCAAATTAAATATAAAACCAAAGCTATTCGTCACTGAGAGGGAATTAACATTTTTATAGAAATATTTTATAGTTTGTTACAGAAAAACAAGTTATGCTCAGAGTCCAGAGCCTCGATCATAACATTATAACAGGCACCTTCCTATTAGAGACCTGCACGATCACGGGACAACACCTGATGGGCGGATAGAGACTCGTATGTGCGGGATGTGGGAGAATAATTAGGGTTTGCTGAAACCAGGCAATCTTAACCCCCAAAGCCTGGTTTGTTTGACTAGTGTGAGCGTTCCGTTCAACAGTCCCTGGAAGAAAGAAGTGGGCAAGAGCCCGGTTTCATTTAGCTATGTATAGATCAGTGAGTGTGATCACTAAACATACCAAAGTCTGCCAGTTTGAGTTCACCCCTCTCATTGATGAGCAGGTTCTGTGGTTTCAGGTCCCGGTGCAGGACCTTGCGTCTGTGGCAGTACGCCAGTCCTCTCAAGATCTGGAACAGGAAAATCTAGAACCACACATGGACTACAGGTTAGAAGACCAGAAACAATGTTTCATGTGTTTTATTGCACTAACACTAACGAACCGACCGTTTATGTTTTGTTAAATCCATTTGGTGTAGAATAAACAGACACAGGACAGACCTTAACGTTGTGCATGCTCATGATGTTTCCACAATCATCCATGTACTGCTTCAGATCCTTATCCTGCAGGAAGCCATCACAGAACAAATAAATAAATAGAGCAAAAAAACGAATGGATCAGAATGAGAGGAGCAGCATGAGAAGTTCACTCACCAGATACTCAAAGACCAGAGTGAGGGATTTGTCCGTGTGGACAATATCATGAAGCGTGACGATGTTGGCATGCTTTAAATCCTTCAGTAATGACACTGAAAGAGAGAAAATGGCAGGATAAATTCAGGGCACTATAGACATGAATATCTTGGCATCCAAAGGGCTTTTGAGGAGAGATGAAGAGAAAGAGACACAAAGAGAAAGATTCCTGACCCTCTCTGATAGCTGTGCATGGAGCGCCCTCCTCATGCTCCAATCGGATCTCTTTCAGAGCTACCAGGTTGTCCGTCAGTTTGCTCCGCCCCTTGAAAACGGTGGCATACGTCCCCTTATAATACAATTATAGCAATGATTAGATTTCAGAATGCAAAAAGTCACTAGGTATGTAACAACAGATTAATCATTTACTGACAAGCATCATGCGATGTTATTGTAGTAAAATTAATGAATAAATGAATTACATCCATTTTGTAGGTCAAATTTTTTTAATAAACAATACTCTGAAAAATGTCAGTCACACAAGTTTTACACTAGGGATGCATGTAATAGATTAATCATTTCCTGACAAGAATCAACCAATGCTATTGGTTAAAAATAAAGTCAAATCTAACCCAAATAAATAAATAAATGTAAACTTAAAATCATTTTTGTATAATCACACAAGTTTCATGCTAGGGATGCAGCTTTAGGATTAATAATTTACTGACAATCAACCTAATGTTGTTGGCTTCAATAAATAAATAACGATTGAATACTAGACCCTTACAGTAGAACTAAAGAAAAATAAATAATAATACATAAATAAATAGTACTTTAAAAAATCTTAGGTACAGTCACACAAGTTATATACTACGGATACGTGTTTAATGGATTAATAATTTTTTGACAGCACAATTTTTTTTCAGCACTCTAGTTTTACACTAGAAATGTAGTTAATGGATTAATTATTCAGACAAGGATCAAACTTTTTTTAAAATAAATAAATAAAAAAAGTAAAATATTAAGTCTAAAAATAAATAAATAAAACAATAGTATTTTGAAAAATATCTTATGTACAGTAAAGATTGGCATCAAAGACCAAGATCATCTCAATGACCCCCTTATTATTGAACATGTTCAGTTATGGGATAAACACAGTGGCAGAAAGAGCTGCAAACAGAGTATTCCTGGTATCAGATAATGGTATCAGTTCATAAAAACTTCTGTGTGATGTGTAAGTCCAGGACTTCTGTTGTATCATCCACCAAATCAATCACTTTTAAATGCACTTTTCTGACAGGGCAAAATACTGATGAAAGGTCAGAACTAGGCTCATCCTACCTCTCCCAACTTGTCCAGTTTGATATAGGTCTCCAGTTTCCCAAAGCCGATTTCTGACTATTAAACGAGAGAAGGAGAGAGATTGCTTCATTAATGCGATCTGGTTAATGCTGAACAGACCTGCATGTGTTCAACAGACATTATCAGTGAGAAACACGTGTCTCTGATATCTGCAGCCCAAATTATTTCCCAGACAAAGCTATTAATCACACACAGTATTCAGACTGCCATGAACACCAGGGGGCACCAGAATGCCAACATAAACCCCTTCTCCTTTACACACACATTGAGGGTTCGACTTGGGGACGAGATAGACGGATGGCAGCTAAGAACAATGGATGCCAAGAAGCCCAGACGCAAAAGCAGGGGGTTTTTCACATGCTAAACCCTCTATGTATGCGGCCAACAGACAAAGAACATGGTATGTGTCTTTGTGCTCCACTGAGAGTACGACACAATGTGTGACACTGGGTTTCTCGTCCACTGGCCGGGTTTATCTGCAGCAGTTCGTCTTGTTTTGAAAAGCTTGCTGTGGACTCAATAACTACAGCTGAATGTTCTTCAGACATAATCTTTTATCTTAAACAGCTCAGCTAAAAATATCCTTACTCACTCTCATGCCATTCCAAACCCATTTCTTTTAAACATGGATCTCAAAAGGCCTTCAAAACTCTTCTTTTCATACAGTAAAGCACGTACCATGAGTTTACCACCTGCAAAAAAAGCACTTTAAAAGTTGCATGTATGGCGTGTGCACTATTTCTATTCCCATATATTCTAGTCTCAACGGCATGATATGATAGTTTTGTGCGAGCTATTCTCTGTTCTTCTCAAATCTAATACGATTAGATCTCATTTCGTAAACAATCGTGACCCACAAAGTCATTGCACAGCTTCTGAAAAGTACAATATACTGCAGTGCAAAAGCTGTATGGACTTCATAAAAAAAAAAAACAAGACATTTCTTTGTGCAAAACAGATTTTATATTTTTTATTCGATGTACATGTTATATTTAAATGGTATATATATATATATATATATATATATATATATATATATATATATATATATAAAACTATTTTAGAATCTTTAAATTTTGTGTGTAATATGACCTGGATGCAATCGAAGAGATTCAACCATGTCTGTTTGGCAGAAAAATGCAAATGCAAATACAAAAGCATTACAAGTTTTGATTAACATATATTAGCAACACCGGCGTTTGACTGACTGTGGTTATTGTATGATTTCATTGCATTGATGACTAAAAACATCTTAGATGTGTGCAAAAAGAGTTAAATCCTGATATTTTCAAATGACCCATCCTTTAAATGTATAATAAAACACACTATTATGCATTTCACAGACAACACTTGATTGTAAAATACATTATGGTTCAAACGTTTGAGGTCTGTCGTTTCATTTATTTATTTAGTTTTTATATTTATTTTAGAGAAAGTGAAAACTAATATTCTAAAATATTATAAAAATTTAAATGTACGATTTTCTATTTTAAAATACTTTAAAATATATTTTATTTGTGTGACAAGTTAAAATGAACAGTTTTTAATTGAAATTGATTTTCTTGGTAAACATTACGAATGTCTTCCCTGTCACTTTTGATCAATATACATAATCTATAATTCAGAGGGTTTATTCATGCAAACTCACCAGCGAGGCTCGACGTGACCGTCGGCTGAGGGGTTGGTCAAACGGAGGGCTGCTCAGCTGCAGTTTTTCCAGGTAACCGTCAGGAATCCTGATATCAGCAGGCAAAGACAAGCGTTTATTCAGGTCCTGAGAATTAAATCAGACACACATATGCAAGCAAATCAGTCACGAGGGACGAAATTAGCTCAGTTCTTATCAAAGTAGGAATCAGATTAATAATTGATGCTTGGTGACTGACTATTCATTTGGTGTGTCTCGTCTGAGAGGAATGTGTGTGTGCTGGTTTTAAATAAGATAGCGTGACTTCATAAAGCCGTTCTCAAACCAGAGCATTAGCATCTTCCATAAATAACCCTCCATCACGCTCTGAATCTCCAGCATTTACATCTCTCTCTCGCGCATGACTTTTTTCTTCACTCACAGGCTACTTTTAAATCCACACGCAGCATGTTATAATCTCACTGGGCAGCACAAGAAAAACTTTTTCATAACAAACTTCAGCACATTAATCTTTAAATTAAGCACATTTACCCACACAATTCTCATCACTTTAATGCAAAATAAAACCATTTGTGGCACTTTTTAAAGTGTTTAGAAAAGATGATTTTCATAACTGTCACAGCAATGAGAATAAATGAATTTGAACAAAAAACTAAAACACTCAAATGGCATGGCAGAATATTGAAAAGGAAATAATAATTAAAAAAAATAAGTAAATGAAGAATAATAATAAAAAAGAAAACTTTAAAATCTTAGTAAATTATGCATTATTACAAGCAAACATTATATCTGAGCATTGGTAATTATTTTATTTATTTATTTTTATTAAAATGGTTAAACCAATCAAAATTAGCATATTTTCTATAACTACAAACTTCGAATGGATAAATAATTTTATTATTTAATATGATTTATAAATTAAATTATAATGTACATTATTTATATATTTTTTATATATGTTGCAGTAAGGATATGTTGGTGGTAAAACTAAAATCAAAAAGACTGAAAATAATTAGCAAATGTCACAAAATCTTAATAGTAGAACACATCCAACAAATTTCTTTTTTTCCCCCCTCTTAATTATGAAATGTTTTAATGTGACCTTACACCTCTTCATGAGATTTACCTGTGGATTGTTAAATGATATCTACACATCTATCGGCTTTTAAACTGTGCATGTAGCTGCAGTAACCCAATTCATACAGCAGGAGGCAAAAGAGCCCCGGAGACAGATAGAGGGAGGAACACATGGCCAAATAACCAGTTTGGACTGAGGTTTGCAATTAAAACCCCAAAATAAGAAGCTTTACAAGCTTTATGTAGCAAGAGTGTGACGTGAATGTCTTGATGCATTCAGGTTAATTCTGATTTTTTTTTAAGTAGTCCATTTCAAAATCCTCTAAGTGTTATTCAAACTTTTTAACAATGTACTACAGAGAGAAAAAGAGAAAGTGGAAATGGAAGGAGTGAAAAAAGAAAGAAAAAAAGAGGACTAATCCCTTCCTTTCAGATCCTTGTGTGCGGTAAGACAGAAAGCCAGTTATTAATATCAAACAGCAGCCCAACCTCAACAGACAGACACAGATCTGTATGATTTGAAAATCACAGTTTGATACAGTACGAAGCAAATGCGACGCCTGTTTACAGTGATTTTTCTGTACTCAAAGGAAATGAAAAAGCCACATGACGCATCATAATCGCAGCCAATCAGAACATATTTGATGTTCAATACATAGTTTTAACGAGTGGGATTTTGGACCAATGAGAATTCACAATGGGCGGGACTATGTATTCTATTAGCCTAGACAGAAACAAAATCGTACTGACAAAAAAGAAACCAAAGATCTTGATTTATGAAATGTTCTGTTATTTGTTGTGGTTGTGGCTGGTTAAGACAAAAACTAGTCAAAGATCTCAAATCTTCAAAACCTGACGTTTAACACCTGAGAGTTCTCGAACTGCAGTTCCTCTTATAACATCTGCACCTGCCCACAAAACCTCAACGTTTCTTAAGATCATCTCAGCAAGGAGAAAGAGGAAGAGAAAAGCCGAACTAACAGGACGTGGGAGAAAATAGGAAAGGATGAGAAAGAAAACACACCAGAGGAATCCCTCCACCTACCCAAGGCCAAAAATAAAGCTTTCAGTAGTGACACATCACCCAGTCTGAAGCTTTCAGGGTAACACACACACACTTTCTACCTCCTCCTGTGAATAAGTGAGTGTGTGTGGCAGGTTTGTGCAGCTGATTCATTTATGGCCACCGCAGTCTGTCTTACCTCCATGGATATGCGCCGGTGACTTCTGGAGCGGAGACACACACCGGTGGGCGATTGCACTTCGTCTGAGGACGTCCCTGAGGCCTGATCGCTCTCTCCATCCGAACCCATCTTCAGATTCTCATGAACAATGTCTGCGAGAGACGAAGAGGAGGTTACAAAATGAAAATGTGTGATATATGTGGTGCGAGGTGCTTCTGGTCTAACTGATGAGCTATGGAAAGGGTTTCTGGGAGGTTTTATTAGCACATATACTCGTGCATGCAGTAGCTGAATCCTAATACTTACAATACTTCCCATATGCTTACACTAATACCCAATAAAAGAATGGAAGTTTGATCATATTATTTCATTTTTTCATGTTCATCATCTTTTATACTGAATTTAATTTATACTGAAAATAATAAATATAAAAATATTATACAATTAAATTCAATTTATTTTTGGATATTTGGATATTTATATTTGGCTTTTCAAAAGGTAAATGAAAATTTGAGAGAAAAAAAACTTAACTAAATTTAAATGAAGGAGTGTCATTATTATTATATTTAAAGTGATTAAAAATTATTATTTAAATAAAAACATTTTAACTTCACAATTTGACAAATAAATAAAATAATTTAATATTATAAATGTATATGTAATATTTTTAATAGTTTAATTCAAGGTGGAAATTTTATTTAAACGTGTAAAAAAAAGTATTTAAAATCAAATTATAATTATATTATAATTATATTATTTTAAAAACAAGTTTTTAAAAAATTACTATTACATTATCTTATGGTTAAAATAAGTTAAAAAGTATAATGTACTAATATACTATGGTTTGGGACACACTAATCTGACTATATAAGATAGACAGTGATTCGGGATTCAGTTTAGTGTGTGTGTGTGTGTGTGTGTGTGTGCGCGCGCGCTATAAATGCAGCATTTGATTCTTCCATCAGTGAAAGACCTTATTCATCCTTTTCCATTTAAACACACACACACACACACACACACACACACACACACACACTCATTCCAGTGTACATAAAGCGACATATGCACAGCACATCAAGCTGAACGTCTGTTAATAATTTTCCCGCAGTTCTTGATATTCATGAAAACCAGTCAACCATGACACTGACACACATCCTCTGTTCAAATTCACCTGTCACCTATCGAAAACAAGAAAAGTGTGAAGGGATATGCACTGTACCATGTGCTTTTTGTTTATACAGCACTTGTCTGTGAACAATGTCCTCAACTCTTCTCTATTACATAAAAGTTTGATCCAGCTTATCTGAGCTGGCCTATCATGATGTAATCAGGATTTAAAAACCACATGCACATTCACAAATTGAAAACCAGCAGCCGGGAATTAAGAGTCCTGTCCAGTCAACACGTGTTCATGTACATGTGCTTGTACATGCAGTCTTTTAGTACTTGGAAAAGGGGCGGCCTAAAAGCAATGGAAAATAAAAGCTGTTCCGGAAGAAAAGAGATTATATTACCGCATAAAAGAGAGCTGGGAACTAGAAAAAGAGTCTAAAGGTGTGGTCGTGTGGGCTGTGTAGATATATGGCAGGCTGTTTGCTGCTGTAAGGCCCCCTCCTCCCTCACCTCATAAGGAGGAGTCCCCCAAGGGTGACATATCGGCCCGCTCTTTTATCTGGCAGAGGCAGTAAAAAGTATCTAACCTGAGGGCCATCTATTATGGCACAGCAGTCTGCTGTCTGCCCACTCGGATATCTTCAGACCAGAGGGAGAGAAGTGAATCTTTCAGAAACTGTCCGGAGAAGTCTAAGTCATATTTTATGCCAAAACCACAAGAAAACCATACATTTATTTTGCATAAAGAATGAAGCAAAGAGAAAGAAGCATATTATCCTCATTAACTATCATTACTGAAATGTGGGCAAAAAAATAAAAAAAGTGTACTATTGGTATTAGGGTTGGGGGAGGTCTACAAATTTGGCATTGGATGATGTCTACAGTGAAACATCACGATGCCCGAAGCTATAGAATAATAATAGAAGAGAATAGAAAATATTAAATTAAATCATTTGGGGGAATTAATAGAAATAATGTCAGTGTAAAAAATCTTAGGCATCATGGTTTATATGCAGAATAAAATTTCTTGGTATTTCTTTTATATTTTGACCTTGGAGTGAAATGTGACCTGGACATATCTTATTAGAGAGACATGAGGAGGGTTCCAGTTTCATGACTAGCAACCGCTGTGGCCTCATTTCTGCATCCCTTCAACACCAATGAAGTCTTTTGAAACAGCAAGATGGTGTGTGTGATGAAGTGTGAAAGTGTGTGCAGTCGCAGGTAATGTGCCTTTTTTTTTTTTTTTTTATTAAATCCGACATACTGTGAGGTAACGAGTCACTCTGTCAAATCACGCCATTTCCCTCAGTTCACTCTCCCTTTCCTGACTTTCATCTCCTTCCACGTCCTCCTCTCAACATCAGAAGCGCTGTGCTCTTTCATCCCGTCAAGCCCGAGACAACCTCACTTGTAATTTTGATGCGTGTCATCTGTCTGCCTCACCCAATCTCTCTGTCTTCTGCTCTCCTCCACCCATCTTTTAAACACTAATGCTGGGAAAGTCTAGAATGCGCAGTGTTCTACTTTTCCAAGTGTGGCACGGAAAAATCCTGCAAGAACGAAAGTGGGTCAAACTCTAATAAACTCCAGACTGTCTTTGACTTGGAATGCGTCCTATTCAAGGAAACTCTAGATGATCACCTAACGCATTCACATCACAGCTTACAAATTCCACAAACGGTGCCAAATAAACAAACAGCCGCTCACTGACATCATTGTGTAAGGATAAGAATGCAGGAATTGGGGCGGTACATGTCTGGACTTGTGTCTGAGATGCTGGTAAATAACAGTCTGATGTATGAGAAGCTCCAAACAAACACACACTCACTCTGAGGGAAGCCGGACGGAACCGTTCAACTGTGACACACACTTCTTGTTCGATCGCCTCCCACTAACCTTCTCCTGACTCACTTCCTGCCAGTGTGTATATGTGTGTGTGTGTGTGTGTGTGTGTGTGTGTGTGTGTGTGTGTGAACACCCACTCGCACAGTTGCACGCATGCACACCGGGGTTAGACATGACTGCTCCCATGACGACAGGGAGATAAGGTTGAGCGACTCACATTCATAGTATTGCAAGATTTTGCAGAGCTGAATTTTTGACTCATGACCGATTCTTTAATATAACTAAACATTTTTTGAGAGAAGAACTGCTCACTTGCAGTCAAACTGAAGTAGCCAATAAAGTGAAAGTGGGCGTGGTCTTGGCAAATTTGGGATTGGTTGTAGGTGAGTGCGACTTGAGTCATTCACAAGCTTCAGGTGTGCTTCATCCACACCATGATCCTTAAAGAGCCACACAGATGGGAAATCAAAAATTACCTGTATTACAGTGTATGATGTAGCTGTCCATCAGTGTAAACAATGTGCAAATAATTAAACCAAAAAGTACACGATTTATAAAGTTATTGGCTTCTAAAGTAAGGAGTCGACTCTGAATCGCTGAAACGAGTCGTTATAGATTTCAAATCTTTTGCCCATCTCTATGTACGTCACTAGGAACACTTTGCATAATAATCTCCGCCTACCGTCTGGGGAGAAACGGAACTCTGACCTGCCCCACCCCCCACACAGACGCTCTGGTTGGTGTGAGAGCGTCATGTCGAGGAGACAGTGTGTTTTTAATTGTAAAGGCAAGTTTGTTTTATTTTCACTGCCAACGAATGAAGATCAGAGGAACCAATGGCTAAAATTCATTTTTACCACAATACCAGAGCAGTACAACAAATCCCTTTTGTTGTGTTCACAACATTTCACTGATGACTGCTTTTCTAATCTCGGTGAGTACAGCGGGATTATCAAAGCGTTTGGCCATAAAAGATGGTTCATTACCAACTTTATTTAGAACAACGAGCATCTCCGAATCACAACGCGAAGTATGATTATGAAGTTATGTGTCTGTTTTCTCCCGAGCGTCTTATCAGTATGTGTGCTGTCTGCAGCCTGTCTGCGCTGATCGTCATGTACAAACACGTCATTAAAATGAAGTGTTACTCCGTGAATACTCAACGAAGAGACATGAGAGAGATATCTATAGAAAGCTTGACATGTCTACTTTAAAACTAAACAACAGATATTCTGTGATAAAGTAATCCATGTGAAAACAACGCGATGTCTGTTTTTCATGTCTCCCTTCATTATATGTGACCACGCCCCCACGCTGAACGCGCTATTCAGATTCAAACTGAAGTGCGCGGCTTGAATACACCCACACAGAAGAAAAACAGCGAGACTGTTCAAGTTTTTTATTTTACTGTTTGCTTCGCGGTGAGAGGAATAAGACATAATTCACCCCAAACAGATGCTAACGCATAGTTTACCGTGGAGGTGTGTGCGAACAACCAATCCAATCTGCTTGCATGTTAGTTGACCAATCAGAACACAGTATGCTACCGAAAGGTGGGGTTTAAGGAAACTGAATCTTTTGAACAGCTTCGTGCGAACCGTTTGGGGATCTCTGAGAATTGAGGTAATTTTAAAATGATATTTTGACAAAATGACAATGTTTTTTAACCTTGGATGGATTTAAACCTAATGTACAGGACTTATAAACAGTGATAGGAAGCTTAGAATTTTCATCTTACTGGCTCTTTAAAAATGATCAATCATTAACCAACCCAGAGGTTTGAGCCAAATATTTAAAAATTAACCCTCAGTTTCACAGACAAGGCTTAAGAGTAGTTCTACACTAAAATGTAAATCTGAGCTGTTTTAATTGAAAGAAACTTGTACTCACAGATCATAAAATATATCAGTGCCTTCGTTTTTTTATCTTAAGATGCACAACAGTAATGCTTTTTTTCTACGCGGCATGTTTATAAAAATTACTTAAATGTCTTAATTGAACTATGGCCTAATCCTGGCTTAGGCTAAGCCCTATCTATGAAACCGGGCCTAATACTAATACATACTTAGAACAATTATTTTAAAAAGTAAACAATGAAGTATAATATTAATATTCTTTTCTGTTTATTTCAATATTTCTTTATTTTCTTAAAAAATAATAATAATAATAATATGCTAATTATATAATATTTTGTTCAGATTATTAACATAAACATTAATAATAATAACTAAAAATAGTATCATTATTTTAATAATTGATGTTCATCCGAAAAAATATATTAAAATGATTAAAATCATGTAATAACTGTCTAAAATTATTACAATTGTGTAATAAATTAAATATATTTAACAAGTTTAAATATTACTGCAGTTCATATCCAATTTTTGTTGTTTTGTCAAGTCCAATGCAATGGATTAAATTTTGTCTTTTTAAAGAATCATGTTTAATGCTGAATACTTCTGAATATGTCTTTAAATGAAGGCTCTCCGAAAACAGCCTGCAAGTGTGTTATAATTGGCCACTCACCGAGACGGCTGCCGTTTCGAGGCATGGCCATGAAGGACCCCAAACTGCCCCCGATGACACTGTGCGGTCGGCGCAGGGGAGGCTTCTTAAAGGAGCCCGTGTACTGGTGCAAAAACGAGTGCATGCTGTGGGAGGAGGGCGGCCGGCCATTCCTCACAATGGGCTCTGAAATAACAACGAGACCTCCATCAATACACACACAAAACATCAGTGTAATTGCATGAATAGATTTATATCCTCATAGGTGCAAAGCAGCCAATACTTCATTAAAAGTATTACTTTACTACATGAGGTTATGCTGAGGTCAAAGACAAGCTACAGCAATTAAAAGGAAACTGGCAACTTTCTAGAAACTGGTGACGTCTTGACATAATCACCCATATCTTTCACTTTCCATCAAGCTGAGTGATGCTGGGAAGGCAACACCTCCTGTGCTTTTCACTTTTAATCGAAAGACAAGCCAATCATCGCAAAGGTGTTGCTATAGCAACATTTAAACCAATAGGAAAGCAGCTGTTGCTACTGGAGCCAGTTGAGCCAAATCAACACAAGCCATGACAAAGCATCAATCAAACAAACTTAAGTTTTAATCAAAAAAGGGAGTTAATTATTAAATAGCTGTTGATATGACAACACATTATTAACCAATAGAACCACTGCTGACACTTGACACCCATGTGCCTTTCAAATAAAATATACACTGCATATATTAACTTTAATCAACGACTGTAGAGGTTATATGACCATCGCACTGTGTGTGTGTGTGTGTGTGTGTGTGTGTGTGTGCACCTGTCCCTCCCACCTGTTTTTGCTCACACCACCTGTCCGGTCAACCAACCCCTCCTTGAGCTCACACACACACCCATACACACACGCATGAAGAAAAACACACACAGCACCGCAGTGGTACTGCATTACATAAGGAGATAAAGAGCTGCTCCCTGGGACATTGTAATCTAAAAGTCATTCTACCGCAGCATGCTCAGATCTAGAACAACACAAACAGTGAGGCTCTCTGTCTCTAAACAACCCAAGCTAAAATGTCTTTCTTAAACAGAATGTTCTATTAAATTGCATCCGCCTAGGTCAAAATTGATTCCTTGGTCAAAAAGCACTAACATCCTGATCACTTGATAATGGTACCAACAGGTCTAGAGGCTCCCTAATAGAAACTATATATATATATATATATATATATATATATATATATATATATATATATACACACACACAAATGGAATATTGAAGTTAAAATGTAGTAAAAATTTAGTAACTTGTTTATTTCTGTGAGTTTAATTTATAAAGTCTTACATACTTAGTCTGCTGTGTTTTATTCCAAAAAATAAAGACAAAGACGAAAAAATATTTTATATTTTAAAAATATATTCCGAAAAATAAAGACAAAGCAACTGTGGCCCCAAACCATTTTACTTCTTACATAAGCGAAGGAAAAACAAAAACAAAACAGGCAGGCTTGATTTTATTCTTTGGGATTTTTTGTGAAGTGGTTAAGTCAAAATGAAGTTTTACTTCTAACATGACTGAAAATAAGAAGAGACAAACAATACAAAACCAAAACATCAAACAACACCGAAACAACACCTAACTAAAAACACAGAACAGAAAACATTTAGGTTTTGACTGCATTGTAAAAATTGGTCTCTTTATTAAGTTTGGAGGGGAACTAGGGTTTGATGATGTCAACAAAAAAGGGAAAGTCAAAATAAAAATAGGTAGATCAATAGCCCAATTCGGATTCCATGTTAAACAATGTTGTTTGCCCACTCTGTTTTGATGCCCGAGCATGAAATGCTGACTGTGTCGTATCTTCATTTATTCAGAGAGCGCTCTCTTTTTCACTGTGGTCGCTCTCTCTCTGTCTCTCATATCTTCCCACACCACAGCTGTCTCTCTCATTACAACAGGCCTTTCAACCTGCTTACTAAGGACAATCCAACCAAACACCAGGCTCTCACACACACACACACACACACACACCTGGCGCAGGTCTGATCAGCCCGAGCCCATGTGGTAAGGTCCCACTCACGGCCAGCTGTGCACAGGGACTTTATTTCCATACAAGCATCATGGAAACTCTGGAATGTTCCCCAGCTAACGCTCAGCAGGTCTGGCCGTGACGATATGTCACGCTGTCAGATGAAGGAAGGTCCCGCTGACCGACACCATCGGAGGGTGCGATTACTACAAAATATTGGAATCTGTATAGACGTGTGCTATTTTTCACACTACTGAGAAGAAATTGTCATTTTACAGTGCATAAGTATATAAAATCTAAACTCTATGCCTATCCGTCTTGTTGCTAAGCAACAGCACTCCTGAGGAAAATATTTCACGTCAGCAGAAACTCTTGGGCCCAAAGCGAGGATGGGTCTACGGTTGCCGTGCCGACAGTCTCCAGTGACGGGCTCTTAGGGGTCTTTGTGCAGCACCCTGAATGCCAAAATGAACACAGGCAGACATAAACTCACTCTCTTTCTTCCCTAATGAGATGGAGCGTGTTTCAGAGAGTGTTCGAAATGTAGGGGAACTACTAAGCACAAAACCACACACATGACTCTAAAGAATAAGTTTAGCATGGCAGATGGTGCACATGACTGTCCTGTTCTGGCAGCACCAGACCACAAACGTAAAAAAACAAAGACTGGCTGAAATTTAAGGAAGCAGTACAGAAAAACAATCCTTTTTTTTTAGTATATAGTATACATGTCTTTCTTGTGCGCAAAGGACTTTTTAACACTATAATATTGCTAATTATTAATATTAACAAACTAAATAATAGTAAATAAAGCATTTTAATACAATAACAAAAACAACAACATATTAATATATTATAATATCATAAAACACAAACACACACATTTAAATATTTCTAAAATAAATTGTATATATTTTTCAGTTATTAAAAATGTTACTAATAAAAAAAAATATATTATACTGTTATAAAAATCTAAAAATAAGTTAAAAGTGTCACTATGTTAATGTTAACATTAATTTACAAAATGCAGAAAGTGGTACTTAGAAAATACCTATTATTTTCTACACTATCTTGCACACATGAACACACACACACACACACATATATATATATGCTTCCTCCATGCTAAACTGTGCCTCCTGCATCTGACATCTTTCTGACTTCATCTATAACTGCACATTAAAAAGTCAGATCTTAAAAATGTGATGTGAAACCTAAAAGCAGTGTGTAATTTTCTTCATATTAAAGAGATGGAAACGTTCATTCATCTGCTCTCGTTTCCATATTGCATGCACATCTTTCCTGAGGGCAAAGTGAGACTATAAATCAAATGGCTCACTTAATGTAAAATTAACACAGAACTTATAAATCTTTAAATTAAATAAAGATTCTTTCAGATGTCCCAACAAACCTAGTGAAAAATACATCTCCAACATTATTTTCAAATAAAAGTTATTTATTTAAAGTAACGATTATTTTACATCCATCACAGTGCATAATATTCCTCTGAACGTTATTTCAGATGGGCTACAGAGGCTGAGGATTCACCCTGACCGAGATGAAGCTGGCAGAAGTTAGAAAACCTTGCTAATATGTGGATTAAAGGAAAGAGTAGAGATTGGCATAAGTTCCTTACGTAATGGCAGGCTCTTTATAAAACATTCATTAAAAATCGGCGGGTCAACAGCACTGCCATTCCCCACATTCAACACACAGCCCTAAAAACATCCACACTGTCAATGTGTACACGCAGAGCTGAGTGGGCACGTTTACACCGCTGTGCACTCACACTGGTGAAAGTAAAAAAAGAATAAATACAACCCCTGCATTCTCTGGATGCTAGTGTTAGTGTTTAGGGCATAAGAGAGAGGATGTTTTTACTGCGGTCAGACCAATGTCCACACAGTAATAAATGTTACCAGCTGCAATGCATCAGGACATGCAGATAAGGCCGTGTTCATTCAGATATAAAGATAAACACATACACAGACTCTGTGCCAACCCTACTAAGCTGTCTCGATATCTACAAATACAGCTAATGTCTAAGGCCCTATTTACAATAGTGCGTTTTCGTTTTTAAAATGCATAACTTTTGCTACTGTTACACCTATCGTTCACACTACTCGGCGTTTTCCACGTTCGACCCCGTTTTCGTTTAAGTGTAAACGGACAAAAACGGAGACTTTCGAAAATGATGGCGTGGCTGCCCACATGATCTCTCCCTTTCCTTGACGACCGAATAACCATATCATGTCTCTGTCGAGTGTGTGGGTGTATTTGTTTAAGCATGACTCACAATCGACATTTTCGGCCTTCTTGTAATCATTAGTTAATTTGACTAACAATTCCACCTCATCATCTGTCCAACGAAAAGACGTCCTTGCTTTTCCTCATCATCATGCTCATTGTTGAACCTGCCAGTGAATAGCAATTGACTTCTTGTTTACACTTATATGCACATGCCCAGGGTGCATGAATGGTCATGTGACATGCGCTTTTGGTTATGTAGTGTAGACGGAGATCGTTTCTGAAACAGCTGAAATGCCAGTGTAAGCGTGGATCGTTTTAATTCTAAAACGCTGTTTTAAAACGAAAACTCACTAGTATAAATGACTAATCTGAAATGTTGACACTCGCTAATAGGCACAAAATCAGATATGTCCATGTTTAATTTTGATTTAACCTAGTGGTAGACAAATATATCGCCAATGGCAATATATAAATGCTATTTTACATAATATTAATATAAATAGTTGCATAAATTCAATTTAATTGCAGATACTGGCATCAACCATAAAAAAATAATCAACCACTAGTTTAATCTGTGGTAAATAGGTTGCGCTGGTAAATATTCTGGGACTGTGTACATTTCAGACAAATGTGTGCTTTTTTTCTAACTATATTTTGGTCAAAGTGAGAAATGCAATAACACAGCATAATTCTGATGCCTACAATGTGATTTAATGCATCTATAATGGTTAAATATAATGCCGCAATTAGTAACTATTTTAAGTTTTGGTCAATTAAGGGCTAATCTGCATGAATTCGTATGATCTCAGTGGCATGTTTTTTTTCCTGACCTGTTTACATCCCACTGACGGTTAGGTTTAGGGGCAAAACTGCAAAAACTGCATGTTTTTTGTGTGACTCAAATCATACAAAAACACCATGTAGTTGCTTCTCCTCACGAGATCAGGTTGGGTTTGATTCAGTTCATTACATAAAGTTCATACTTTTTTTCTTTCTTTTTTTTTACTTTTTTTTTTAATTTAATTTATTTATTTATTTATTTATTTATTTATTTATTTATTTATTTATTTATTTTATTTTATTTATTTATTCTCATTTTTCTTTTTCCTGATTGTCATGGCCCCCTAGTATAAGCTTTAGACCAGTTCACATGCATGATTTTCTTAAGTGCATATGAATATATGTATGTGTATGTGAAATTCAGTTGCCAGAATAAATTACAAAAAATAATTTATAAAAAAAAAAATGCAAAAAAAACAAAACAAATTGCAAGCTCACCCTCAGCTGAATGTGTCCTATTTCAAGAGTGATTTTCGATTCAGCAACAAGGCCTGGACCCAGTTACTCTACATTCAAGAAATGTTTTACCACATTTCCCAATTGCATTAAAACCTTCCCTCATAGGTGCTCCAAGTCTGGGCCGAAATGGCCAAGGTAGTTGAATCTGTACTTTCAATAAATGAGGTTATTGTTTTACCTCAGGCAAGCACTAAATACACCCAGCCGGTGCGCCGGGGATGGAAGGCAAGCAGGAATGCTCTGGAACTCAAACCACACTGGCTTCCAGTTTACACAGAGTCTCATAGTACAGTCTGAATCAGTTTGTCTGATTCCAGTCCACCCGTCAGGTCAGCCTGAAAGCAAAGGAGCTCATTTAGCCCGTCCCTCACAAGCTGTCACATGCTCCCTTCCTCTCATTCTTCTCACAGGGGTGTCATTGCTGGTAAGTAATTACTAACCAGCTGAACATACAAGAGTGAAGAGAAGAAAAAGCACTTTGAGGAACAGGGAGATTCTTCTCAACTGAAATTGCATTGCTTCAGGCATTCAGGTTGACTGGAAGCATGACAGCAGACTCTTTCACATCAGTCCTGGCTCAGCACTGTTTATGGTCACAAAAATGGTGCAGACTTCAGTTATGACAGATCAGAATGACAGGTTTTCAACGGAGCTAGAAATGGTTGTGTCAGGGTGACTGACGCAAGCTAATGTGGTCAATACAGATAAACCAGAAAAAATCAAATACTCTGGGTGTAAATACTGTGAGAAAAAGAGAGACAACGAAAAGAGAGACATTAAGACAAGCTCGTTTACTTTAAATAAAACAAAAATCCTGGTTACAGTAAGAGACAATTTTTATTACTTCCTCTTTTTTTTTTTATAAGTGTTTATAGAATTTCTATTATTATTATTTTTTTCCAGTTTTAGTCATTTTAGTACACCAAGTTAAACTAAATAAATATTAGAAATGTTGCCTTTGAAACTAGCGGAAATATTTTCTTTAGAAAATATATTTTATTTCAGTTAACATTTCATTTCAAGTAACCCTGAATAGTACAGACACAAGACAAACAATGTATTAACAGGATTTGATGGTGGGAGGGGGAAAAACACAAATAAACTACACTGTCAAGACAACATAATGTTTAAAAACCTAAAAGAACAGTAAAATGTATGTAATGTAAACACTGATTTAAACAGATTTACAAAACAAAACAAAAAGTATCCTCTAAATATGGTCCTCATTAACTAGCATTTTAAGTGACTCAGTTTTATTCCCTAAAATTATTTAGTGTTGATAATCATTATGCAATCAGCAAACAGTTGACTGAGCTTAACTTGCACTCCTTTAACATAAAAAAGGGAGAATAAAGTCTCCAAAGGGTATAGAGAAGTGGTAAGAGTTCACAAAAACACAAGCTTCTCATTTCTGTTTTAAGCACCCCAGAATGACTTGACTGGTCAAAGTAACTTATACTGAAACAGAGTACACATACTAAGTTATTTTAAGGGATTCGATTAAATGCCCAGGATCTATTTCTGTAAATTTCAAAAAGAAACACAAATCACTATTCAAGTGCAAATCTCAGAGGTCAGGCCAAAGCGAACACGAAGCCATCTTTCTCATATCTGCAAGAATGCAGAATATTTGTCTTTAAATATTAGTGTAGTGATACACAGTGTTTTGAGGGAGCAATATATGTGAAATAAAGATGAAAATGTGAAAAAAAAATGAATGTTGAACGCATGCAAGACAGGTTTTCCACACTGCAGTGGTGTGTGTCATCATATAAATAGACTTTACTCAATTAGTTTTGTTAGAAAATCTAATAATCAGTTTATAGAGCCCCTGCGACCCAAGTCTTAACACAAGAGGTCCTTTTTCCGCTCCCATGGACCTCTTCCAGGTTTCCAGAGCTCTTGTTCCACAAGCTAATCAAAGTGCTAATAAATCAGCCTCTAATCTGAGCTACTTAACATTAACAGTGACCCTGCACACACAATATAGACACAGCAAACAACAGGAAAGGTACAGCGCACACACTCACCGCTGTCCTTGCTGCTGTTCTCCTCGATGGTCATCTGTTCGGCCAGCTCCGAGAGCGATTCATCGATCGTCTGGCTTCCACGCAGAGTGAGTGACAAACGTCTCTTAAACCTCTTCATCCTCTCCATGGGCCCCTGAGGCAGGGGGGGCCTGCAGGACAGACACACACACACACACACACACACAGCGTTAATCATCAGCAGCCAGTGAATATCTGTGGGTCATGCAGTGTGCAAAAAATCATTTTCATTAAAAACTGAATTTATTACTTTATTATTAAGTTCTGTGGCATTGAGGGTTGAGCGCACCCTATGATGTGTGTATTTCTGACTCATTTTTGAGGACAAAGTGAACAACAAAAGAAAAACAAGGACAATAATGTTCCATTAATCATGCCTTTATTCATTTCTACAAATGCAAACAGATTCTGAGTATTTTGCATTTGCATTTTAGAATTGGTTTAGGCTATCGCATGTCAATAATAATAATAATGATCTTACATTAAATTTAAATGAGAGTTTGTGGCTTTCATTGCATGTCAATCCGAATTTACTGTACTTCTCTTCCAGGAAAACAGACCAAAATACTGATGACTCAACTAGTAAACGCAGACATATGCCAATAAAATACTAGAAAGAGAACATTCCATCCCCCAGATGCTAGTCTCCGATTAGCTGATTAAAGAAAGAAATTATGGCTTGCTGGTGCATCTTCGGCAGTCACAACCCTCATACCTTCTCATTTACTTTTCCAACCAACAATTGCTCGAATGAATGAACTTTGAATGAGATTTGATTGCTTTCAATGTGGTTTTAAATTAAGAGTCCTTCACTAACTTCCTGTTTCAAAAGGGAAAAAATGCTTGTCAAACCATTTCATAGGGTCTTAAATATATACTGACTAACAGGAAGGCCTCATTTAGGTGTGTGTTTGTTAGTAAGTTTCTGTGGGATAGTTTTTTAAACTACACAGCAGGCCGATTAAACTTGCATGTGACAAGCACAAATAATAAAAAAACTCCACATTAATAATCCAAAGGCTTTTAATCAAATATTCATGAGACTGTATTTTGTTTTTATAGGCACTTCAACACATGGTTGTGCATTTTTAAAACACACACTCCCACATGCACCATAATTCCCTTTACACCAATGCATTTTCTAAATATAAAATGACACCGGGTCTATTAACAGTAAAACACATTAAAAAAAATTAAAAAATAAAAAAAGAGTAAAAATGTAAAACAAATAATTGTAATAATTTATGACTGAATGAGGGTTTTAAGTCAAATGTTCAAATGAGATTGCTAAAATCCTCAGATATTATTTATTCACACATTTATTTATAATAATACATTTTAAACAATAATAAAAATCTTAAAATATACATTTCTTATTGAATGAAAGTCAAAGGCAAAGGTTTAAATGTAAGAACAGTATTATATAAAATATAAATTTAATTTTAAGTATTAATTAATACTTAATTTTAATATTAAGTATTAATATAATATAATAATATATATTTTTAATAAATGTATTAAATTGGTACATAAAATAAGTAATTTGAAAAGAAAACATGCATAATAAATTTAAATGAACAAATGCCAATTAGGGCTGTGCAAATAATCTAATGTGATTTTCATCTGGTCAGTAAAGCCAGTCCTGTGATCAGTAGTAAATCTCCAGCGTGTGCTTTCAGATGGAGAGGCATTTAATACACACAGCCGTAGTTCACTGACAAGCTACTAGAGATCGACCGATATGGGTTTTTCTATAGCCGATGCCGATGTTTAGAGGTCAGGGTCAGCCGATGGCCGATATGTGCTGCCGATTTTTAGGGCCGATATCTTGGAGTTTTCCCTTTGATTTGCATGCTAAAATGTCACACTAATAATAAGTGGATGCACAACACATTTTTTCTAAACCTATCATAATTTATTGAGCACTGACTTCTCTTCATTCATCTTATTTTAGTGCACTGCACTGTTTTAAAATAAAAAAAATGTATCCAAAGTTAACCAAACAAATTAATAAACTGACCAAGTATTAAATATATAAAACAGGTAATATGTATATATATGTGTGTGTATATATATATATATATATATATATATATATATATATATATATATATATATATCTCAATCATTTACATAAAAGTTTTAGAGCATTTACATTTATCAAGTAGAATTTTTCAAGTTTGTTGGAACATAAATGTAAACTTAAATATACATTTAAATAAATACAATTTTAGAAATAAAAATCAATTAAACTGAAAAATATAAAAAAATAAATATATAAAAAATAAATAACAGTAGTGCTGCAAAGACACTAGCAACCAGCAACATTTGTGTTTGGTATAAATGACACAGAACATCTAAAGTGCATTCTAATTTCGAACTTACATCGCAGTCTGTTCATTATTAAAATAAAGTAGAGTCAACCAAACATTTAAAAAGTTACACTGGTCAGTTTAAATACACCCTATACCGGTCCTCTCTGCTGTTATGCAAAGGACGTTTTTGCTCATGTGAAGAGGATGATTTTTTCTGTCTAGTTTACATTAAAAAAATATTATAGTTTAACATTCAGATACATTGCGAATATGGAAACATTTGGATATGTGCAGAACGAGACGTGAGCAATAACCTCCAAATACATCTAGTCAAACCCGTGCTCGCGCGTCCTCGTATGGACTTAGTGCACATGGCATAATATCTTCTTTTTAACATAATAATAAGGACTTCTCATCTCCCAGTCTGCTGTGATGAAGTGAGCAGTTATCGTCACAGAGCTCTCCGTCCCCCTGGACGTCCACCCGTCTGTCGTCAGCGCAACAGAGAATGCTCGGGATAGTTCATCCACAACTTTTTTCTTCTCCTGTTCATAAAGATCTGGCACAATCTTTTCACTCTAACCTCTTTCCTTCATCATTATATCTGACAGGGAAGCCAAAGTGCGCGGGGCGTTCAAGCTCCTCCGCTCGGCATTATCACTGAGTGTGGACTGAACATGCGCCACTTTTTTTTTTTTTTTTTATAAATCAATCCGCGGGTCACGCGTATGTCGAACTGAAGATATTGATCGGAACGGATCACGGATCAATGATGATCCGTTGCACCACTACTATAGTGTCATTTGAAAACATTGCAGTTGCGTTTCAAAATACAACAACGAGCACCACGAAACCATTTAAAGAGGCGCATTCAGCGGTCTCCTTGACAGAAAACATTCAGCAAAGTAAAATGATCTCAAACGTATGGCGCGCTCTCTTCATTTTATCAAACGATCATAATCACATTTATTCATTTTACAGTCCTGCTACTAGCATTTTATTAATACTAAAACACCTTTAATTCAGGTGAGAAAGCTTTTTTTCCAAGTGGCTTTTGCACATAATAATAATACCGCTGCAGACGCATTTTGCAGCATTAAAGGTTATTACTTGATCATTAATTTAAACGACGATCGATCATGGAAATTATCAAATATTGACATTCCTAAATACAAATGAGTTGGATGGAAAACTGGTTATTGTCTGCATCAAACCATGCTTCCGAACACATGTGATTCACCGTTCTGGGCAGCTCCAGGACAGCTGTCTCTCCGAGCGCGGTGCTGTCTGTGAGCGGGGCGGAGTAACGGAGCCCTCAATCACGCTGCAGTGTTTGTAAGAGCTGACAACTTCTCCACCCCATTTACAGAGTGAAATTCTCTGACTACCTTTATCTCGCAGGTCTGTTGTTGAATCTTCCAAAAGTTTTGGCTCGGGGTGCTTCACATGCAGTGGCTGCAGCAGCACTTTCCACCGCGCCAATAACACGGGGCTGCCCGCCGACGTGCCTGACTTTAAATCGGCGCTACTAAACACGGATATCGGCCGATGCCGATATATTAAAAAATGACAAATATCGGCCCGATATATCGGCCGAGCGATATATCGGTCGACCTCTACAAGCTACGCAATATTGTGTTCATAATCACATGAAAATCGCATTTGATTATTTGCACAGCCCTAATGCCAATGCATTGAAATAAATTTAAATATTGAAATACACCTCATAGCTTGCATCCCTTATCATTATTAAAATAAATAAATAAACGTTGATTTAAGCATGATTAAAGGGGTTAATAGTCATGCATTACAACCCTTAAATGTAAAAATCACTCAATGCATGGTTTCTCTAAAGGCTTTTAATACAGTTTAATGTGTGTGTGCCTGTGTATTTCTCTCAATACATGCTGACTTTGCACGTTTTAGACAGGAAACACCTTGCTATGGGAGGCAGCGGGACTCTTTCTGTCCATTGTATTTTACCGTCAGACTTCACCCACCCAAGTTCACACAGGACTTATAGGTTTGTTGAGATCACAAAAGCAAGGTACAAATTAAACCCTCCAAGGTTCTCCTAGTTGAACCAAAAGTACAGCACATACTGATATTATTGGCCCCTATGCAATCATACAAATAACTGACGCACAAAAGAAGACCAGGTTACAGCGAGATGGTTCTACTCAGATGGTGTCTGATTTCAGGACGCCACAAAGAGTGAAAAGTTCATCCAAATAACACAAATCTGCCCGCAACTACAGGAAACGGCCAGTCAGAGCATCTGAAATTGGTTCCTCTCAAATAAATTCATGCACAAGCATGCATGCCATCTGTCTACCCAACACAGTCTAAAGAAAGGGGGGCCACAAGCTCTCATATGAATGATTAGACTACTAGACTACTGCTACAGGCCAATATAGCACCGACGGACAGTTAAATGTGCATACTGACAGAGCACATCCTCTCAAACAGCTGGTATCTGACTCTGCTATGCAGGACGGCAGAGTCTGGACACACCCTGTGGCCATAAGCGTGTGTTTTCATGGGCTTGTGTTTGAACAGTTGGCATTCCTTTGTCAGACCTGCCAGGAAAAGGAACAACCAGCCTGAACACACACATACAGACACTTTAACACTCGCCGAAGTCACCATCCCGTTCATTTAAGACACGCAGACATTATTCAGTGTCAGACTTTGATGTTTGGTCTACAATGACTTTATGTCATAAATAATACATTTATTAATAATAAATAAATAATACATTTAAACCGTGAATGTAAGGCAAGAAACCTTAGGTAAATAGGGTAAAAAAAAAAAAAAAAAAAAAAAACTAACAAGAGAGTTTAAGGTTTTATATATACTTTTATAGATCGGAATAAAACTATAAAGTTTTGTATATGTACTGCTAAAGTAGAGATTTCTAGCTCAGTGCAGGAGAAAATCTTAGTTTTGAGAAAACAGCTCTGCAAAATATGTATTTAATTGAAATATACAGATGCAAATAGATAAAGAGCAATAAAAAACATTTGAAAGTGTGTTTTGGATGTTTTATTTCCACAAAATCTCAAATCTGACCATTGGATTAAAAAAAAAAAAGTTTTTCACCATCTTCCCTTAAATATAAACTTATTAACAAAATATAAAATAAAAATTAACTTAATGCATTTAAATAAATACATACAGTACAGACCAAAAGTTTGGAAACATTACTATTTTTAATGTTTTTGAAAGAAGTTTCTTCTGCTCATCAAACCTGCATTTATTTGATCAAAAATACAGAAATAAATGTAATATTGTGATATATTATTACAATTTAAATTAATTGTTTATAAATGTATTATACTTTAAATTATCATTTATTTCTGTGATGCAAAGCTGAATTTTTAGGATCATTATCACATGATCCTTTAGAAATCATTCTAATATGATGATTCATTATCAAAGTTAGAAACAGTTCTGCTGCTTAATATTTTTTCAGAACATGTGATACTTTTTTAGGATACTTTGATGAATAAAAAGTAAAATAAATAAATAAATAAAAGAAGCTATGTTTTTAAAATATAAATATTTTGTAATAACAATGTACACTACTGGTCAGTAATTTGGGGTCAGTATTTTTTTTTTCTCTATTTTTTTTTTATAAAATCAATACTTTTATTCAGCAAGGATGTGTTAAATTGATAGAAAGTGATAGTAAAGAAAATATATTATTAGAATATATATTATTATAATTTTTTTTCTTTTGAATAAATGCAGTTCTTTTTAACCTTTTATTCATCAAATATATTAGACAGCAGAACTGTTTCCAACACTCATAATAAATCAGAATATTAGAATGATTTCTAAATGATCATGTGATAGACTGGATGTTACATGTGACACTGAAGGCTGGAGTAATGATGCTAAAAATTCAGCTTTGCATCACAGGAATAAATTATTTTTTTAACGTATATTCAAATAGAAAACTATTATTTTAAGTTGTATTAATATTTCACAATATTACTGTTTTTACTGTATTTTTGATCAAATAAATGCAGGCTTGATGAGCAGAAGAAACTTCTTTCAAAAACATTAAAAATAGTAATGTTTCCAAACTTTTGGTCTGTACTGTATATAAAATGAAATAATTTATATAAATTATTAAATCATTCCTAATAATTATTCAAATACATCTTGGTCTTCTATTGCTGTTGCAATTTCTTCAGGCGGTTTTAGCATGATTATAAAGGTTAATCACTTTGCGTCAAGACTAATAACAACCCTTTCAAAATGTAAAATCACTCATGCATGGCTTCTCTAAAGGTTTTTCTATTCCTCTTGAATCTGACTCAATAAAATAAACGCGTCACAAAAGTAAGTGTACAGGCGTACTGTTTTTTTCTCTCGGTTTGTCTACTTCTTGGTCAGCAGGACACTGACACTGTTGTTAAACTGACATGCTGCATTGTTGACCAATGAGCGAATGGCATCGGGACAGTGCCGTCTATGGTCACTGCGCCACCTCCCATCATTAAGCCCCCCGGCCTGGTGCAATATCCGTCCCCAGACAGCAGCTCTCCGGGGATCACACTGATAGGAAAGTGGGCTGCTGGAGGGGGAACAGCAGGCCGCATTAAGACTGATAATGAAAAATATGCAAAAACGGTTATAGGTCATTTGATATGCATGTTGTAGTTGGGGATTTTGGTCTACAGAAATTATACAGTCTAGTTTATTAAATGTAATCAACAGTGGACATCATATCATATTTTAAATTAAACACATACAATAAAAAACATTTTGTCCACAACATTAACATACACTAAAAGTTTGAGGTCAGTAAGACATTTTATGTTTATTTTATTTACTTTATGTTCTCATGCCCACCAAGGCTGCATTTATTTGATTAAAAATCCTGTAAGAAAAATGTATAATAATAATATTAATAATAATAAATATCTGGAATATCATTACAATTTAAGAAACTGTTTTTTGTTTCAATATATTTTAAAATGTAGTGATGAAAAGCGGAATTTTCAGCATCATTTCTCCAGTCTATAAATAGCAAGTTTAAGATCTAAATATACAGTAGATAGATAGATAGATAGATAGATAGATAGATAGATAGATAGATAGATAGATAGATAGATAGATAGATAGATAGCAGAATCCACCATGACACAGTTTGTCAGACACTGCTAAATTTGTTCTGCTATTGTCTCTTTTACTTTGCCCTTTCCATCTTTCTGTTTGTCTCCAGATGAGTAGTTTTACAGTCATCCAATCATACACGAGCATGGGAATCAAAGGCCGGGAGAGAATCTGTTTACATCCCTCGGGCTGGGATTAGCCCACCTCGCCTGTATGCGCTCCTCTTGAGAGATAAGGCGTCTTTGTGTAGGACAGAGAGGGTGTATTACCCACACCATAACAAAACCCTCATGCACCTCGTGCGGGCTGGGGGCACCCAGGAGCAGATAATACATCCCAAACTCACAACGGCTTCCCGAAAACAAACACATGCACTTGCACAAACCTGCAGAGCTTGCAAACATTACCGCTTTTTACCCAATAACTCAATCACACATACAAACAAAACACCAGGACTGGCGCTGATGAATTCTGGGACGACCCCAGCAGCCGGGTGGCACCATGGGCCGAGGGTAATTAGAGCGGAAAGGCCTGACATCAAACATCACACCACTCACCAGCCAGAGGCATCAAACAACAGGCTAATTAAGTGTAGCCTGGAGACACAGAAACTGGGTTAGTAAGTTAAACAGACACACTGAGATGAACACTAACACAATCCCCAAGTATTAAACCTGCGGGACGGTCTGTGCTGCAGACACCTTGAATCATTTGGTTTATTATAGAAAAGTGTACAATTACTTCTTTACCAAATTATTTTCACCCTGTGAGGATTAAAAAGGTAAAAGGATCCCAAAGACAAATATTTTGGGATCAGAATAACAGATAATACGGGGTTTGCGCTCTCAACTTTGGCCATTCCAAAGACAATTTAAATGTTACAAAGGACTTATATATCAAATAAATGCCGTTCCTTAAAACTTTTGTGGGGGGGGGGGGGTCCACAAAAATATTAAGCAGTATAACTGTTATACAGATAATATGAAATGTTTCTTGAGCAGCAAATTATTTCTGATTGATCATGTAACACTGAAGACTAGAGTAATGATGCTGAAAATTCAGCTTTGCATCACAGGAATAAATGACATTTGAAATATATTATAATATAAAACAGTTTTTTAAATTGTAATTTGTTTTCACAACATTACTGTTTTTATCAAGTAAATGCAGCCATGGTGTGTCTGTAAAAAAACACACATTGGTTTGATTTACCTCAATTTTTTTAAAATGGTATTTACATTTTACCTACATGTATAATGTCTTTATTATATTAAAGAAAAACCCTGATATTGTTTGCAACCATCATTGTTTGCACTAATCAGATAGATAATATGAACAATAATTAAAAATAAATGCAAATACTGGTTTATTCTGATTTGGTCACATATAAAAAAAAAAAATCCCCAAAATTCAACCTACAAAGTCGTATTTTTCATATATATTCCCCTTCAAAATCTACCCAAATGTTTAACCTTTACGTCACTCAGAAATTATAAGGGAAGTCTGGAAAACACATCTCGAATCTCAAATGAATATTGGAGGATTCTCGGTTAAGATTGACAAGCCAGGGAATTTTCGATTCTCTTTTTATCTCTTCCCAAATACACACAAACAAAAAGTCCATCCCCGTCGCCATGGCAACAGTCTTTCCTGGGATTTCTCAGCATCTTCTTTCTCACAGATCAGAATCTGGAATTTACCCACTCCGTACACCCAAAGAGAGAGAGATGGAGCGGCTGACTTGAGTGGGTGAGCGAGCGGCCAAAACAAGCGAAGGAGCAAGCGAGCGAGAGAGAAAGAGAAAGAGACATAGAAGAAGCAGAATGATGTCTTTGTGTTTGACTACAAAGCATGAGATCTCCACGGCAACTCTGCTCGTCTGCGCCAAACTGCAGGCAAGTGAGACTAAAATGACAAAAAAAAAGGCTAACATAGAGAAAGCTAGTACGCTTAACAGCGAGTGAAATTAGGCATATCACACGCATGACTGTACAAGCCGCTTCATACCCGGCCTGGTGAAAGCATCTGCTTACACCCATTATGTGAACTTCACCTTTGAAAAAGCCAAGCTCCAGAGATCAGCTACTGACGTCAGAAAGATATCGGGGCCTGTTGATGTGTTCCCTTTGACCTGTTAGCGTGCATTAGCACATCTGCCCTCCGCAGGACATCAAAGATGCATCGTCCCCGGCGTTTACACAGTGTAGCATAATTAGAGCCGCAGAAAGAGGAGCACGAGCGGGAGATCTGGCTGTTCTGAGCTTCTTTCATCTGTCCGTCCACTCCACGATGCTTAAAGCACTTGAGCGCGTCATTAGCACGCTCTTCAAAATCACTCTCGCCCCCAGCTGTAAAAAAAAAGCAATGTTCTCATGATGACTGATGGGAAGACAGATGGAATAAATGCATTCATACAGACGACTGCCTGCAGAGTCGCAGGACGGCTGATGTCAGGCACAATGACGAAGGCAAAAGGACGTGTCGCTTTGTGTTTGTGCATGAGAGAAGTAGTGTTGGTGAATGTAATATGGAGGAAGATCTCCAGTAGTTTTTGTTCAGGTATGGTTTGGTTTTAGGTTGCCAGGACTTTATGGCCTTAAGATTGCATATTATTGCATATTAAATTTGCAAGTGATGGGGATTTACCGCTAATCACAGAACCGACTTTACTGACGAAATGCGCATGATCATATATTGTCAAGCCCTAATCAAGACATATGTAAAGTTACAAAAAATCCTGAGAAACCATCAGTACAACGGTTTTCAATATTGATAATTTTAATAAGAAATATGTCTTGAGGAGCAAATCAGCATATTATTAGATTGATTTTTGAAGGATCATGTCACACTGGCGACTGGAGTAATGATGTTAACTGAGCATTACATCACAGGAATAAATTGCATTTTAAATACATATTATAATGGTAAACTTTTATTCTAAAATGAAATAAGACTGAACAATTATAATGTATTTACTGCATTTTTGATTAAGTAAATGCAGCCTTGATCAAGCATAAAAGTGACTTGAATTCCTTTGAATGGTAGTGTTTAGTTATTTATTTTACATTTCGAAACTTTGCAAAATCCCATTATGCACAATATATCAGTTTAATCATTTTGACCTGAGTATTTATTCCTGAATTCTTTCCACAAGTCCCTTTGGTTGCTGAGTGTTAATATGTTGAGTCAAAGTTTATTATACAAAACACTCACACAAACACTCAATTAAGTGCATTAGGCAGCTTACAGTATCAGTCACAATGAATCTTATATAAGCCCACTCGTATCAACATAAACACTGAAATATTCAGCTGGAAAATCTCAAAGCAAGCCATCCATCAGGACAGACCCAAAACAAAATTAATTTTTCATGAAGACAGAGTCCTGATGGAGATGTCTTCTCAAATGCTGCTCAAGACTGGCTCAAGCTCTCTTAAAAAGCTAATTCATAATTCATAATTCATAAGAGCTTTAGCACACAACTTAATTACTCGAGTATCAAGTCAGAAATCAGAAGAAAAACTCAATCACAATCATTAGGAGTCACAACAGCATCTCCATGTGAAGTACCATCCTCCATTCCAGCTGTCTCGTTCACACAAACAAAAATCCTTGAGACAGGAATGTGGCGATACTCAGATAATGCAGTCTGTCAGCCATAAGTAAACAAAAACACACATGATCTCTAAAATCAAAACATCTCAGCTGCAGGACCGAACGAGAAGAGACTCTGAGGATATGAAACGATGAAGCGTCACAACAACAGACCACATTTGCCCTTCTGTAAGCAAATTCTTACACGTAAATAAACAAGAACACAGAATAAAAGAAAGATAAATGAATACCCCAGGGAATATATGTAACATCAGATGAGTCCTAAAAGAATGCAATTTTGAATAATGTATCAGTTTTCACATGAGACACTGAAGATTGGAGTAATGATGCTGAAAATTCAGCTTTGGATCACAGGAATAAATTACATTAAACATTCAAACTTAAAATAGTTATTTTTGATTTTAATATTATTTCAAAGTATTACTATATTTTAGATCAAAGAAATGCAGCCTTTGTGAGCCTTAGAGACTTCTTTCGAAAACATTAAAAAAAAACCTTTGACCAGTCATATAGCAATTATGCAATTACAATACAAACATCAGTACTTCTGATAGCATTTTTACCATTTATTACAAGAAATAATGTGCAATCAAACGGTCAAACTTCACTACTATAAATATAATTATCATATTTAATTCTAATCTGATATATAACGTAATTTAACACAGTAATCTAATTTAATAATTTATTTTCTTTAGCCCCATGGCAGCACTACTGAATAACAGTGTGTAAAATATTAAATACAATTTATATTTGCAAATCAGTACTTTATTCCCAATCCTGTTAATATATGACTAATTATGGTTCTCATGTCAATAAACTCAGGTGTCTGACACTGTTGGAAGTATCTCAAGATACTAATATCCAGATCATCTACACAAATGCCATCCAATCATATTTCAAAGTAATATGTATCACACAGGATGGAATACAACTGTTATCAAATGTATTGTCCTTCCGTACTGTACACTAAATTATGAGTACTAGAAAAATATAGGAGATTGCCTATGAATGAAAATAGACAAAACCTTGCCTAACACCCACTCACAGCAGTCTAGAAAGTATTGTGCTCATTAATGTGTCTGCACGTGTTTGTGTCTGCGAGAGATAAGAGGATGATCACACACACACAATCCCCCATGACGAATGAAGCACCGAGCAGCACTGACTCCAGCAGGGAACTGCCTGTTCTCAGTCTCTGTTACACACACACACACACACACACACACACACGTAGTGTCAATGGAAGGTCAGATATGTCTGTGTCCATATGACCAACAGGGATGAAAGTTTGAAAGGAGCATGTACAGAAAGGAATACCATGAAGATGAATAAATATTCATGCACCAAGGTATTGGCACAGCAGTCCAAGATATTTCACAAAACTACATAGAATTCCAAAATATGTTTTAAACAAATAACTTCATATTAATTAAATAAATAACACATGATTTGTTTTTACAATATTAGGTTTTAATAATAATAATAATAAAATGTATTATAATTATTATTAAAACCCATGTAAATATAGTAAAATCAAACTGAAATATTAATAATAATAATAAACATTTGTAAATATTGTAAAAATAAACAATTAAAAATAATAATACTTTTACATGCTCAAAAGCACAGTAAAACCACAACTGAAATCCAAACAAATAAAAAAAAATATATAAAATTGTTTATAAATAAGGTTTACATATAAAACAAGGCATTGTAATTAAAGCAGTTTCGAAACAATAATACATCAATAAAAAGCTATTCTCTTTTTTCCCCTCATGATATTGAATCAATATTAATCCTTGTTTACATATTTTTAAAATCTGTTTATATGGGTATTTGTGTCATATGCAACAGTTCAAATCATCCAGAAGCAGGTCATCTAAACAAGCAGAAACTGAAACTGGCGGGCCATCAAAACCACTTATGAGGCACTGCTCTGGACAAAAAGTAAAGTGAATCATAACATGTAATCATCTGGCTTATCACATTGTGTTGTAACTGTACTACAATGGTACTCCTGGTTATTAACTGTCAGGTGAGCGATTGATAGAAGAGTTTTAAAGGGGGCGAGTACTAACAGGTCAGTGAATAAGAGCACCCATCCCTCCCTGTGTCCATGAAGCATCCACAATGTCCCACATTCGTTTCTCTCTCTTCGCCCGAGAGATGCTCCATTACTCCACTTAGCCTTATATTTTTAGCCCGTAGCCCAGGCCAGCTTCCCTCCATCACCCAGATGTGTCACTCCGGCACTCCATCAGCCGGGCTTCTGCCTCCCGCCACAAACCTTTCAGCAAAACACACTGAAAGACAGAGGTCAAAATCAACGTTGCTGAAACAGGAAGTGCACATTTGGCACTCGCTCAGAGCTCTCAGCTGATGGGTCGGGTGGCAGTTCATCTGACTGTCCTGACACCCGAATGACTGAATCAGGTTTCTAATCCCATGATCCTCTTTTATGCCATGATAACAAAAACAGCATGTGAGTAACATTCCAGTGCAGAATCACAAACAAATAGCACAATAAAACAACAAAAGCATGCTGAGCCCTCTGGGTAATGTGCTAAAAAGATTTCCCTGCATCCTTGGACAATGTTCTGGAATTTTTAAAATAACTACAAATAAATAAATAAAAAAACACCTACACTTATTGGTTTTGATACTATAAATATATTAAAAGGTACATTTGAAAACTCAGTGCATGTGAGAAACTAGGTCAGTTTATGAGGAATGGTGGCACTGCAGTGCGCTAGCTTCTTTAGCGTGCAATGCAATCTAACCAAACTTTGGACAGGGAGTTTAACGCCCGTCTGACTCAAAGTTAATCATTCCAGACTTTCTTCTGCTCTCAATAACAAACAGGTTTAGCTAGCATAGACCTGAACTAACAACTCAAAAACACATTTTTAATCAATAGACCAGTGAACTTTAAAAAGCTGAACAATTAACAATCAAAAATTAATCCAAAAGGCTGACCTAAATTTCCAATGACTGCTTGGTAGAGTAATTTTAGAAATATTTATATACTATTATTTAGATTTTATTTAAAATTTTCAGTTTGAATTAAGTTTATGCATTTTTGTAATTTGGATTAGTTTATATATATATATATATATATATTTTTTTTTTTTTAGAAACAGCGTGTTTACAAAAGTGCTGTACAAGCATGAATAGGACAATATGACAAATAGAAAACCAAATTTAAAAAAATAAAATATATATACATACACATATACATACATTCATTTTAGTTTAAGTTTAATTAGTGATACTGTACAATGTACAGAAAAAAACACACACACACACACATATATATATACATACTTTTTAATCAGTATGTGTGTTCCCTGGGAATTGAACGCATGACATTTTGCACTGCTAACGCAATGCTCTACCAATCTGAGGGTGCAAAAACATCTAAATATTGAGAAAATCACCTATAAAGTTTTCCAAATGTAGTACTTAGCAATGCATATTACTTATCAAAAATTAAGTTTTGATATATTTGATATATGATCAGCGGATAAAGCGGACAATAAATGTGTGTGCAAATGTATCGACAGCAAATTGATAACTCATCTTGTATTGTACAAGCAAAAGATGTAAATGGATAGCAACTAATGGTTTTGTTATGTTAGTTATGCAATACAATTGCAATTATATATCACACCTAAACTTCATTCTACTGTTTCAATAGGAAATGCATTTGTCAAAAGATAGCAGTCAACCAGATTGACCAACTAATGGGGGGAAGGGTGGTCTACATCTGCTGACCTACTCTTTACCCAGTGCAACAGCCCACTTTACTAACCACAGTGCTAACTAAACCATTGCCAACTCTGGACTCAATGCTAACTGATGTTGGAAGCATGAAGTTAAGTTCACCCAAGAAGGAAAATTCTGTCATCATTTACTCACCCTCCATTTGTTCCAAACCTGTATGAATTCCTGTTTTCTGCTGAACACATTTTGAAGAATCAACCCTCTACAGACAACTTGCCAATTAAATCGCCATTGGCTAGTAAATTTATATTATATATATATATATATATATATATATATATATATATATATATATATATATATATATATATATAAAAAAAATATCTGAAATTACACTCTTAACATCAGTCAGTGAAGCATTATAATATGATATACAAGTATTATTTACTGATAGAACTTCAGTAATTAGAATTAAAACTTGGTTACCATGTATGAACATTTTAACTGTACTGGTGGTGGTGCTTTGTTGGTCATTCAGTGTTTCTGTTAATAAAATAAATAAATAAATAAAATGAATATTAATACTTATAAGATGATAATTCTACTTCTAAGCACATTATAAAACGCACTAAGGATTAGCGAGCTACTGGATTCAAGAATATTTATAAGGTTGGTTTTGTTTGCGTGAACTGATTTTTTGAAATCAAAACAGGGATGATAATAGGTGAACACCAGCCGATGAGCCAATAGTCATTTGCGCATTAGCTCCGCCCGCTACCGAAAACTCGGAAGTTCTTAAAAGCTGAAAAAAAATTATAGGAGCTCTGTTATTTTGACAGGAAATTTCAACAAAGTATATCGTCAATTCTGCATGTATTTAAGACTTTCTCGCTCTCTATGCTCTCACCAAAGTGACGGCAAGTGATGTGCTTTACAGTAGAGTTTACGGTAACATTAAACATAGGTACATCCACTGAGATGAACTGAAAAATATCACAGATTGCTTGACGGAGAGAGAAACTCTGAAGCACTCAGTCAGAGAGTGTTCGGCGAGTGAACATATATCTGAGCTAAACTTAATCCTAGCCTCCAATTTATATAATGGCGAGTAAAATCTGAGAATGTATTAACTAGAGCTGCACGATTAATCGTTAAAAGATCGCGATCTCGATTCAGACACCCTCTCGATCTCATTTCTAAAAGACAACGATTCCCCGAGTCTGTTAAACCTTTGACAAAGTCTTACCGGATCATTCAAATCTGTGCGCGCACTGCCGCTGACACAGAGAGAGCTCTTACCATGTTTGGTTAAGAAACATCTTCACAAACAGTCTTTTCAACTACACAGTATTATATCTGTCTTACAGTCATTTATATTATCACAGAAATACTGGGATAAAGTTTATAGTTTAAATATAAACATTGATGTCTATATGGCAGCGATCAAAATATAACAAATCCCCTTTTGAAAGTACTGCGCTTTAAATAACGTTTGTGTCGATTGCATTGTTTCACCAATAGGTGGCGACAAGTGTCTTAATTTATTTGTCAATGAATTAATTTTTCATTCAAGAGAATCGTTCAAAAACGCTGATTCATCCAGAAATGAAACAAGTGTAGTAGGTTTATGAGTGAGTCGTTGAATCAGTGATCTAAACAACTTTTTCATCATTCTAATATTAAAAAAACTGGGGTTTTAAATATATTATATATACACTACCAGTCAAAAGTTTTTGAACCATAAGATGTGTAATGTTTTTTTAAAGTCTCTTCTGCTCACCAAACTATATTTATCTGATCCAAAGTACAGCAAAAACAGTAAAGTTTTGAAATATTTACCATTTAAAATAACTGCTTTCACTTGAATGTATTTTAAAATGTAATTTATTTCTGTGGTGTGCAGCTGTATTTTCAGCATCATTACTCCAGTCTGTGTCACATGATCTTCAGAAATCATTCTAATATGCTGTTTTGCCGTTCAAAAAAAAACATTATTATTATTATTATTATTATTATTATGTTGAAAACAGATGAGTAGATTTTTTTCAGGTTTCTTTGATAGAAAGTTCAGAAGAACAATAATTGTGTGTAATAGAAATATTTTGTTATAAATGTCTTTGTCACACTTGATCAATTTAAAGAATCCTTGCAAAATAAAATAATTAATTTATATACTTGTGATAATGATAATGTTAATAGTAATAATAATAATAAAGAATCTTAGGAGAATCGTGATCTCTATATGAGATCAAAAAATCGTGATTCTCAATTTATCCAGAATCGTGCAGCCCTAGTATTAACCATTGGCTAATATCAGACATCTAGTCGCTCAGAGTGAAGATTTAGTCGCATATATGCGAGTGATTTACTCGCAACGTAGAGGGTTGAGAATGTTGGTAACCAAATAGCTGATGGTAGCCATTCACTTTCATAGTATTTTTTCCCCATACTATGAAAGTCAATAGCTACTGTCAGCTGCTTGGTTACTGACATTGTTTAAAATTTCTTATTTTATGCTCAGCAGCTAAAACTAAGTCATATAGGTTTGCAACAACTTGAGGGTGAGTAAATTATTACAGAATGTTCATTTTTAAGTGAACTGTCCCTTTAAGGACATCTCCAGTGCACATGTGCACATATTTTCAGACATCAGCTAAATCACCCAAGACCTGGAGAATAAAACAAAAACGAACTACTGTAATCGATCACAGCTGAAGGAAACGGCGAGGACAGCCCAGGGTAAACTATATATGCTTGGAAAGCAGACCTTGCACAAAGAGGGAATTATGAGAGTATAATTTTTTTATTTTTTTATTGAAAGGACATACAATTCTGAATTATAATTTTTTTTATAAAAACCTATAAAAAGCCATTTAAGATTAATGAAAGACAAAAATTCTAAAGTAATACCAATAAAATACAATAAAAAAAAAAGTTTATGCAGCTAAGCAGTCAAACCCTTAAATGACAGCTTTACAGCTAAAATATCACATTTTAATGCACTGAATTAAATATAAAATAAATGTACAATCAATATAAGCACTGACTGACCTTCAGTGTCATTTTATTATCAATGAGATACTACAGTTTTTATGAATATTTTGAATTCATTTCTATTTTTATGTTTTTACATTTTCATTTTAGTTATAGTAATTTTGTTGTTTGTCTTGGTTACATTAAAATATAACTAATAAAATGTTATTTTAAAACATGTTTATAGAGTTTTTATTTTCTTTAAACTTTTTTTCATTATTATTATTATTATTATTATTATTATTATTATTATTATTATTATTACGATTTTTGTTAGATTATTATTTACATTTTAAATCATTTCAGTTAAACTGATTTTATTCCAAGTGATAAACATTTGATTTCTTAGACTTTCATAACATACTGATGGGGGAAAGAACATTTCTGTGGTGACACCATGTAAGCAAACTCCAGGTAACTTTATCAACCTCTATGTACAAGAACAAAGTGTGCTTTACTGCAGTAAAAGGTGGAGGGGTGGGGGGGGGGTGTGAGTGTAGAGATCTGCGATGCTCCGCTGTTGCTTAGAGACGCTGGAATGTAAACACCATGGGAGATGAGAGAAGCAGTGAGATCACTGTGAGAAAACACACACACACACTCCTTCAGTCGAACGTGAGTGACACCAAAGCGTCTGTTCCCTATCGATGTGCCTCGCCATAAATATTTTAAAGCTAGAAGGATGAAAGAAGTCTCAAAGACACACTCTCACTCTGTCGGAGTCTCACAGACAGAGTTTTTGAAACCATGTCCCTAGGGGGCCTTTCACACAGGACGCATTCTTGCGCTCCAAAACAGCTAGAATGAAATAGTGCAGGGGCTCGAGACACGTTTTTTAAAAACTGAACTATTTATGACACTGTGGCTTGAAAATGGCACATTCATGGTGAGATGTAAAAAAAAAAAAAAAAAAATACTGCAAAACACAACCCAACAGCCAAAGACAGCCATCTGAAGAAGCAGTAGCTCCCCAATTTGCAAGCTAATGATCTAGTTAACTTACAGTTAAGCTACTGTATGCTTTAAAATATTTACAAATAAATATTACAATTTAAAAAAAAATTCTGTCACAAAAAGCTAATTTTTATTGGAGAAAAAAAAAACAATAACAAAAAAATTATCAAATAGAAAAAACTAATAAATAAATATAATTTAAATAACTTACCACCAAGAACAATTGCGATGCTTAGTGCAAAACCAACAGCTTAGGGAAAAGATGCACATCATTTCAATACATCACTTCACAGGAAGTGCAGAGGGAAATTTTCCCACCAGTCATTGTGCAAGTATTGTTTACACAGAGCTATACAAATTTAGGTACAATAACCACAGTAACAAGAAGTCTGGCCTTTTAATTCAGCTCAATTCACCACAGCGTGAGCATAAAACACATGATATGTGACCTTTACAATGCAGTTATGTCTGTGGGTCACATTACGGTGTAGATGACACATACACATTATAAATGAACTAAGTTACATTTATTTTCATATTGAACACCAAAAAAAAAAAAAAAAAAAAAAAAGATTAACATAAATACAACTTGTTTATTTCTAATTGACATTTTTTTCAAAAAAAAAAAAAAAAAAAAATTGCTTACTGAACACTATGTAGGGACCCTTTCAATCTCAATCCTGAATCTGATCCAGAGATTATCAGCCAATCAGAGCATAACACATACAGATGGACACGCACGGCACAATTGGTGTCACAATTGGTCACAGGGGAAAGTAAGCCACTATATGGCACACAGAGCGAATGCAGCATAGTTGGCCCAAATGTGAGATGGGCACTGGATGGTACTGTAAGAATTTAGCGTGTGAGTGTATTTGTGGGATGTTGAAGCAGTCTGGCTCAGTGCGGCACTATACAAAGAAACCTTTCAGAATGTGAAGTTTGGCAAGAGAGAGAGAGAGAGAGAGAGCTGAACCAGGAACAGACTAACACACACAGAGACAGAACATACATTCACATTACATGCTAAATACACTGCTTATATTTACATTAATTCATCAGGCAGACGTGTTTATGCAAAACGAATTACAGTGCATTCAATGTATACTCAGGACCTTGCAGCTGCTAATGCCATGCACTACCATAAGAGTTTCAGGAACTCGGTTATTAGAAGTGATCTACACCAGTACTGATTTTTGTTTAAATGACCAATGGCCAATACTCAGTTCCAATTTTTAATACTATATTCATTCAAAAAATACTATAGTATTGCATTAATGTAGCATTATATTATTGTGCCATACAGTATTAACAATATTATTACTGCTTCTGCTATTATAATTATTTTCAAATTATCGTCAAAATATAATGTATTATTTTAATAACTTTCATGTGATAACAATATGAATAAAAGTTTATTACTAAATTATTAAACTGTCATCAAAATAATAAATAATAATTAGTAGTAGTAGTAACAAAACTAGGCCTATTTATTTTCAAATAATTTATGCAATTTTCATGCAATCAGAAAAATGCATGAATAAAAAAAAATGTATTACTAATTTATTAAACTATCCTTCAGATATTATTAATCAAATTCTATAAATATTAATATAATAATTATTAAATATTATGTAGTACTATAATAACTTTAATGTAATAACATATTAATTATTAATAATAATATAATTTATTATTTATAAACTTTAACTTTCAGTACATTCTTAAAAATAAAACATCTAATAATCACACTTAATAATAAAATTATTCAACTATCAACAAAATATAAATAACTATTATTAAAAAATAATAACATTTATTGTTTTTCGTCATGTAATATTATTTTGATGCAAATTAATGCAAGTTAAACTTAAAATGACTATTTTGTTGCCTTTGGTAATATTCCATACCATTTAAAAAATTTTTTTAACTAATATAACCAAGTAAGTAACAAAATGTAAATATCAGCAATACATATATCTCTAGTTAATAGCCTACCTCTTCAAATCAACCTGGGACTTTAGGGAAATGACAAGCACTTGCACACAAATAAACAAACACACACGTACATTCTTTGCATGGCTGAAATAGCTCTCATTGTGTAGGGTCCAGGGCTGCAGGTATCAGACAGTCGAGTAATGGTTCACCCAGATCACACAGCAACATCCAGGTCCTGTACTACATGCCTCTCTTCCTGTGTTTGGGAACTGGTTGTTTTTCCTGAAAGGTTACCAATTGTTCAAATAGCCGACGGCAGTTTACAGAAATGTGTGGGGACTGAACATGACAGAATTATGATGTCATTAAAGCAACAAGACAGACATGCATAAACTCTCTAATTAGGTCACTTCCTGTGAGGTTTTCCACTTCCTCAGTGGCAGAAGAGAAGGTTCTGAACAATGTGTGCTCACCTCCAATATGATCAGTGACACTGAACTAGTGAGAATAATCACAACTGGAAGAATCACTGTCAATACACACTAAATGTGATGGCCTGATCAGGGTCACATTCTTGAGAATTAGAGACGAGAACCAGAGCGGCAGAACGAGGAAGAGAGAAATGGAGTGAGATCTTGTTGCCAATAGCAATATGCCCTTTCCAGAAGACGTCTACATTGCTAACAGGGTCCAAAAAGTGTGAACCACTTAAAGATTGTGAACTAACCTACATTCAGCATGCAGGAAAAAATTACTTTTATATCAGTCTCAACTGTTTTAAGAGTATTAAAAATGATTTAAATAAATAAATAAAGGGGGAAAATTTATATTATATATATATATAATTAAAAAAAGAACACTATGCATGGGTCACAACAGTTAACTTTTTTTTTTTATAATTGCTATCAAAATTAATGTAAAAATATTCTGCTAAATATATAAATGATAAAATGTATATATCCTTATTATCCTTAAAAATTATAAACAACATATACTACATTAAATAACTCATTAAAATTTAATTATAACTTAACATCTAATTACATAAATAAAAATAATATTTACAAAAATTATTATAACACAATTGTTTTAATTTTTTTGCAGCTGTATTTTTATGTACTTTAAGGGTAAGTCGTGGCTTAGTGGTTAGAGTTTGACTCCTAACCCTAAGGTTGTTAGTTTGAATCTCGGGCCGGCAATACCACGACTGAGGTGCCTTTGAGCAAAGCACTGAACCCCCAACTGCTCCCCGGGCGCCGTAGCATAAATGGCTGCCCACTGCTCTGGGTGAGTGTTCATGGTGTGTGTGTGTGTGTGTGCTCATGTTTTTGTGACATATCAGGACACTTTGTATAATGACATGAGTATGACACAGGAATTACAAGGAGAGGGTGACTTATGAGGACATAACCCATTTTTCAAAACGCTTATAAATCATAGAGAATTAGTTTTTTTTTTGAGAAAGTAAAAATGCACAAAGTTTCCTGTGAGGGTTAGGTGTAGGGTTGATGTAGGGCCATAGAATATACAGTTTGTACAGAATAAAAACCATTACGCCTATGGGATGTCCCCACTTTTCACAAAAACAAACGTGTGTGTGTGTGTGTGCACCTTGGATGGGGTTAAATGCAGAGCACGAATTCTGAGTATGGATAAACGTACTTGGCAGTATGTCACTCTGATATGCAATTCTCCAAAATCCCAAGTATTTATTTTTCATTTTTTTTGCACAAAATGCAGCCTTTAAATATGCACCAAATCTGCTTACGATGAACCCGAAACCAGTGTTATAATAATACTGTGCCTTTCTTTCAACCGATTCAACCAAAAACCATTTCAGATGCACTCAGAAAGACACTGGACAACGTTTTTGGTGGTTTACATGAGAAAGATAGTTATCAAGATTAAGAACAACGACCAGAGAAAGACCACCACATGGAGCAACACTGACTTTTGTGTCTGGTTTGTGTGAATAGGTGTGTATGAAAAGAGTGTGTTGTGGGAAGAGGCGTATGGGTGTGCAGTCAGAGGTATCTGTACTGTATGAAGAGCAGAGCATCAGCTGTTCTTCAACAAATTAACTGTATCCATCATGTCTTTGACCTACTGATAGTACAAGAACCCACTGCAGAGAGAACAAGAGACACGGGTTCTCATATAACACAACCCACCGCCTGACTGCTAGCAGCTCTGCACAGGTCAAGTTACATTAATGCCTGCAACAATGTGCTTCCTCCACCTTGCTCACCTCATCCACAAACACAAGAAAGCAAGAACAATCGTTCTGCTGAAACACAATAAGACCAAATCAATGCATGTCTCCAGAGTGAAAAACACGCTGCTACTTCATTTTCTCACTTTTACACTCAATTTGTTTCTTTCATCATTTTGTCTCCTTCCCACAAACCCTATTAATGGGAAACTATTAAGTAACACTCAGCTGGAGATATAGAATTAGAATATACTGCATACTTTGAAGGATCAACTGAAGGTAAGCAACCATTTAGTGACTAAGCAGAACACCTTAGCAACACATCGGTAACCACCAACAACACTCGCATGGCAATATGTTCCTAGGGCCCTATGAAATTCCAAATTTTATTTTTTTCCATTTTAGTTTTTCTAGACTCTGAAATCATGACATGAAACCTACAATATTAAACAGCAATTTATTAAAATTTGAAAAAAAAAAAATTCTGAAGGCCTTTTTTTATTCTATATTTTCCATTAAAAACAATCTGGATTCAGTTTTTTTCCCCCGTTTTAATTTTTCTAGACTCTGTTTAAATGCTTACATTCACATGAACTGCATATAACGTGACCAATAACCAATGTTAGAACTGTGAACATGTAAAGCATGATACCTAAATATTAAAGTGCTTATTTTAAAATCTCAGGGGTGGGAAGCTTGATGGGAGTGCGGAAGATGCAGTTAACATGATCTTGACCCTTAAGAAGGTGTAAAGCCTGTACAAATATTAAAAATCGTGCATATAAATAATTGGGAATAATGTACAAAAATAAAAATAAAATAAAAACTGTGCACATTCCATTTATCTATTAACATTTATATAGTTTTGTTCGCTTGCCTGTTTCCTTATAAAAGTCAAAAAATGTGTCACGTTTTTTTCGTCAGGTATCTTTTTTATAATTATATGATGTCATTACATTGCTGTCTTGCAGCCAGCCAATCGCTGCATTGTTGATCGTGGTTATGATCACCGATACATAGCCCCTTTTAAACCAACCCATGAACACACAATTAACTCAGATAACTCAATCCAGCCATTATAATCATCAACAACAGGTGCATTTGAAGAAACGAATTTGCCAGATCCTGATTAGCGCGATGATATCATCTCAGATGTAATAAGCGATGACTGAAGAACAGGCCCCCTGACAAAAACCAAGCACACCCAAACAATATGGTGATGGGTTTTGCACAAACACTCAATATCCAAAAAAAAAAACATTATAATAATATATATATTTTTTTAAATGTAGAAATCTAGTTAACTAGACTAGTAGTTTACCAGCAACAGTCCCAGTTTGATGGATTGTAGCACCTCAATTGTAGATTTCCTGAGCTTGGAACTCTTTCAACATGTTTTGAAGACTCCAAAACAACCAATTACTGACCAACCAACAAAGCAGCTCAACCGTAAAATAAGACATTTACACTTCATGCTATCAGACGGCGCATTACACAACCACATACTCTGGAAAAGCTAGAGGGGGGATGAAATATGGATACGAACAGTTTATCAGAAAGACAAAAATAAAAGCGCAAAGTGTGCGTGGGCGTGTGTGAGAAAGCAAGCGGAGAATAAGAATGAGAGATGCTTTTTCATGACGCCTTTTTATGGGACATGCATATTCAGCATGATCCACCACCACAAGTACAAAGGGCCCAGAAGCAACAAAGGCCATGTAACCCTGCTCCTCACAACACACTAACACGACGTGAAACTGTATTATGAGCTTCATCTGGGTGAGGCATGGACCCATTGTCCTCCTGTTACACCGACTATCATCATCAAATGCTAAAGCATACACAGAAACAACGGCGTGCCTATAATATCTCATATACTCAACAATCGTCCATCACCATGTGGGTCACATTACATCCAGCCGTCCAGACTGAGAACAGCCAAACCACAGTCCCTGATTTGGGTCATGCATGCAACAACGGCATGCCAGGCTGTGGAACGCACCCTCATTTCCATCTCAAGAGCCCCTGATTGAGAAATAGGCATCATCCTGGGGATGGCAAATCCCTAAATTGGCCACGGGCCCATAATCGCATCCAAAGAAGGCACATGCACTCATACATACATGCACACATGCGTGCTCATTTGCAGAATTCAATGCATGCACATCTTCATCCTCCACATTTGCACGACTCACAAATAGACCTGGCATAACGAAGGGCATGTGAAGTTTGTACCACGTTGATATTCTACACAGTCACAGATTTTAATGCAACCCCCTTTGCTCTGCTGGAGGGCGGAGATACATTTGTCCACGTTCACGATTCATTAAACCCATCAACACATCTCCCCCCGTTACGAAGTCACCTGTGGTTTGACTGTAGGAAGATGTGTGGATGAGGACTGAATCTGTGGTTTGTCTATTAAGCCATTTAGAAACACTGATTGATAATCAGATAAATGTTGACATTTAAAGGGTCTGAAAGTGCACAGACTGTCAACAACAAATGTGCACTGCATTCTTTTTAAGTGAACACTTTAATGGCATAATAAAGATGCAATGTTTAAAGGGTGTTATTCATTATTACAATAAAACAAGATCATAAATCAGCATGACTTTGATCATACTTACTACAATTTTGAATAAGCAGCTGATTGTTTCTCCTTGTAAAACTGCATGCTACATTATTTTAAAATAGCACCTATTATTCTTGGATGATTACATATACATACACGCATACATTTGTACTTAAATTTCTGACAACAAATAAGTTCTTTAACTAACTTTTGAAAACTTTTCCAGACAATAAAATGTATTTTAAACAGAAAAATATGGGATTCAATTGTTTAACATTCTTTGCATTTTCCCCGACAGCATAACAACTAATTCAGCCGAACAGGTCATTTTATAATGTTTATTCAAAACAACAACCGAATTCCAACATTATGGATTCTATTTACGGAAAGACAGACGTGAAACAAAACTACAAAAACAACTCTAACGTTACAAAGCCTGTCAGGATTGTTATTCAACCAGGTGGTGGAATTCGGTACTAGTCAAAGCTTAAATAAACACTTCAAAACAACGGTTGTGCTTTCCTTTCATAGCTAAACCAACAACACGGCATTTAAACATGACGTATAGTTCGTGTTGACAAACCAACGGTCGATTAAACAACATTTAATCAGTTCCAAACACTCCCCAAACCTGGCTGTTTGGTTGGTTAAACATAACTGACAAACATTACAAGAGCGTCGCAACTAACGTCTACCTTCAGCCTATTCGGATCGTTACAAGAAACGCCACGGAAGACTCACCAGAGACGGTAAACGTTGTTTGGACGCGAGTCCCTGCCCTCGCCTGCTTCTCGGAGGCCGGATGCCGTCTTTCCACTCTCCGCCAACACACACAAACACAAGCCGCTTTTTCCGACGCAAAACACGCAGCTTCTTCGGCCGACCTTTATCGGTCAAACTTGCGCTGGTGTCCTCAGAAGAGCGTTCCGCGTGCGGTTCACTATGGCGATCGTTTCCCTGGAGCGTTCGGTGACGGTGCTCGTGGCCGGGAGGGGTGCTGCTGCTGCCCGTCTACTGACGCCTCCGCGCAGGGGTGACATCGGAGGAAGAGGCAAACCTTCTCGAACAATTATTTGAACATAGCAATCATCTGAAAGTTGACAAACAGCGCCACCTGCTCTCTAACTGCCGCTATGACGCATCTGCTCTCGTGGGTGAACTGGCGTCGTGGTTACGACCTAATTTGACAGGCAAAAGGTTGTAGGTTTGAAGCTTTTTAAATAAGCTTTTCACTGATGTATGCTTTGTATAGGACAATATTTGGCTGAAATGCACCTGTTTGAAAATCTGAAACCTAAAGGTGCAAAAAAAAAACTTACCTATACTTACTATCCTAATGATTTTTGGCATAACAGAAAAATAATTTTGTATTGTTGTTGGCTATTGCTACAAATATACAGATGCAACTTATGACTAGTTTTGTGGTCCAGGGTTTAATTAAGATTGTTAATCTATAGAGGAGACTGGGGTTAGTAAATCATTTTAAGGATAGGTTATTATTATTATTATTATTATTATAGTTTATTTCTGTATATGCCTCTCCAAGTAATTGATGTTAATCATGTCTATCATTGAAAAAAAGTAGCGCGATGTCACATGTAAGCTATTTCTGTACAGTATATGGAGAAAGTTGGGAAAATGCTTCTAGAAGATTATGTGCAATTGTCTAATTGAACTTCTGACTCAAACCATATAGTTGCTAAGATATAGGCCTTGTGGAAATTTCATTTTGTGAAAACTAGTCCTGGTCTCCACTAAACTGCTCAACGGGTCATTTCATAATTAATAATAGTTGTGAAACTATGATTCATATGCAGTATATACAAAATAAAATTTCCTTAGCAACTATATGATATGAGTCAGAAGTTCTGCTATCGGTTGAATCTTTTGTAAAAAATATTTGTAACCGTTCAAAGGTTTGGGTTCAGTACTTTAAAAAAAAAAGAATTTATACTTTTATTCAGCAAGGATATGTTATGGACAAATATAGTGATAAAGATTTACATTGTTACAAAAGATTTCTATTTTAAATAAATTATGTTCTTTTTAACTTTTTATTCATCAAAGAATCTTGAAAAAAAGTTTAACAGGTTCCAAAAAAAGTAGCGCAACATCTTTCCAACATATTAATAATAAATCAGCATATTATGATTTCTGAAAGATCATGAAGACTGGAGTGGCTGTTGAAACTTCAGCTATATGCTTTGCCACCATAGGAATAAATGATGTTTTAAAGCATATGAAAAAAAGCTTATTTAATTGTTTTAATAATATATCACAATACAGCTTTTTTACTGTATGTCTGATCAAATAAATGCAGCCTTGATGAGAAGAGACTTCTTTTAAAAAACAGTTAAAACAAATAATGTCTTGTATACTTCATATTGACATATGTATCATGTATATGATAATTACTTACTAACATATTTACAATTAATAAATATACTCTCATTCTAAAAAAAAAAAGAAAAAAAAAGTACATTCCTTCATAATTTGGGAATACAGTTATTGAAATTTAAAAAGATTCATGCAATTAAAAACTAATGTTGCAACTGATATAGTTATTTTATTCTCAATGTACGCATGACAAATACAACAAATAGCACAAAACATGTTCATAATCACACGCTGATACCACAAATTGAGAAAAAACACTTTTTCTTCATGAACTCAGATTTATTGTATTTCATTTGCATTTCATTTTAATAATGAGAATGAATCCTTATTACAGGAATTCAAAGACAAAAAAGAAGAAGAAAGACCTCATCCTGTTGTTATGTCTTAAAGCTAATTACCATATGTAACTAAGGAACCAGTGAAAGTGAGATCACTCACACTTGCAGTTCATGTCAGATTATAAGGCATGTAAGTTTTATGTGAAGGAAAACAATCACAAACAATTAAACAAGTTAAATATTATTTACATAGCATTTATAAAGTATTTAAAATTGTATTGGGTTACGAATATTGATAAAACACATACTATTCTTCATGAAAATATTAAATGAAAATTTGTAAAAACAAAACCATGAAATTGACAGAATGGCAATTTCAGAATAAAAATTGTGTTGCATAATATCACATTAAATCTTAAAAGAAAGAAAGATGTATAAAATGCAAAAATGTTCAGAAATACAAAACAGCGGAAGACAGACAGACAGACACATAGATAGATAGATAGATAGATAGATAGATAGATAGATAGATAGATAGATAGATAAATAGATAGATAGATAGATAGATAGATAGATAGATAGATAGATAGATAGATAGATAGATAGATAGATAGATAGATAGATAGATAGATAGATAGATAGATAGATGGTAAACAGGAACTCTACAGGGATGGTGAGGAAGCATGCAAGATTCAAAATGAGCAAAATATGTATTTCATAAACGGGGAATTGATGTGCAGTCAGATACTAAAAACGGTGATGTTACCGTCAGCATCTTTTACCACAATTCTGCATTAGCTAATAAAACCACAACTATAAAAGGACTGGTTCACTGTAGAAATAACTGTCAGGATTAAAGATAAGAGTTGAAGACAAGTTCAGTAGAAGATCCAAGAAACATGAAGACCTCGACCCTCCTGTGTCTTTGTTTCCTTGGTTTCAGGTGAGTCCTAATGAGCCATTTACACGATTCCTGACATTTTTTTTTTTTCATTTTATGAGGTATGAATATGTGCAAAAATGCAATGAACAGTTGTTTTGCTACCTTCAGTGATGATTCGTGCATTTCTTAGATACTTTTGCATTATACTGTAATTCACCTGGTTTCTGCTGTAGTTACAGTCTGGCAGTGGATGATGTGTATGAATATCTGTGGGAGAAGAATAAAGACATCGCCAGTAAGACAATCGAGTTAGACTTCCTGAGGCAAATGGAGAACGGCAGCCTGCAGGCAGACCGATACGTCAACTTCATCATACAAGACATCGGTTATCTACTGAAAGTCACCAAGATGCTGAAGAGAATGAGTGCAAAAGTAGCTCTACCCAATGACATCAAGAACTTCATGAAAGGCAGATACTCGAGCTACAAAAGTTTTGGAGACTTAATGCTCAAACAATATTTTTTCAAGGTAAGAACATAAAAACAAAAAAATGCAACATTTCAAGTTGCTTCTGAATTGACTGAAGATGCTTTATACTCCACAGGGTGAGCCTCCCATTCAGCAAACGCCTGTTATGAAGAAGTATCTTTCATTCTACAGAAACCTGATGGACAATGAAGAGCCGCTGTACTTTGCTGTGGGTCTCCTGCCATGCGCCAGACTCTGGGTTTGGCTGGCAGACAATCTCAACATTCCTCCAACCAATGCCTACTATACTTGGAAGATGGGGAATATAGGTGGCCATTCTGAGAATCATTACAAAGCTCTGCTGAATAAGTATCTCAACACATCTGAAGAAGTGATGAAGGCTAATTCTGTATTCCGCTCTCAGATGCAGAATGAGCATGATTTCTTCCTGTCATCTTGAGAGAGAAGTGTTGCAAATAGCCTACTGTCTGAGCAAAAAATTATTTGAAGTTTTTTTTAAATATTGATGGATGTTTTTGGTTACATATACTTTAATGTTAATATGCAATAAAAAATATTAAATAATTAAAAATTAATTTCATATTTTATCCAAGTCTAATGTAAGCTTTGAATAAGCTGTATGTCCATCACCAGTTTAAACAGAAATGTAATTCTGGTCCATTGCTTCTGAATATTCAGTGTCTGTACCCATCAAAAATAAAAAAATATCTGCTAATAAAAATCTCGCATTATTATTTATTTATTTTAAATACCATCAAATGTGAAGTAAAAAAACTGTACTGTACCAAAAATTATAAGAAATATCCCAATTGTCACTGTAGTAATTAACAGGTTTTTAGGGTAGCATATTTGCAGGCTTTTATCATCACTTTTACAGTGTTTTTTTCCCCATATATTCATAAACAAAAATTAAAATTGCTATGTGACCTTATACTTCTGCAATATATTGCTTTCATAAAACTACAAAATTACTTATGTAAGAATTTTTTTACTGTGTTTTGAGCATTGAAATGTTTTAAGTTATTACAATATACTAAAATGTTTTCCCCATCACATTCTGTCAGCCTAAAGCAGCAGATCTAGGTTACATCTGTAGAATTCATTAAAGCCTGAACTATGAATTTAGTCAGCAACTTTCACTAACAAAAATGAAAGTAGAGGGCAAGAGGAAGTTGAAGAGAGTTGAAGACGAGTGCGCATCAAGACACAAGAAAGGATTGTGGCTTTCTTACATTTCAGGAAAGGTCTTCATTTTCATGTTCATGTAAGGAACAGCTTTGGCATGCTTACGAAACATTGCTCTTACACCTGTTCATTTTTATTTTATTTATTTATTTATTTTCATTTTTCCTTTTTGTCTGAATAGTTATTATGTTCAGGTTTAGTAGCTCAAGAACACTTGAAAAAGTTTCAGTGTCTGATAGCTCACACATTACTTTAGCTAAATCTAAATTCTGAAAATATATTCTACAATTTATGCGTATAGCTCTGTATTTTATGTATCCTATTTTTTAATATGCTACATTTTACATTTTTATTTTATATCTATATTTTCTTATTACCTATAGTTTAGTATTTTCATTAGTTAATGAGTAATATAAACCAAACTTCATCAGTCTTTATATATAGCACAAGTGTCACTGCACTTTACCCCAGTTATATAAACACTTAACGCACGCACTGCAGTTCAGTTCATCTCATCTCGTCGACTCTGTGCAGGATTAAAGATGTCCCGGGCAACAGACAGATTAAAAGTGGTTTTGAATCACCTGGATCGGTCCCATGGAGCTGTCGTATCCTTTCAGAGGCGCGTTTACCGCGAGCGACCGGCGCGACGAAATACAACGCGCCGGTTATTTAGGAAGCTAAGCGGCGCTCTTCCAGCGCAGCTCTGGCCGCAAACAGGGGCCTGTTCTCGGATCACGCGCCGTGCACAAGCCGAGGCTTTGCGAACAGGCCTGGTTTATTATTTACTACTTTTCAGTGATGGAAATATTTATTTGTAACAACATTGGATCACATTTAACTATACTTACTCTCTTACTATTACAAATAAATAAAGCACGGCTATCCTTTTTTACGTTGTTATGTATTATGTTCTGTTGACATCATATAATGAACTTTAACCTGAGTTATTCAGAGAGCATCTTTCACTTCTGCACAAAACGTGTCATATCACCATCCACAAGTCCTACAGTTAGTCAGCTTTCTGTTGTTTTAGTCTTTCAATATTGCTGAAATTAATTTAAGCACACTCGACATAATGTCCTGATATTTGTTTGTCTGTCTGTTTGTAAACTATATTCTGGCTTGTCTGCAGATACACTCTTGACACTGGTGTCCTGACTCCAGAACAGAGACTTGCCTATGAGGAGAATGGTTTCATACTCATCCGAAAACTGGTGTCGGACCAGGATATTGACCGATTCAGGCAAGACTGATCAAATTATTTTACATTAATTGTGGTATTTGCCTATAAAAGCATTAAAAATATGCCAGAAAAACTCCCTTCTTTTAATTAAAATATTGACTGAATACAAGAATGCCTTCTGTGTGAACAGCCCCTAATCCTAGAATAGACAAACTTGATTATAAAATGCATTGCTATGGACTTTGAGTCTGTGATAAGGTTATGCAATAATATGAGGAAAAAAACAAACAATGTATTGGCTTCTAAAATGTATGTTTTTTTATGTCTCTTTAATGATTCATCCGCTACAATAACAATGTTTTAAATTATCATAATTTGGAGAGTAAATATTGATGATTTTAAATATATATTATTAAGTAACAAACAGAGGTTTAAAAAAAAACAACAACAGGAAAAAAAAGCAACACCAGCAAATTCAATCCATCAGAAATTCTGTTTCGTGTCAGTGAGATTATTAGGCTGCGTGTAAATGTAGTTACCGTAGCAGTGTCGCGTTAATTCAGAGTAGATGATTAACAGAAAGTCTACATTTCAGTGCTCTTCTTTGCACATAGTCCTTACATAACTGAGTGTGTGTGATTCACAGGAAAGAGTTTGAGCGCATCTGTAAGAGAGAGGTGAAGGTGCCTGGTTTGGTGGTAATGAGAGATGTAACCATTGCTAAATCAGAGTATGTTGAAGGTGAAAAGGCTGTGACCAAACTTCAGGACTACCAGGAAGATCCAGAACTTTTCCGCTACTGCATTTTACCACAGGTAGACACGAGCACAGAGTAGACCACAATGCATACAGTGCACTCTCTACAGCAACAGGAATATTATTTTGACCAATCTTTGATTGCATGTTTCTTAGATCCTGAAGTATGTGGAAAGTTTCACTGGACCCAACATTATGGCCATGCACACCATGCTGATCAACAAACCACCTGACACGGGTATAGATTTGTGCAGACCTGATTTTTGGACTAAGCAGAAAGTTTTCGGAATCATTAAATAATATCTAGATTAACTGTGCATTTTTGATGTAGTATTTATATAGTCATCAAAAAATGTCATTAAATAGTAATAGCTATTATCAATATTCAAGCTATAATTAAAATCTAAATTAATATTTTAGCTACAATTATTTTAAATAAAAAAACATTTAAATCAAAGCAACAATAATATCAATAACAGCATTTTGTGTGTGAGACTCATATATATATATATATATATATATATATATATATATATATATATATATATACACACCCACACATACACATACACACATATACATACACACACACACTTAAAAAAAATTATAAATAAAAATGTTCAAATAAATCTATATTATGGTGTATAAAGTTTTCAAACATGATTTTAAAAATAGAGGAATATTTTTTATGTACAAAATGTTTAAATACTTTGTACATAAATATTTTAAATAATACCTAAATATGCGTTTCTTTTATACTTTCTAGGTAAGAAGACCTCTCGCCATCCTATGCACCAGGATCTACACTACTTCCCCTTCCGCCCTGCAGACCGCATTGTGTGTTCATGGACCGCCATGGAGAAAGTGCATCGGGGAAATGGCTGTCTGGTTGTCTTGCCTGGCTCTCACCATGGCACTCTGCTGGAACATGACTACCCACAATGGGAGGTGAGCGAGACCCAGGACGTGAGGGTGATTATGCAGATGGACTACATCGGTCCACCTCACTTTGCCTCTCTGTTTCCTTCCAGGGTGGAGTAAATAAGATGTACCACGGGGTGCGCGACTATGACCCAAACCATCCCAGAGTGCATTTAGAGATGGAGAAAGGAGATACAGTGTTTTTCCACCCTTTGCTGATCCACGGCTCAGGAATGAACCAAACCGATGGATTTCGAAAGGTTGGGATACTTTCGTAATGTTATTATTATTCTATTATTATAATACTCATATTTAACACATTTCAATGTGCCCTGTTTTCTTGTGGTCAAGTCGACAGAGCTAAATACATGTATAAATGGAGACCAGGGACATTTTCTCAACCGTAACATACATTCAGAGGTGTTCAGGGATGGATATGGCCACATTGCATTTGTAGAATTAAAGGAATATTTTGCACAAAAATTTGCTAAAATGTACTCGCGTTCAGGCCATCCAAAAAGATGAGTTTGTTTCTTAATCAGATCACATTTAGCATTACATCACTTACCCACCAATGGATCCTCTGCAGTTAATGGGTGCCGTCAGAATGAGAGTCCATGTGTGTGCATTTATTCCAGGCCATCTCCTGTCACTATGCCAGTTCTGACTGCTATTACATTGATGTGAAAGGAACGACTCAGGAGATCATCAGCAATGAAGTGAAAGAGCTTGCAGCCAAGAAGTATGGAGTTGATGATAGTGTCACCTTTCAGGTATGTTCTCAGCTTCAGATAAATGCAGAGTTACTTGCATGCACACGTGTGGTTCATCAGACGTGTGTTTGTTCTGTGTGCAGGACACCTGGGCTTTGCGGGGACGTCTGGTCCAAGGGGATAGAACATCAATGTGATCGCCAGTGCTCATCTGCTTAGAGTGAGGATGGGTTCACAACTGGAAGAATTAACAGCACACAGCTGTTTGTTAATTATCTGACAATTTCCTTAAAAACTGATAATTATCCTTTCACTAAAAGTACAAAGTTTGGCCATCGGGTGGCACTGTAGGGAATAAATCATGGATCACATCTTGTGAATTGCCATCTGTGCCTGAGACAAACAGTCCTGATACCAATCTAAAATGAATTAAAGCCAGACATTGTAATATTATCATCAATGGATCTCGGTGTGGAATGTAGGAACATTGTGAATCCATTGTCTTGGACTGATACTAAAGTAGTGTTCGTGAGAGTGTTTCCTGCAAGTAATTAGTGAGGTTATTGCTTATGGTGAAATACTTTGATCAGAATTCGACTTCACAGTGAGCAGATATAACTGAGTACAGCAGAGCAATCAATTGGACTTCATTTGAAATGTCTAAAATCCAGCTTTTTGCAGATGGAAATGAAGGTTTTGAAAGAATCAGAGGCAAAGCTATGAGAGGCAAATGTATTTTACTGTTAATTCTGGAATATTAAATGGATTAATATGTTTAATCAACATTAGATCAAGTCTAGACGTGATTATTAAACTTTGACACTGCAGTAAAAGTAACCTTGCCTGGATAACACACTGCTTTTGGAGTAACAATCCAGTTAGTAAAACTGAAAGTTTCTACCATATAGTTTTGCTTAATATAAATAAATACACATTTATTTTAAATAAACTTATCCCTGATTAAGTTTCATATGTGAATGTCAGTGTTTTGCAACATACAGGTGTATATATATATATATATATATATATATACACACACACACACACACACACACACACACACAGTATATATTTAACAAATATTTACATGCATATACATTTATATTTATATTCTTATATTTCATATTATATATAAATATTGAACACTTATTTTTCTTAAATATATACATGCATGGGTTTATATATATATATATATATATATATATATATATATATGATAAATATACACAGAATACACACATGTAAACAAAATTTTTCGTTTGACAGTTCTAATATACATTATATATATATATATATATATATATATATATATATATATATATATATATATATATATATATATATATATATCATATTTTTGGGACTATAAGTCGCACCTGAGTATAAGTTACATCAGTGCAAAAATACATCATGACGAGGAAAAAAACATGTATAAGTCGCACTGGACTATAAGTCGCATTTATTTAGAACCAAGCACCAAGAGAAAACATTACAGTCTACAGCCGCGAGAGGGCGCTCTATGCTTTCTTTGGTAGGTTTCAGGAGCACTGAACAGCATAGAGCGCCCTCTGGTGGCTGTATACTGTAATGTTTTCTGTTAGTTAATTTCTCTAGAGTTCATTGCACTGATGTTAGCAGAAGTATTGAAACATTTGAATTTAAGGCAGATGTAAAAAATTAAAAGCTAATATTAAGTTGCAGATTCCTTGCGTGCGATCAGACCAGTGAGTCTGCAACCCATAGACATCACCAGACTCCTGGTCTTATATTTTGAAATGCTTTTCCCAGCCTTTAATGCAGCCAGTTCCAACTGTTGCTTGTTTTAGGGAGTTGCTGTCTTAAGTTTCCTCTTCAGATGGTGAAATTAATGTTCAATCGGATTTAAATCTGGATACTGACTTGGGCAATCTTAGACCTTCTATTTCTTTGTCCTGATAAACTTCTTGACTGAACAGGCAGGGTGTTTTGGGTCATTGTCCTGATGCTATAAGAAGCACTTTCTGATGAGTCTGGTGCCATTTTCTTGAACACTGGTAGCCAAAATGATTCTGTACACTTCTGCTGCTGCCATCATGCATTAGGTCCTCAGTAAAGTAGAGAGGGCCTGTTCCAGAGACAGCCATGCATACCCATGCCACGATACCACCTCCACCATGCTTTACAGCTGAGACTGTATGCTTAGGATCATTTGCCGTTCCCTTTTTTTTCTCCACAATTTTGCTGTCCAATCACTTAGATAAAGGTTCATCTTTGTCTCATCAGTCCATAAAACTCTGTTCCAAAATTCTACTGGCTTTTGCAAACTCTAATCTTGCCTTTCTATTTTTAGTGCTGATCAGAGGTTTGTACTTGCAGTTTAGCCTCTGGAATTCTCTTGTCAAAGTCTTATCAGAGCATCACCCCAGCTTTCTGGAGATTGTTGGTGATTTTACAGAAACATATTTTAAGGTTCTTTTTTTTATTTGTCATTTATTATTTGTCATCATTTATTATTTGTCATCAACTTATAATCAGCCGATTAGCTTGTTCTTGGTTGCTGATGTCACTGTGGCAATTGCTTTAACTGATACAACACATCCCCTGCTTTTAATATCTGAAGAATTAATGCAACAGGACACAGCTGAGCTGATCACTGATCCAGCTGTTCCAATATCATGAACACAGGACAAGATGGTAACCTGTCCGTTGTGCCGATAGATGGTATGCACATGAGATTGCCTTGATGTTGAGAGTGGGAGCTATACTAGAATTAGGAAAGATGCAAATTATTTCGGGACACATCCTTATGCTCACATCAGATAGGGGGATTAAACTCTAAAAGTGCTGATCTTCTTAGCTGGTAAAACATGTATGTGTTTGAAACACCCAATAATAAAATGTGACAATTTGTCACATATTCATCTTTGAATTATATTTTTAATTATTGACTCCACAGCTAACAGAGCAATTTTGTCTTTGCTGTTCCAATACTTACGAAGGGTACTTTATACACACGCACACACACACACATAAATTTAAATTTATTTTATTATAAACATTTCTCTCTCTCTCTCTCTGTATATATATCCCCCCCCCCCCCCCCCAAATAACATTTGTACAACTACACAGCTGAAAATTTGCGTGCATGTGAGAATATTTTCATGTGTACACAAAAAGCTTTGTTAATGCAAGCAGACAAACTTTTCCAATGCTCTCGGGGAAATTTTTTCGCTCTTTTGCACAAAATTTATGTTCATGAGCAGCCTTCTCTTTGCATTAGTCACTAGTGATTTTCCTCTATTTAGCGGATGTGAGATACACAATCCATTTAGATATTTACCAGATAACTGCAATCCAAATCTTTGATCGTGCTGAATAAAAGCAGAATAAGTGGCCATTTTTAGAGCAGGCATGAATGCTTGCTTGTTTGTTTCTCTCTCTGCATACGGGCATATAATAAATACCATACGTGCCCAGACTGCAGTCTCCATTGAAATCTGAAATCAAATTGTTTTTAACAGAAAAGGTAAGTGCACTAAATGAAAGTGGCTATTTAGGCTATTTAAAGTACATGGTACAATCTCCCTTAGACCAGTTCTTACCACACCCTATCAACAACTTCCACAGAAACAAACTGTAAGATAAGGAGAGTTTGGTTCATCATTGTTTACAGTTGAGAAATTGCCCTGGCTAATTAACTAGATTGAGCTTAAAGGAATAGTGCACCCAAAAATGATTAACCCTTATGTTGTTCCAAGCGTATAAGAAGAGGTTTAGCAAAATTTGCATGCTGTTCTTTTCCATACAGTAACAAGGAATGGGCTGTCAAGCTCGAAATATGAACCAATAAAAGCATCATAAAGTTGCCCAAAAAATGAGATCTGAGTGTTACTGCAGGTTTACACTCTTTTTAGAGGATAGTAAGTATGGATTTGAAATGACATGAGGGTTAGTAAAAGATTTAGTGTTTGGGTGAACAATTCCTTTGAGAGGGAACCCGCTTTTACACTTAATGGGTGTCTTCTTGGGAAAGAGTGATTCTCCAGAGAAGAGATACTGTTTTAAATGGAGGAACCTTTTGGAAAAAGACATCTTATGCCTGGAATAGTATTTCACATGCTGTATATGTATGTGTGTGTGTTATGGAGAATGGCTGGGATCGCTACTGTTTCCTGGGGTGTCTGCCTTATGGAGACTTGGAACCGAAGAAAATACCTGGATGGTATCCAAACATCCAGGAATCCATTTACACAGCATGGAAAAACGCCTCATAAATGCACATGCACACCATATAGTCAAACCAACCCAGAAAGGCCAAATCCTATGCAGGTTTTTCTCATAGACATTAATATGCTTTGATAAGCGTTGAGAAACAGAGACAGAGGCCAATCGAAGGAGTAACAAATGCCCTTTAACTTCACTCTCTGTTTCTGTGTCTGTTTCTGATTTCCTGACATCATGTCTGCTAGTTGTTCCTCTAATTCTGTCCGTTTCACGAATAGATACAGACAATCCAGAGACTAACTGATCATTCTTGTGTAGTATAATATAAATATCCAAGTCTGGCTCCAGGTGGGCCTCTCAGTTGTTGTTAAAGTATGTTCTTATGCAAATTTGTAGTATAAATACTATATCCAGCATATGACAGTCACTTTTGTTTTTTGACAAAAAAAAAAAAAAAAAAGATCACTTTGCCGCTAAATTAAATTTTACAAAAAGGAGCACCTTTTCTTTAAACTATTTCGATAGATGGATATCTCCGGGGAATGCACAGGGTATTATTTTGCCGACAGGTGAACGTGCTGATTTTAATTAATCCTGATGAGTAGCTGCTTGAGAAATCCATCACACACTTGATCTGCTGTTCATTTGTTTCAGTGGAATGGAAACCTGATGCTAATCTGTAAATCTGCCAGATCGAAACGTTTGAACAGTAACACTGTGTGATGATGATGATAGAGATGGTTGTGCACACAGACAGATGGTCTGATCAGTGGGTGTGCGCTGGGGTCTGTGTCTCCCTCTCTCGCCCCTCCTGCGTTCCCCTGGGCCAGTGAAATTCCAGCTCCCCCTCCTTTCCTTTGCCTTCCCTCTTCTCTCTCTCTCACACACACACACTCTCTCAGGTCTCAGGATTTTCTGCTGTGCTTCTGGTACCTGAATCAGACACACTCATCTTCTGAAGGATGGCTGGGACTCATACTGTCCTGCTCACACTGCTGCCCACTGTCCTCATTCTAATTGGTGAGTACCTAATACCAATCAATACTCTGGGGATACATTTTTCCCCATTAAATGAATTAAACAACAACAGTAGAAGACCATGACAAATCCATTTTTTATGAATTTTATTCTGTAAATATTAATTTAAAAAAGAAAGTCTGCTTTAGAATGTTTCTGCACAATCCTTTTTACCATTATAAAAATACCAGGGTACTTTAATGATTACCACACTTATATATGATGGTATTTTAGGACACGTCCAAAATCTATACAATAGGTACAATTATGGCACCATGTCTAAAAACTGTGGTAATCTCGTGGTATTTTTTATTTGATGTAATGGTTGTTAAAAACCTGACAGAATAACAGTGAAAAGAAAATTCTTTCTCTTTAGTGTTGGCTGGGGTTGAAAGTGCAGCTGTTAAAGATGTAAAAGACAGTAAAGCACAAGGTGAGTTCACCACACACACACACACACAAGCATGACAAATCGAACTCCCACACACACTTATCTTCTCTTACTCCATTGCTTTAGCAGGAGCATCTAAACGAGTTTTCGTGCCAGCGTCTGATGCCTCAAACGTCTTGAAACGCCGCGGTCGCAGATCCCCAAGAACTTATGAAGAGTACTATGGTGAGTGCTGCAGAACTGGTCTTTTTTCCCATCTCAGCTCTGCTTTTCTCATTATCTTTGTATAGGTTTAATCAAAACAAAGAAACAATCTCAGTTCTAATATTTAGTTTAACAATTAAAGAGCTTAAAGTCAACTTTAAGTAATCTCCCATAAAATTGTATTCACATTAATTTATGCTAATGCATGCTGCAATTAACAGCCTTCTTTGATGTCATTCTCTCAGATATTAGACGAGTATTTGCAAATTAACTAGAAGGAACACTAGATTTTATGAAGTTATAAATAAAACAAAGATTTGAGTACATTTTACAAAAAAAATTATTTCAGTCTTTCTACTTCAGTACTTGAAGTTTGATTTAATGTGTTACTAGGCTTTTCTGTGAAATTTTATTAGAAATTTCTAAGTGAAAATTGTTTATACACAATTTTTTTCTAGTGTATGATGGTAATTAAAAAACAACAACAACTGTAATACTAAAATCAACAATTTACAGTCTTTACAGTCCCCCACTCTTTACCCAGGCCTACTTCCTGTAATTAAATATGCAGATGAAAGAGCCATTGACCCTAACACAATATGCAAATTTGACCAGATCTCAAATATATATATAAAAAAAGATAAAAATAACAAAAGTGTGTAAACTACAGTAGATCATGTAAACCTGCATTATATTTCTTAAGCCCAATCAAAATTTATATATAAAATTTATATAATTATAATATAAATTTTATATAAAATTTATATTATAATTTATATATATTTATATATAATTTATACATATACATGTAAGAATATACAGTTCTTTATGGAAGCTTATTTCTGCCATGGGCCAAAGATATAAAAAATGGTAATTGTAAGTTTTCATCCATTACTTTTTTCTCTCAGTTCTGAGAGAAAAAGGTAAAAGTAAATAAACACAAATTCAGCATCCTGATTCTTTTCAGACAATTCTGAGTTACCTCCGTTTACATCTCACTTTTTTTTTTTCCTGCAATGGAATGGATCTTTTAAAAAGTTTATGATCTGTTCTCACAATGAAAGTATCCACCCCCCCCCCAGAATTCAGAGTTTACATATATTCCCCCCCCCCCCCCCCCCTCAGAATTAAGATAAAACTTTTACATCTTCTATATCCCAATTCCTTTTTTTTTTTCTAAGACATGATATAAAATCAAAACATCAGAAATTTGAGGCAGAGTCACAAGTACCTTTTTAAATCGTTGGCGAAAGAAACAAAATTATCCACAAAAAAAAAAAAAATCCAGATGAAAAATATTTTAATGTTATTTTGAACAGTGGGAGGCTCGGAGTCAAAAACATTGGGCTAGAAGGTCCAACAGGACAATATGGAGCAGCGTTCTCTCTCCTACACACACACACACACACACACACACACACACACATATGGACACTGCATCAGGCCGATAGCAGCAATGAAGGCATGGAAAAGTTTTACTGAAGTGGATTTTAAATTGTCAGCAGTGTGTGTGTGTGTGTGTGTGTAATGGTGCAGGAGCAGACACTGCAGGTTGAATTTAAAGCAGTTGGGACTCGAGACTGGAATGTGCAGACATGAGCTAAACTAACTTCCCTCAAAATGGAGACAGAAAGAGAGAGAGTTAAATCTAGATTATTTTTGGCACTCAATTTGCTAATATCTGTGAGCTGCTATCAGCTGGTCTCCAGAGATGAGAGCAACTGAAAATGTGCAGGATTGCAAGGATAGCAGACGCTCAACCGCTCATGTAGAATTGTTTCATGAAATCCCAAAGCAATTGCACCCGATATTTGTTCATTTTGAGATCGGCTTGCCATTTCTAATCTCTACTGAGATTCAAAGAATCCTGAAAAATAAAAATGGTTTCAATGGTTCAACTGTTTTCAACACTGATAATAATAAGAAATGTCTCTTAAGAAGCAAATGATAAAACAGAAAACACTTATTTTAAATTGCAATAATATTTCACAATATTTCATAAGTTTTTTTGGTACTTGGTGATACTTGGTGAGGATAAGCAAAAACATGAAAATATTTTAAAATGGTATCTCATTTACATGTCGTCACTGTATGCTAAAAAAAATCAACCCTTTTTCACTATCTTTTAGCGGAGCAGAGGGTGAAGATGGCTGCAAACGAGCAAAGGAGAGAGCACTTAGAGGAACAAAGCAACGAATACGAGAACTATTTAGAGGAGGAGCGCGATGGTGAGACTGATCTCCCTGTTTGATTATCTTGGCTTCCAGGAAAGAGAAACATGCTGATCAAATCTCTGCAAGATACAGTTCACGGACAGGACTGCTGGACTAATAAGAGGCTGATGACAGCAGTGCCTCTGAGCCTCTTAGACAGCATTATGGTCTAGTAAACTAGATTGGTGACATTAAACTTCGTAACTGATTTGGAGGTAAACTGAACATTTGGTGCAGTAGTTTAAATTTAAATGAGAAAAATCTGAATTCTGAGCCCAGAATTCCTTTGTGATGATTATCATAATTGTAAGCTCTCCCTCAGGCCATCCAAGATTAGAAGAGTTTGTTTCTTCACTGAAACAGAGCTGGAGAAAGTTAGCATTTCATAACTTGCACACATACGGTATGGATCCACTGCAGACAGTGAATGGGTGCCGTCAGAATGAGAGTCCTAACAGCTGATAAAAAAAACATCACAATACAAATCCACATGACTTACAATCCATCAGTTAATGTCTTGTGAAAAAAAAGCTGCCAGTTTGCAAGAAACAATCAATTTCTTACAGGCTTTTTAACAGTTTAACTGGTTTTAATAATGCGTTCTTTAGTGAAAGTATCCATCACTTGTTGTCCTGTAACATCAAAAACCACCAACTTATTTATTTAGAAAGCTTTTGGCCTGCTTTAGCTGTGTATATTTCTCTCCTGATCTAGACAAGATGGCTTTTTCATTGGACAAAGTAATATTATGGACTCAAATTTCAGCCAGAAGCAACACTTTGAAGACAAAAACTTAATTATCAATGAAGGAATTGTTACTTACAAACATGCAGCTTTCCATTTCACTATATGTTAATCGATGGATTGGATTGGTGTGGATTACTTTTATGGTGATTGTTTTATCAGCTGTTTGGGCTCTCGTTCTGACGGCACCCATTCATTGCAAAGGAAAGGGTGAACAAGCGCTAATGCTAAATTTCTCCAAATCTGTTCAGATGAAGAAACAAACTCATCTACATCTTGAATGGCCTGACAGAAAGTAATTTCTCGGCAATTTGCAATTGAGGGAGATGTTCCTTTAAAAAACGGTTACTGTTTGTTTTGAGATATTGATCCAGCGCCAGCTGTTGTCTGTCTTTGTTTCAACAGAACAGTATGAGAGGACCAGAGAGAAGAATGAGCAGTGGAGAGAGTTCCACTATGATGGGCAATACCCACGGTACCCTCACCACCGCCGCTATGAATGAGGACCGTGCAATGCCTCAGAAAGTGGATGACCATCATTCGATGGATACTTTCATGACACAATATAATTATTCACAACATTTAAGCACTTACAGATTTAAAGCTTTTAATACATGTATAATAAAAGGGTTTGTGTGTTTAGAATGTGATCTCCTCAGTTCTAATTGCTTACCTTTACTCTATTATTGTATTCTTTATCAAAACATTCATGATTAGTTTGTGATTCTAAGCTGTTTTCCAGCAGCAACTCGTTATTTCCTTCTACAGTAATTACATTCAGCTGTCATTTGACCTCCCTTTTTAATAACTTTCAATCTGTACTCTTGTGTGACTAAAGCTTCTTTCATTTTCCACATTAGTGAGGATTCGATAATATACATACCCACCAGAATTATAAAAATGGGAAAGCCAATAAAAGAAAAAATGCAAAAGACCCGATATTGCAACATCTCGTAAACTCATAAATACGGTGTGTGTATATATAATAAAAAAAAGCCCAGGTTTGTGCGCCTTACAGACGGGATCATAATTCCAAGGCAGTATTTGCTGGCAACAGAGTGACATTCCTGTGCTGAGTGCTTAGACAGATGGGAAAATGAGGGAGAAAGAAACAAGTGGAAAGAAAGATTTATCGACCTTCCTGAGTTTTGGTGCCACTAACCGAATCATACATGCACCTGACTGACAGGAGAACGACTCTCTGCCTCTCCTACTGCTTTAAGAAGAGCACACAGGGGTAATACACTTTAAAATATCACTGCGTGCTGGAAAACGGACAAGATTTAGCATGTGTGCCAGTCCCTCAAGTCAAATCAATGAGAGAGCGTTCACAGAAAACATTGCAAGTTCACATGTTGTTTAATTGGTGTGCCTGACATTGTTGCCATAAAATTTCAGAATTAAAATAATAACAGTACATAAGAATATTTACATTTAAAAAGGCTTGATAGTTTATCTTAAAACAACATATATAGACAACAGACAAACATTAATGTACTAAGGGCAGATTTAACATTGATCAACACAAATGTAATGCTGATGCCCCTTCACTCTTACTTTCTGATTATGAAGGCACAGAAGCCTCCTCTTCTGAGTGAGACTGGGCTCAGGCCGCACACGGGACGGATGACTCTACTTTAAACTGTTGAGGAATTTGGGCTGTTCCTCTCCACGTGGCAACAGTAGCTCCCCTCCTATTTTTGGTCCCTTTTTCTCCTGTGAAAATGAGAGACAGGTTAAAACTGGAGTTAGCTACCAAATACATGCTCGTATAATTATGCCATTGAAAGACATAATCCAAATTGTAATAAATACTTTTGAAATACACTAATAAATTCTTGAATAACTGATGACATAACAAAATATTAAATGGAAAAAAAAAATCTAATAAAATAATGCAGCCACACTGGGAAGTGGAGTGTATATTTGCCTGTGTATATGTGTGTGTGTGTGTGTGTGTGTGTGTGTGTGTGTGTGTGTGTGTGTGTATGTATATATATATATATATATATATATATATATATATATATATATATATATATATATATATATATATATATATATATATATGAAACAATGTAACAATTCAGACAGAATGTTGCAAAGTGATATTCAACTTGGTCATGTTAACAAGCCTGTAAAGTAAACTGTGCCTCGTGCCCACTTAAGAAGGCCACAATGTCTAAAATGGAAAGTGAAATTTATGTTATTACAACATGCAAAACTGCCAGTATAATATCAATTGACTTAAAAAAAAAAAAAAAAAAAAAATATATATATATATATATATATATATATATATACTTTTTAAAAATGTGACGCATAGATAATAAAGGTAATGGAGCATCCCCTCACCTGCAGGCTCCATGTGGCATCCGTGCCAGACAGATCTTTCTCTGAACGCTGGGGCATTTAAAGAAGCGTTTGACGGCGTCATGCCAATGGTAGTCATGTTTCTCTTCCTCACAGCGGACTGCTGGTTTAAAGTGGGTGTATTTACACTGCGGGCGAGAGGGGCTCATGAACTAAACCGCATACACAGGTAGTGATTTACATGTGTAATCAGTCAGAATCCACATAATTGTCTAATTAGCATCTTAGAGAGGTTTGTTTGCCTTTCGTTCCTCATGTACAACATTTATTGAGGTATTATGTCACAAATCATGTTCAAAATTGGTTCGTCATTATGACTTTGCTGTGAATAAATACTGATTAGCCACTAATGGTGCAGGCGAAATCATTCTGTTTTCATGAGGACCTGAATGAGACACAATGTAGGGATTTTCAAATGGGCCACTTAAAATTCAAAATGCATCCGGTGCTTTTTCTGACCCCTGTTTTGCACTGGAAAAATGGGATTACTCAGCATAAAGGACAGATGCTGAATCTCTAAAGTTGCTAATTTGTTGCTCAACAATTCTCCCTGATGCTCTTCATCTTCTCCTCCATCTGCTCTTTTTGCACCAGCAGATCAAAATACTCCTGCATGGCCCGCTCCTCAATCTAGACGCAAGATATTTTGTCAAACATGCAAGCGCACCCCAATGGGACATGACTTCCATCATTTTATATTGCATGTGGCAAAAGAAACAGTACAGAATCCAAGTCAAATAAAGCCATCTGGACGGATCACGCCGAATGCTTTCAAAACAACCGCAAGCTCCGCCCACCCACTGTGACATCATCATATATAAAAGCACTGACATTCATATCAAACATGCACTAATGTTCAGCCAAAATACACACCTCTCCCATCATCTATGAATTTGAGGACTTGGCGTTGAAGAGGCGCTGAGACTCCTCCGATTGGATGTACTCTAGCTGTTCCCACTTCTTTTCTGAGTTGGCTCCTCCTCCTCACCAGTTGAATTTTCATCTGACACTGCAGATGGGTTTTTAGCAGAATAAGTACCACAGAGAAAAACAAACAAACAAGGACCAGCCAATCAATCATAAAACTAATTATGAATATCTATACCTTTAGGTGTGGAGAGATTTCGCTCTACTCGATCTGCAATGTCATCGCTGTTGGATCGTTTGTGTTTTACAGCAGTTGGGTCGTCTTTAACCATGACCGAGCCTTTACCTTGGAGTTTTTCTCACTGCCGCCAACTAAGCAATATATTATAAGCAATTTTATAAATAGACAATATGATATGCAAATTGAATGTTTGTGCTAGAATTCTTCCTGAAAGCGTCAATTAGATTGAGGGTTTTCAAACTAAGGACCCAGAGGGGGTACGTAGCTTTTGTGTTTAAGAGAAAATTAAAAAATGCATTGCATGAGTTTATTCTTATTTTCATTTTTGATACAAAATGAAAAAAAAGTTTAAATATTATATATCTATATATATCTATATCTATGTCTCTATATATCTATATCTATCTATCTATATATATATCTATCTATCTATATATATATATATATATATATATATATATATATATATGAAAATAAAAAAATAATAAATGTTATTATTAATAGTGTAATTTTTTACTATTAATATGACATTAAAACCTTTTAATGTTAATGGTTTTGAAAATATTTAAGTAGTGTTAATTTAGTAAATAGTTTGAAGTTAATTATTTTATTTAGCTTTTACTTTTTATTAATAATATTTTTACTTTACATAAAATTACAGTTAGAAAAAAACAAAACAAACAAACAAAAACAAAAACACTACAACAAAATGTTCTGGAGTTGAAAATATTGTTTACCAAATGATGGAGCACTTTCCTGAAACAGTACCTCAGATCTCCTTCTGAAAGGCACAGAAGGACCTGAGAGATGGGACGTGAGGCCAGGCGACCCCTTCTGAACCTCCGAGGCAGCTTTCGGAGAGAGCAAGGAACCCTTGCTTACATTGGGCTGGGAGGAAGGACTACTCTGGAGCACCCTGGGTAGAGAAGAGCTCATATTTATAGTACATATCCTACAGTGACAGGTAAAAGGTCTTCTTGATCACAAGAACAAAGGATTTTACAGAAGTTAGAGACTATAAATCACCCCCAAAAACTCAATACTGAAACACTAAACAATCTATCAGCTTTCAAAAATGTAATGCAAAACAAATGCAATCAGTAGTTAAAGCAACATTAAATGCCTCTTCTGAATCTCTTCCGCCCTCTTCTTTCAAGACAACATTCTCTGCTGGTGCTGTTCGTTCTGCTTGAGAAGATCAGACGCAGATATAGACTGAACTGAAGATCATGCAACAGCTAAATTAAATAAAGGAAAGTTGGAGATTAAATTTGCACGACTGTACAGGCCATACACGGGGTTTCGCTTGGTTTTATGAAGGTACAATGGAGAGTTTATGCAGAAAACTCTCTTCTTGTTTTCCAGAGGAAATGTCTGATGATTTTTTAATAAAGATGCATTTACTTGGAAAGCAAAATGACAAAAATAAAAAAACAAGAAGTCTTGTTTTTTCTAAAAAAATAAATAGAAAAAATAAAATAAAAGAAAAATATCTATCTTTAATGCCATAGCTGTCAGCTCTGATTTAGTACCTTTTAAGGCCTTAATCTGTATAATTTATGGACCCACAGAAACCCTGTTTATATTCCAGTGACAGTGCTTGCTTTTGGTTTATTTATTGGGTTGGCATTCGGCAGTCATCTGCTGGCCCAAAACAGTACTACAGCATCAGGGAACATTCAGAGTTAATAGAAGTGCAACCAGTTGTGCTCACATTACATAAAACGCAAGAAAACCAAAAGTGTTTGATGTCAAATCTAGCGTGATGGCCTATGGTTTGATTATGCACAAGCGTAAATTATATTTGAAGTTATCTTAAAGTTTTGGAAAGTTTTTGGATGAATAATCCCTTTAAAATTACCTGAATTATTTGCTTGTCCTAAGTGTTGCTTAATATTAAGCGCTCCGGGTGTCAGCATAGACATCAGGCCTTTGAAGTCATCTGAACAGCCTGACACCTCACCTGAATTCAGAACTACATGAAGTAAGACTTGATTAGACAACATGAACACCAGCACATTTGAAAAAAAAAGAAAAGAAAAAAAAGTTCTACAGTTTATCAAGTTTTTTAGTTGGGATGGATGCCAAAACAGACTGTATAGAGAGTTGTTTCTTTGGCTGCAGGGCAGACCTGTTGAAATAAAAGATTCATGCAATAATTTTAGGGTCGGGTGCATTTAAAGGGAGGTGATGGTCATAAAAAGAGGTAGTGAACTCACGTTGAAGGTGCAAATGCAAGTGAGGACATGCCCCCATAGTGGAAATCAGATTGGCACAGGCGCTCCCTCAAACTGCCCCGCCCCCTTCCTTTGCCAGGGGCGGAGCCTGTGACACTGGACTGAAGGTCCAATCTCTTTGAGCTCATTTTCTTGTACTGGGCTTTAACGTGATACTGGCAGTACTGGCATTCATACTGTTAAAGCAAACAGTAATAATGAATTGGTGCAGTAAAGCATGATGTTTGTTGGACATGTTTGGAGACTCACCAAGTTGACTAGCGGAGTGCAAGAGTCTCTGTTCTTCTTTTTAGCCTTGCAGGTGCCGAAGTCCATGGCTTCTCCCACTTTAGGCAGAGCTGGAGAAAACAAACAGAACACATTACCCTCATTAACATGAACTGTTGTTCTCAACCTGATTTACTTCAGGTTGAAGAAAAGTACAGTAAAAACAGTAATATCGTGCAATTTAATTTTCAGCATCATTGCTCCAGTCTTTAGTGTTATATGATCCTTAAGAAATCAATCTAATATGCTGTTCAATTACGATCCATTACAGTACATGATATTAATGTTTAAAAGTTATTTTTGTGTAAACGTGATAGTTTTCAGAATACTTAGTTTGAATAGAAAGTTCAAAAGGATAGCTTTTATTTGAAATAGATAAAATGATTTAAAAAGTTTGGAATAATATATATATTTACCCCAAACTTTAGAATGGTAGCGTATCACTGTTCCCACAAAAGTATTAAGCATCAAAAGTTTTCAATATCATAGAAAGGTTTCTTGCATATTAGAATAACTACCATGTAATTAAACCAATTAAAGGGATATTAATCTTTTCAACAAGCCCACTGACCTAAGTCAAAGGCCTGAGAACTTGTCCACAGCAACCTCTTGACTGACAAATGAATGAGGCCTAGCCTGACGCACAGTGGGAGGAGTCTCAAGAGGGGGCGGTGACTTTAGAGTATTGTTTATCTTTGCACTGTCACTTATTGGCTGAGACTGACAGTTGTTCATCCTCTAGCCAATAGGAGGCTGCTTTTCTGAGGCGGCTTGATTACCCCACCAAAAAAGATTTTTTTTTTTTTTAAGTTATTATGATTTTCGCAGATTTCAAACATTTCTATTCCTGAAAGCATAAAGAATCACTCCAGCATGCACCTGCTTTGGGACGGTGTGCCGTCCTCTGCTTGTTTTTCAGCTTTGCTGTGACATCTAAAGGAGAGCCATCACCATCCTATCGTGTTGATGGGGGAGTTTTTCAAAACCCCCTGAGGTGGTGTTAAGGATTTAGTGCTCGTCTGTCTCTGGCCGGTTTTCTGTGAGGCCTCCAGCGCTGCTGTAGTTTTTGCATCTTCTGCTGCATTAATTTCAGCTCAGCTAGAAGACAAATGCACTCATGATCAGCTCACAACAACACAAACATAACCTGGCTAGACATATATATGCAACATCAGCACATATAGCCTAGAATAACTACAGAGCTTTACCCTCCAGATCTTCATTTGACTTAAAGTCACTGTCCCCTTCAGCTGAGCTGGATTTCCCAGGTGCCACGTCTTCTTCTTCCTCTTCCTCCTCCGGCTCAATATATAGATCGCCGTCATCATCCTTATCAAAGAGGTCAAGATTGTTACTGCCCTCTCCAGTGGCAGGAGTCTCCTGATCCCAGCTCTCACTCTCCACAAATAGACATGAAAACAGATTCATTTAACCAAATTACATAGCACAGTATACTAAATGTTACAAAATCTACATAGCACAAAAGTATATGGTCATACATAGATGTATACTATAACAGCTATATTATACTTTACTTTCAGTAAGTTTACAACATATAACATTTAGTAAGAATACAATTTAATATAACATATATAGTATAATGCACATTGATTTAATATATCAGTATAATGTTGACTGTGGTGGACTATGATACAGGCTTACTACTAACTTACGTATAAAATATATGATCAGATAAAGTACAGGAATATACTGTAGTCAGAAATCTATGGCAAATAAGCAACAACAGCAAACAAAATAACTTGAACTTGAACGAAATCAGCACTAAACAAACTTAGCAATATATGCAACTTATTATGTCATGTTGTACATGATGCAGAATTTAGTGATAGGGCTAAATCAGATAAAGATATTTGGCTAGCTAACAGAGATTTAAACGTCAACAGAGTAATAAACTAGCCTAGCATTTGTACTGATATTTGTCATTTTGATTTTGATCGCTTTTATTCGCTATGATTTTAATTAAAGCGATTAAACATCTCTGTGCTGGACCAGACGTACAAACTGTCGTTTCAATGTCGCGCGAAAAATGTCTACGGAACTACGTCACTTTTCAGGGAAGAACTTCGTGGCTGTTCATAACAAAATAATAATATTTCAGAAAAATCTATTTTGTACAGTTGTAAAAAAAAAAAATCTATTTTGCCTTGATAGACTTCTAAAAGTTAGATTTCGATCTAAAATTATGATTTACTGTAAGATACTATGAAGTCTACAAAAATATAAATACTTAATATATTTTGAATTAGTTGTTAATTGTTTATACGAGTGTAATGTACATAACTATATTGATTTATTTACATTAAATGTAAATCAGCCTATAAATGTATAGAAACAAGCACTCAGCGCCAAGTTGTAAGATGTGTATTTGATCAATAAACTCAAGAAAGAAATCTAGAGTTGTGTTTGGCAATTCATTTGGATTACACTCTTATTAAATATGTGCACATTTAAAGATCTATAGGAAAAATAACAAGTTCGAACTACAAATGGAAAAATGTAAACTTTCAAATTTATTAGATAAAAATTAATACAGTTATCCAGGGACACAGCATTGCATATGCATCCAGCATCCAGCATAAACTGTAAAGTTTTTGAATTACCTGCGTATTGCAGTCCTATAGACAGACAATTGGATGCCCGTATGTGAATACATAGATACAGTACATCAAAAATACCCTTCTGAATCAGTTTTACCAGATCTACTCCAAGTTCTGATCATAATACAAATTACCTTTCTTATAGAGAGTCTTTTTGTGACACTATATTTTTATGGACTTCTTTTGTTATTACAGGGATCCAAATAAACAAACAAACAAACAAAGGCCAACATCAGACAGGACATGCTCAAAATAATTCACAAAACAGACCTGCACTTTTAATTTGGTAAGTTCCTATCTATTTAATAATTAATTGTATAACTGTTCAAACAATGAATACCTCCTAATTAAGTACAGTTAGTTTATTAGGAATGTTCAGGCAGCCGTTGTAAAACACTAAGGCCACGGTCAAGTATTGGTAGATTTCATCACTCTGACAATCTCACGAGAGTCTGTCTTTAGTGTGTTCCAGGCGAGAGATTTATGCATCTCACTGCTTCAGCACAGGCAACTCTCTGGGTTTAAAGAAGGCCTGTGACATTCCCATAGCATAAATATACACCATGGATTGCACCACTATTTTCTCTTTCTTCAGCAGCTCTATAAAAGAAGGAACATCAAAGCAAAAACTAACATGCTGAATAAAATCATACTAAATAAATGAAGATTGAATTCAGCGAAAAGTTCACCCACCATCAATTTTTTGTTGAAATTCGTTTAGAGGTAGAAGAATAACCTCCACAAATTCTAAGAGACAAACATTAATATACTTTTAGGAAGAAGAAGAAAAATGTTGACTTATTTTTTCTTTTCTTTTTTTAACAAATACATACCTCCATCACCTAGACATGCACAATGGAGACAAAAGAACAAATAAATATTTGCTTAGCATTAATTTAAAACAAAATATAAATAAAGTGCTAACTGGTGCTTCTTCACTCACCCAGCTGCTGGGTGGGGTTTATATTTTCAGTGTCATCTCCATTGATATGTACCATCACCATCTGTGTGGTGCAGTTAGACAAGCCCGGGTCTAAACATGTGACTAAAAGACATGGGAATGGTACATTAAATTATTCAAATTTATAAACATTTTGTAAGGTATCCACAAAGATTACAGCAGCTGTACCTGGAGTGACGCCCACCACCTCCCCTTTGTAACCCGTTTCCTCCTTTAGTTCTCTCAAAGCAGCAGTTTCAACGGTCTCATTGTCATCAATCAGACCTGAAATATTCATACACAAAGAATGATCAATAAATACAGTACACTGCATTATATTAGCAACCTGTATCTTACTAATTTTGTGGTGCTGATTTATTTTATTTATTTAAAATAGTGTCTGTTTTGCTCGAGCACATCACATTTTCTCACAAAATATGATGCATTTCTTAGCATTTTTACTTTTGACAACCATTTTTAAGGAGATCTTGTTTTATGCTATCCCTTAATCATCAGAAAATCTGCCACAGAGAAATGATTTCCATCTTCCTCAGAGCCAGATTACACTTTTTTCATTCTCTGTTGATTATCAAATGCATGAATGATTCTGAAGACACTATTTGCCTAATCCTGATTTCCACTTTTTTTTACTCCTTTGCAGATTGTATACATTTCAAATAATTATTTTTATCATTAAAACTGACACATTTGACGTGCATTAAAGCTGATTTTACTGATTTTTATCTAAATAAAAATAGGTCATATGTTTTGAAAATCAGCAGATTTTTTTTTTTCAAGATGCAGGGCTGTACTATTATGTGATATACATTATATGCTATATAATCATCAGATGCAGACCTGCAGGAAACTCCAGTGTGTTGCATCCCATGGGTGGACGAAACTGCCTCACCATTACAACACAGTCTTTATGTAGAGTCCTCTTCAAAAGGGCTATGATTGTTACAGCTTAAAATGAATCCAAACATATGAATCATTATAGAGCATTAAAGCATAAAAATCGGTTCAAATAAGAGTACACAAGACTGTACACACCATCAGAGGCAATGTTGGCGACTCGTGTTGTTCTCTTTGTTGTTTCCCATGTTCTGAGGAGACAAGAGTTTCACAAAAATATGCATAGAGATAATTTCCTGACGATTTTAACAAATAATGACATGATTGATTCACAGCAGGCAAGAATAAACAAGATCATTTCAATCAGCGGTATCATGTCCACTCAGTCCAGAGGTCTAGGGTCACACATCATTCACATACAATCACAGATCAATACCTGGTGCTTCCAGATGGATCCACATATGTGGTCTTCTCAAGCTTCACCCATTTTCCACTTGCTATCAGCTAAAAACACATTATTCATAAGTTTACACTTTGTACTTGAAGCACAACACATGAGAATTACATTAACAGTTTGCACAATTTTTTTGAAAAGGATTTTATCTTTCTCTGTGAAAAACAAGCAATGCAATGGCAATTTGACAGTCTCATGCATCATTCACTTCATGGAAAAATAAACTATAGGAAGAAACTCTCAGGTTTGGAAAGGATGACAGTATTTGTGAACTCTGACTTTAAGACAGATTCTTACCTCCTCTTCGATGACATGAGGTTCAGTAGTCGCTTTCTTCGGAGAGCTCATGTTGTGCAGAAGTGCAGTGATGCTAAAGCTCTGGAACAGCTGCAGTAATTCTGCACGTGCAACAGAAATTAAGTTACAGGGCGCATGATGTTTTTTTTTCATAATGACCACACAGTCTATTTCAGCTAGGCTAGTTAATACATGAAAAGTGACGGGAGATCATTCCAAGTCGGTTTAATCAGTGAAGAACGTACCTGAGAAATCGCTTTGTGTGTCAAAGAAGTCACAAGTGATCTATCCAGTTTAGTTTTCTTTCAAGTAGTCACATGTACAGTAAGTATCTGCCTACTTGTGTGCCGCTAAAACAGTTCCTCCCCCTGTACAGTGGATCTGGTTATCGATTAATATGTTATATTGTCAACCTGGCCGCTAATATTCAAGAAAAACTAATATAATTGATTAATATAAAACTTCCATTAAGTATTAAAATATAGACTGATTTCAAAACAAAGCACGGTTATAAACCGGAACTGTAGTTATTGGTTTTATGGTATTAATGTTATGCCGGGATGTTTTTGAGGTTGCGCGCAGATTACCAGTGTAAGTTTTGGGCAGCATGAAGAAAGAGCAAGTTGTAAACTGTCAGTTTTCTGTTTGGTATCCTTTATTCAAGAAACACACCATCAAGAGGTAAGAGAGAAATCCGCACAGTCTGATAATATATAATGAACGGGGAACTCAGGAAGTTCACAAAAGCGTGCGTTAACAATGCCATCATTATACTATTTTAACATCACTGTACTGTATACGGTTTTCTTTCTATATAAATTCAAAGATTTTAAGATTTGTTATAGTATATTATATGTAGGACGATAATTATGCACTGTAAGATTAAAATTGTTTGATTACCGTCTGTACTGCTGTTAATAAAGTTATGTCAGTGCTGTTTATTTTCTCTTTTACCAGCTTGATTCTACCTATACCTCAAAATGTAATCGATTATTTATTAGATGACGGGACACTTGTGGTTTCTGGCAGGTGAGGTTTTAGAAAATGTTTTGGCATTGCATAAATCATTATTTCTGTTGATGCCTGGTTATTGAATAAATAGCTGCGTGTTTCTGTTCATAGTGAGAATAACGATTCACAAACACAGATCAATAACAGTGACTCGGATGAGGAGGACGTTCAGGTATGTGTGTGGTTGTGTGAAATACACTCATATGTCTTGAAACTCAACTCGAGTGTTTTCCTGATCTCATGCTTTTGGTTTCCAGTGGACTGATGATGAAACTACAACAGCCGTCAAGGTGCGTCTTATTCCTCTCAGCCAATCAGAGCACAGCTGATGTCATACACCTGTGCAGGTACTAAATTGTGCGAATCTTCTTCAGGCCCCAGAGTTCCCAGAGTTCAACATAAAGGTGCAAGAAGCAATAAACGTTCTAGGTGGGTGCGTCTTCCCAAAACTGAACTGGAGCGCCCCTCGGGTGAGAAGATTTGACTTACAGTCGTAATTCATACACATGAATATACAAAACTCACAATATCCTTCATCTTTATGTGTTCCTGCCCAGGATGCTAACTGGATTGCTCTGAACAGTTCTTTACAGTGTCAGAGTTTAAGCGACATCTTCCTCGTTTTCAAAAGCTCGGATTTTATAACGCATGACCTCACACAGCCGTGAGTATCCCACACACATGCTGATATTCTCAGTTCCCATCATGCTCTACTAATGGGGTTTTTTTTTCTCAAGAAAGCAGGTTGGTTGACGTAATAATTTTGTACCTCCTTTGGCAGATTCCTTCACTGTAGTGATGATTCTCCAGATCCAGCCATAAACTATGAGGTACAGAATCACAATAAGACAGTTAAACATACTCAAGATAATATAATACAATATTATATAATACATTACCAAACAAGTGCAGACATTTTGAACTTTCTATTAAAAAACGTATTACCGCTAAATAATTAAGCAGCAAAACTGTTTTTAAAAAGGATAGTACGATTTTTTTTTTCTTGAGCAGCAAATCAGTATATTAAAATCATTTAAGAATGATCATGTGAGACTGAAGTAATAACTGATGAAAATTGCATTTTAAAATGCTAAACTGTTATAATGTTTAACATTAGATTTTTTTCGAATAAATGCAAAAGAGCATATGAGACTTATTTAAAAAAAAAAAATTAACATCTTATCGACCCCAAACTTTTGAACAATAGTGTGTATATTGTATTATATTATGTCATTATGTCAAGAACTCTTAAATATCAACCAAATAAATCAATATTATAACATAATATCTTGTTGTTCTGTGGGACTCATTTTGTGCAGTTGGTGTTGAGAAAATGGAGCGAGCTTATTCCAGGAGCGGAATTCCGCTGCTTTGTGAAAGAAAACAAAGTAATCGGTATGAAAATTTTGCATTTTTTAAGCTGATTTGTGAATAAATTAATATATTGTATTGTGTTATATGTAATCCAATGGGAGTATAACATTTCAAAGAATTTGTACATACTGAGATCAAGTCTGCTCTTTAGCAATCAGTCAGCGAGATTACACACAGCATTACCAGCACATCGCCAAACAAGAGGCCAGCATCTCCTCCTCTATACTGGAATTCTTTAGAGATCACATCCAATACCGGTTCCCAGACGAGGACTGTAAGTGTTTCAATATGAAGAGCAGAAAATATTTGTCTTGTTTTTAAAAAGTTACATACATGTGTTAATGTTCTTTCTTTGTTTTGTTTTTCTTAGTCGTTCTGGACGTTTACAGAGATAGCTCAGTAAGTTTTTATGAATGCAAATTTCTAATTTAAATGCAATTTACTGTATAGCAATGTATGGTTCTAAATGTATTCCCAAATGCAAGCCTGTTGTTGTGTACAGGTTTGAGTTTAGTCTTTAACAAGTACAAAAATTATTGCAAGTTTTTTTTTTTTCTAAAGGGACGTATGTGGTTGATTGACTTCAACCCGTTTGGTGAAGTCACCGATTCTTTGCTTTTCACGTGGGAGGAGCTAACATCTGGGAAAAATCTCACAGAAAGTCAAACGCAAGAAGATACAACACTGCAGGTAGTCCTTACTTGAAAATGATCCACATTTTACATCAAACCCTGTTCACATGTATTGCACTGCCTGTATTTTAAAAGTCAAAGGTGCTGCTATATTAATGCCATGCATCTTGTATTTTATGAGGACGGACCTGCTTTCCGTTACACCACCAGTGAAGTCACAGTCCAGCCCAGCCCATGTCTGTCCTACAGAATCCCACGAGACTTCCTGGATCTGACCACAGGGGAAGATGCCCATAAGCTCATTGATTTTCTTAAGCTGGTGAGTGAGATGGAGATGAGAACAACAGAGACAAGGACCTCTGTAGAAAAAAGCAGAATGCAGTTGTCAGTCCTGTTTTACAGTAGTTTTGCATTCAATAACCCAAGTGAGTTACTTCAAGGAATAGTTCATCCAAAAATGAAAAGTACTAAAAATGTACTCACCAGTCAGACCGTCAGGGATGTAGAAGTGTTTTTCTTCACTGGAACAGACTTAGAGAAATGTAGCATCACATCACTTGCTCACTAGAGGATCCTCTGCAGTGAATGGGTGCTGTCAGAATGAGAGTCCAAACAGCTGAAATCTATTTTGATTGATTTTTATTTTTAGGTGAACCATACCTTTAAATATTACAAATTAAAACATTTTTTTAACTTTGGCCTGTATTTTGGATTTTACACTTCTATTTCTTTCTCTGTAATTGCAGAAAAAGGGTCAGCAGGAAGAGGAGTCGTCTGATGAAGAAGGGGATGAACCTTAGTCAATCCTGATTGAATAGACCTGCTTGTACTTTTCCAAGTGAATTGGAAGATTTTCATTGGCTACTTCAGTGTTAAAATTTTAATTGAGGTACCAAACATTGTAGAAAGCTCTCCTTGCTGTGTGCAATTGGATGTTTGCTTACCAATAAAGCCCGTCAAATGCTCCGCTAATACACAAGCTTCTATGTTGCAGAAGACATTTTTATGCTTTCTATCTAGAGTAGGGCTCATACACTAATTCAAAGTGCAATAGATTTAAAACTGTTATGAAATCTGTGTAATTTTACCATTTTAAAATGTAATCTCTTCGTAAAACCAAACTAAATTTTGGTTTTCAACTGATTTTTCAGCGTCCACGTGGGGGTGCCAAATACTAAACAACTTTGTGGACAGGCATAATCTGTAATTGGAATATATTTCAACTTTCTCTTAAATTTTACTTGAATGCATTGGCCTTCAAAACGAGTGGAATTTTATAAAATCTTAAAATAGTATATACATTTGTATATGGCATATACTACACAGATTTTGTACTTTCTTTGGGGTTTTGATATACATACAGTGATACACAATATCCCCAATATTTGTTGATGCTTTACAGTAAGGTTCTGTACATTAATGATACAATATATATATAGCTGTTGATTAATTGTAAATTACACATACATTTTTAACACTTCAAATTGTATGAATTACCATTAGTAAATCAATCATGAACTAACATGAATTTTACAATAAACAGCAGCATAATTCTATATATTACATTAACATTGACCTAGAATAGTTAATGCTGTTTAAAACATGTTCATTTTTGCTACTCGTGTGATTCTTAATGCATTACCAAAAGTTTACCAATTAAACCTTATTGTAAATATTGTTACTGAATATTCTTTCTCCCCCAAAGTTCTCTCGCTTTGGTGTATTTGCACTCAAATGAATGTAATGGGAAAAACAAGATGTTCATTTAAATTCAGCTAGCAACAAATGAACAACTACCAGCGAGCCCTGCACATCAAGGTGTCTTGATTAGCACTTGTTTTTGTCCACGGTTGCTGGGTTGCATTTTTTTCAGAATGTTTCTTAATGACTGACAACACAAATGCAAAAGTGGACTCGGGAATCAGAGGAGCAGTATCTTCTTGGGGGCAAAAAAAAAAAAAAAAACGGGTGGTGGTGGGGGGGGGGTTAGTGGTGCCTGACTGTCAGATCAAAGTGCTTAGATTTGCTGACTCAAGATCTGGTAACGAAAGAAAGAGGACGAGAGAGAGCGACAGAATGCAAAGGGAGGGACAGATCTTCCAAAGCTGAGAAACTGCAGTGGTTTGCAGCTGGAATACTCATGAGCGGTAGACTACAGCAGAGCTGACTGATGCGTGCACACACACACACATTTTGTCCTTACTGCTGACTGTATTGATAAGTGTGAATGGCCTGCAGCCAATCTGACATCCACATTAGACACGTGCCAAGCAAGCTTCGGTTCTATTAAAACCTGCTTTTGAACCCTTAAATTCTGCTGTTTTATGTTGGATGTAGACATTTAAGGGACATTAGGTGAATAGGCCTAATTTTGGGGGAAAAAAAATAGCAAAGGATGTCCCTGTAAATACTTCAGTCGCCACCTTTATCTTCAAGTCAAATGCTGACCTCAAGGTAAATGTCATTTTGACTGTACAAATGTGTTATTTGAGTCTTGATGTGTTGTTTAATAGCAATACATTTATTTTAAGTGCACTTTATCGATAAACAGACACTTTTAGAACTCAAGCTGGTTTGTGCGCTACTATCATCATTAGCCTGCTAATAGGTACCACCAGATGTAGCCAAAGTGTTATTTTACCTTGATTTTGCCTAAACTATTTTGACTTTGTTGCTTTGAAATGCAGCAACTATTAACAATGATTAATATCTTTTTCTTCAGTGTTCCATAATGCATCTATATTGAAATGACCAATGTTTCATTTCCTACAGGTCACCCTAAGAATTTAGACTTTATTAAAATAATTGGTCTGAACAGATGCATGTCTTTTTCAGTTGGACCTGAGCATGCTTTTGGTGCAATGCGAACGATCCACACTGCCACACGTCTCTCCTCCTCCTCTCCTCTACTCGCTCATATGGCAAGCCATTTTAACATTTATTTTTTGTTACTACAACATTTAGTACTAAAAAACAATCCACTACTATATTTTTCTGTTCCATGAACAATTCCTTAGATACTAGTACTTATTTCAACAGTGACTAGTCTCTATTAAACTCAATATAACAAAGTCAATTTTAATATTTGTATTTAAGAAATTGTCAGTTTACAGTTAAAGGGATAGTTTACTCAAAAATACAAATTATGTCATTAATTACACTCATATCATTCCAAAACCTGTAAGACTTTCATCTTCTGAACACAAATTTAGATATCTTTGATGAAATCCAAGAACTTTCTGACCCTCCATTTCTGACCCTTTCTGACAGTAATGTAACTGAAATATTCCCAGACCCAGAAACGTAGTAAGGACATCAGTAAAACAATCTATGTGATCTATGGGTCAAGCTATTTTTCTTTTTTTTCTTTTTTTCTTTTTTTGTCTGTCAAATACAAGAATATTTTTGTGCACAAAGAAAACCGAAATAATGACCTGGTAACATTTCAGTTACATTGCTGCCAATGCAGGGTCCGGGAGCTCTTGGATTTAATCCAAAATATCTTAATTTGTGTTCTGAAGATGAACAAAGGTATTCACGGGTTTGAAACAACATGAGGGTCAGTAATTAATGACAAGTTTTATTTTTGGGTAAACTATCCCTTCAAAGACTCAGTATTTGTATAACTGGAATCGGTACCAATATCAATTGGAATACTGTTTGAAATTTATTTCCAGTAACAAATAAATATTCACTTATCACAACTGGGAAAGTGGCTGGTAGAAAAGTTTGTAATTATATAATTTTTTTAAATTAAAAATACTAGTAAGTGCGCTTAAAAAACAGATGCGTGTTCGTTAAATGTTAAAAAGGCTTGCCATATTTCTCATGCATTTGCTCTTTGTCAGGTCGCTTGGTGAGGAGCAGAGCATCTTCCTCCTCCTCATTCACTCTCTCTCTCTCCTCATTGCCATAACAACGGATGCAGCGCATCGGACTGATCAACGTTCATCAGCCGCGTGGGGCGGAATAAACCCGCACCGGTGCCGTTAAGACTCCGCAAAGGTGACACGCACGCACGCGCCTCTCCGAACTATTTACGTCTAACCGTTTAAGCCGCTTGAGGGAGATCCTCACCGGGGTTATTCGGTAACGGTACAACCGGGGAAGGCGAGGGAAGAAGGAGAAGCCGAGAGCAGGAAGTGCAGCGTGGGAAAGCTGGGAAAATCTCCGGGGATCTCCAGCGCTCATTTCTCCATCTACGGTCCTCCACGTTAGTTTTTTTTTCCGCCATGGCTCGAGAGAACGGCGAGGCCAGCGGGGATTGCTCGTGGAAGAAGCAGGTCGATGATATCAAGGAGATGTTTGAATTCAAAGAGGTTCTTGGGACGTGAGTAACTTTTCTTTTGGCTTTGACACGCGACTGTAACCTAAAACAATCACGAGAATTGATTATAGTTTCATCTCAGTTACTGCATTTAATTGCCGCTACTAAAATAAACATTTTAAACCAATTTAAATGCATACGCTGGCCTCCCAGATTGGTCTGGTTTGCTGGTTTTACAGGTGTGTTGGGAACTTATTGGCTGGTTTCCCTCAATTTTGCCAATTAAAAACCACTTAATCTCGCCAAAATCTTTGACTTGTTTATGATAGGCTATTGGTTTGATCAGAGACTTCAGTAAAATCAGACATAGTTTATGATTAGTCTATTTCAAAGAATGTCAGAATATTTCGGTCTCTTGTTTGTTTGTTTATTTATTTTGATAGCAGTGGCGGTTAATAACAAAACAATAACAGTACTACTGATTTTTTTTTAGTAAAATCTAAGTTTAAAAAAACACTTTGATTTATTATGAATAAAGAAAATAGATTCGAAGCCCATTCATTTGAGTATAAATAAAAAAATACTGTTAAATTAATTTAAAAGTTTAAACTTAAAGATGTTGTAACATAATAATTATAAACATTTTACAATGTAGTTGCCATAATTGTGTCTATTATGTGTAAATGCTAACCTGAATAGATTATCTTGTTTTGTTGATAAACAAAGAACAAGGCTACCTAAATAATCAATGATAAATAATAACTAAAACCCTTGGTCCAATATGATCACTTGCTGGTTGACCATTTTTTACCAAAAACAAATACCAGGTTAAGGTGGTCAAATTTGTTTTGGACCAACCAGCCACCTTAAACTGGATTTCCAACAGGCCTTCTTTCCAAGCAGAAAGGGTTTTGTTGTATACACAAGAGAAGTAATAATGTTCTGGTGGTGGTTTCATTATTATTCAGTTTCCACACTTCTAAAAGCAGGGAGTTTTTTTTTGATGCCCTGAAGGTGTTTTGGGTGGAGTTATTTCATGCTTAGGTTTTTGTTTAATGCACAAAGGGACATGCCGGTTTCCGTTACCCCACATGCAGTGCTTTTGCAGCGGTTGTGGTCATGCACGTGTGCTTGATTGCAAACGGTGGCACTGGTTTGCAGTCTGCAGCCTCTTGCATCAACATGCATGCATGTTTTCATTCACCACACATGTGATTTGCGCTCAGGTTGTTAGTTAGTTTATTAAATGCCTTCTGGACCTATAAAGATGAACCTATGTGTTATCTGCTGTAACATACAGTGAAGTACACGGTGCACCAATGCAATGTTTTTGGTTGTGCATTCTCACAGACCTGCACAGTGTTTATACGTGCTGCGGTGGGTCGCCTGGTCACTGCAGTAATTTAATCTCTTTGTGCTAACCAGGAGAGAGTCAGATTAACCACTTTGGATTATTGCACTGGAGGAAGACAAGCCTTGAATAGATTGTGTCCAAATTTCATAATGCATGTCTGAGAGGTTTACTTAATGATCATGGGTATACTTTACACGCTGGGCCTAAAACTGAAATATTGATATTAATTTAAATTTAAGCATTTAGCAGATGCTTTTATCCAAAGCTAAATGAGGAGAATAGAAGCAATCAAATCAACAAAAGAGCAACAACATGTAAGTGCTGTGACAAATCCAGGTTAGACTAACGGTTAGTCTCATACCTGCCAATGGCTGCTGATTTAAGGAAATGTATAGCCAACAATTTTTTTTTAGTTTAATGCATTATTAGTTTAATTTAAATTATAAAAAATAAATAAAAACAATAAAGAAATATCACTCTACCACTATTGAACTGTAAAGTAAATAATGTTCAGTTTCTTGCACAGACTGATTATTTTGCTTCACAATCAATCAATCAATCAATCACCTTTATTTATATAGTGCTTTAAACAAAATACATTGCGCCAAAGCACTGAACAACATTCATTTGGAAAACAGTGTCTCAATAATGCAAAATGATAGTTAAAGGCAGTTCATCATTGAATTCAGTTATGTCATCTCTGTTCAGTTGAAATAGTGTCTGTTTTAATTTGCAATCAAGTCAATGATATCGCTGTAGATGAAGTGACCCCAACTAAGCAAGCCAGAGGCGACAGCGGCAAGGAACCGAAACTCCATCGGTGACAGAATGGAGAAAAAAACCTTGGGAGAAACCAGGCTCAGTTGGGGGGCCAGTTCTCCTCTGACCAGACGAAACCATTAGTTCAATTCCAGACTGCAGCAAAGTCAGATTGTGCAGAAGAATCATCTGTTTCCTGTGGTCTTGTCCTGGTGCTCCTCTGAGACAAGGTCTTTACAGGGGATCTGTATCTGGGGCTCTAGTTGTCCTGGTCGCCGCTGTCTTTCAGGGATGTAGAGGTCCTTTCTAGGTGCTGATCCACCATCTGGTCTGGATACGTACTGGATCCGGGTGACTGCAGTGACCCTCTGATCTGGATACAGACTGGATCTGGTGGCTACGGTGACCTCGGAACAAGAGAGAAACAGACAAATATTAGCGTAGATGCCATTCTTCTAATGATGTAGAAAGTACGGTGTTATGGGAAGTGTTCCGGTTCCAGTTTACCTAATTAATGCAGCCTAAAAATCCTTTAACGGATTTGGATATTAAAAGCATATTAGTATGTTATGTGTATGCCAGGTTAAAGAGATGGGTCTTTAATCTAGATTTAAACTGCAAGAGTGTGTCTGCCTCCCGAACAATGTTAGGTAGGTTATTCCAGAGTTTAGGCGCCAAATAGGAAAAGGATCTGCCGCCCGCAGTTGATTTTGATATTCTAGGTATTATCAAATTGCCTGAGTTTTGAGAACGTAGCGGACGTAGAGGAGTATAATGTAAAAGGAGCTCATTCAAATACTGAGGTGCTAAACCATTCAGGGCTTTATAAGTAATAAGCAATATTTTAAAATCTATACGATGTTTGATAGGGAGCCAGTGCAGTGTGGACAGGACCGGGCTAATATGGTCATACTTCCTGGTTCTAGTAAGAACTCTTGCTGCTGCATTTTGGACTAGCTGTAGTTTGTTTACCAAGCGTGCAGAACAACCACCCAATAAAGCATTACAATAGTCTAACCTTGAAGTCATAAATGCATGGATTAACATTTCTGCATTTGACATTGAGAGCATAGGCCGTAATTTAGATATATTTTTGAGATGGAAAAATGCAGTTTTACAAATGCTAGAAACGTGGCTTTCTAAGGAAAGATTGCGATCAAGTAGCACACCTAGGTTCCTAACTGATGACGAAGAATTGACAGAGCAACCATCAAGTCTTAGACAGTGTTCTAGGTTATTACAAGTAGAGTTTTTAGGCCCTATGATTAACACCTCTGTTTTTTCTGAATTTAGCAGTAAGAAATTACTCGTCATCCAATTTTTTATATCGACTATGCATTCCATTAGTTTTTCACCGGGCCGCGAAGAAATATAGAGCTGCGTATCATCAGCATAACAGTGAAAGCTAACACCATGTTTCCTGATGATATCTCCCAAGGGTAACATATAAAGCGTGAAGAGTAGCGGCCCTAGAACTGAGCCTTGGGGTACTCCATACTGCACTTGTGATCGATATGATACATCTTCATTCACTGCTACGAACTGATGGCGGTCATATAAGTACGATTTAAACCATGCTAATGCACTTCCACTGATGCCAACAAAGTGTTCAAGTCTATGCAAAAGAATGTTGTGGTCAATTGTGTCAAAAGCAGCACTAAGATCCAATAAAACTAATAGAGAGATACACCCACGATCAGATGATAAGAGCAGATCATTTGTAACTCTAAGGAGAGCAGTCTCAGCACTATGATACGGTCTAAATCCTGACTGGAAATCCTCACATATACCATTTTTCTCTAAGAAGGAATATAATTGTGAGGATACCACCTTTTCTAGTATCTTGGACAGAAAAGGGAGATTCGAGATTGGTCTATAATTAACTAGTTCTCTGGGGTCAAGTTGTGGCTTTTTTATGAGAGGCTTAATAACAGCCAGTTTGAAGGTTTTGGGGACATATCCTAATGACAATGAGGAATTAATAATAGTCAGAAGAGGATCTATGACTTCTGGAAGCACCTCTTTTAAGAGCTTAGATGGTATAGGGTCTAACATACATGTTGTAAGTTTAGATGATTTAACAAGTTTATACAATTCTTCCTCTCCTATAGTAGAGAATGAGTGGAACTGTTCCTCAGGGGGTCTATAGTGCACTGTCTGATGTGATACTGTAGCTGACGGCTGAATGGCTGCAATTTTATCTCTAATAGTATCGATTTTAGAAGTAAAGTACTTCATAAAGTCATTACTGCTGTGGTGTTGGGAAATGTCAACACTTGTTGAGGCTTTATTTTTCGTTAATTTAGCCACTGTATTGAATAAATACCTGGGGTTATGTTTGTTTTCTTCTAAAAGAGAAGAAAAGTAATCAGATCTAGCAGTTTTTAATGCTTTTCTGTAGGATATGCTACTTTCCCGCCAAGCAATACGAAATACCTCTAGTTTTGTTTTCCTCCAGCTGCGCTCCATTTTTCGGGCTGCTCTCTTTAGGGTGCGAGTATGCTCATTATACCATGGTGTCAAACTGTTTTCCTTAACCTTTCTTAAGCGTAAAGGAGCAACTGTATTTAAAGTGCTAGAAAAGAGAGAGTCCATAGTTTCTGTTACATAATCAAGTTGTTCTGAGGTTTTGGACCTCAATATAATATCAGGAGCCACCATTATTAATTTTGCCTCAATATATGAGTACATGAACACAAACCTAATCTCTAGAAATGCTCTGAGAGTCACATCATGAGCATTTTACAGTTAATTTTGAGAAAAAACCCATCATAAATGTCTTCAAAAATTATCATAAATGGCTTCATAGAAACCTGTCAAAATAAAAGTTCAGTTTAACTTGAATAAATCGTGACAGAAATATTACTTAATACAATGATATCATTGTATTAAGTTATATTTCTGTCACGATTTCTTCAAGTAAAACTGAACTTTTATTTTGACAGGTTGCTGTGAAGCCATTTATGACAGAATCCATAATACATAATACAATGATAGTACTACTACTAATACAAATGAGTATTAAAACATTTTAACAGTAATATTTACCAGAATTTACATTTGAAATAAAACAGTAGTTTAAATAAAATGTATTAAAGGTGCTGTAGGGAACTTTTGTAAAAAAAAATATTTTTTACATATTTATTAAACCTGTCATTATGTCCTGACAGTAGAATATGAGACAGATAATCTGTGAAAAAAATCAAGCTCCTCTGGCTCCTCCCAGTGGTCCTATTGCCATTTGCAGAAACTCCATTGCTACCGGTAAAAAACAACCAATCAGAGCTGCGGTCCTTAACTTTGTTTGTGTTCAAAATGTAGAAAAATGTATATAATAAGTGAGTACACCATGAATCCATTTTCCAAACCGTGTTTTTGGCTTGTCCTGAATCACTAGGGTGCACCTATAATAAGTGTTTATATTCTGACTATTTTAGATTGCTTCGGGGGTACCGCGGCGGAGTAACCCAGTACCTTTGTGATTCTTCATAGACATAAACAGAGAGAAGTAGTTCCGGCTACGATGTTCTTCCGCAAGATGCAAGCAGTTCTGTTTATTAACCGCTAGAGCGTCAAAAGTTCCCTACCACAGCTTTAATTAGAGATGTTTTAATGATTAATATTTAAGTAAACTATTAAAATCAAATCTTGAAATATTAATGAAAATTTTTTGTTTTCGTTAAAAATAAAACTAATAAAACACATTTTATAGGGCCTTAAGAATTTAACTTATGGGAAATGTTTAGTAAATTACGAAAATGCAATGAAAATGCAAATTCATTCTTTGCCAATGGGTGCCACTTTTGGAGGGTACAAATAGTTGTTTCACCGGTAATGCTGTACACCAAGCAGCACTGCGCTCACAAACGCTGCTGTATCAGCCATCACACAGGCATGATAAAATGAAATGTAAAAATAAATGCATATTATAAGGCAATGAAAGTGTTTTTTGACCTTGCATGCATGTCAACCTGTTGTTGGGGACACCCAAAACCAAAATATGAACCTTTCATTATCCATAATAGGGGCACTTTAAAGCATCAAGAAGTCATTTTCACTGGAAAAACAGTTAAATATGTAATTTTGATTGTCAAAGATGCATTTTAAGGGATACAATTAGTGACTGCACGGGGACTTTAATATAATTACAGTAGAAAGGACAAGGTGTCAAGACTACACTGATGTAAATAAAATCTTGTAAGCATGATCGTGTGTTTGGTAATGGAAGAGCTTCATGTCTGTGAGGGCACATCTATTAAACCTATGATTAGGTGAATCTGGGCTTGATGTGAAGACGTTGCCGTCATAGCAACCCAAGAGACAGGAGTCATGGCAACTCCGACTGACCCGTTCAAGCACACCATTAAGAGGGTCTCACCGATCTTTATTTTCCCCCTTATAAAAAACACTGCTGGCATCATACGGCCCTTTCCTCCCACGCTCATGGCACACACAGATTTTATTTATCCACCCACAGACATCCAACTGGCCATTATAAACCAGTACACAGTATGCCTGATCTTTACTGTATTCACAGTTTAGTGTTATTATTTCCTTTGGAAATATTGATTATTGATTCAGTCTAAAATGGCGAGGAAATGCCGCAGCTTTTCTTACTTATAACCCTGTTCGTTCACTCTATCCAGAAGAAAGACAGCTGTGTTGGCGTTTCAGGCAGAGCGGAGGGTATTTCTGCCCATATTCTTGATGGATATGTCAAAGTCAACAGTTGGGCTCTGCAGGGGCAGCTTTCTAAAACCGTGTGCTTTCAGAGACTAAACCGTTTCCACTCCTAGACCTGGGCTATTTCACATCCTCTCCTCACCATCTCACACATGAATCATTCAGCTCCAGCTTGTTTGGCCCTGAACAACCACACAGGGCTGACTTCACTTGCTTTTTCTAGCTTTTGCACTTTTTGAGTGTATGCAACTTCTAGATCATTTTCTCATCTCTCAGATTCTACTTTTAGACCTTGTGTAACCTCTTCATCATGTGTATAAAAAAAAAAAAAAAAAAAAAAAGGCTAACACTAACTGTTGAGTTGGAGGTGGCTTGTGTGTTGTTCATTTAGCATTGTGTTTTTATTATACATTATCCACATTTTGTGATGGCACGGTAAAATTAACATAAAATAAAAATAGTTTTGATAGTTGAATATTAATTTAATATGATTTAAATGAGTATAATATTTTAATATTATTCTGAATATTCTTTTAATATTTAAGAGTTTTAATATTAACAAATTTGAAATATGTATAAAATAAATTTCTAAACTAAAAGATTGGGAAAAAATAAATTCTAGAATTAATTTAGAAAATATTTATTTTAAGTTTGGAGTCAGTGATTTTTTTTATTTATTTTTTCTGGCCACTGAAAATGTAAATTTGTTTAGATTTGAAAATTAAGAACTCTTATTTTTTAATTGAACTCAATTAAATTGTAATAATTAGAAGTGAAATTGTAATAACATTTCACAATATTAAAATCATTACTGTAATTTTAGTCAAATAAATGTAGTTTTAGTTAAAGAGTTTTTGTTTACATAATATAAGTATGTGTGCTGTGTATTTATGTATATACAGTATAAATACACACATAAATGTATATATTTCAGAAAAATATGTTATGTTTATATATTAAATACATTTAATGTAAATTATGTGAATAAAAGTATTTTTAAAATATATACTGTAAGTGTATTTAAAAATACATAATAAATATACACACACAGAACAGAACACACACAAGTATTATGCAATCAAAAACATTGATTTTGTATGCAATTAATTGTGATTAATCATTTGCAGCACCATTTATTATATATAATTAATTTGTTATTAAACAATTTCAAAAGTGTGAAAATAATTTGTGCTGTTTTCCCATGTTCTGTCTAAGTGTTATATAGGTTCTGTTTTATTTTTCATGTCATTCATGTCTGTAACATACTTAAGCTGAATACTTGGAATTTAAGAATTTGCTCAAATCCATAATACTTGGAGAATTAGGAATAGTGATGCATGCCTTAACAAGGACCAATAATAATAACAAAAATAGCACACTCGCAGTATGAATATGTAGAAATAGACTTGTCCACTCTACCTAGTAGCTCAGGGACATGAGAATTCAGTGTTGTGTTTCATCTGTGTGTGTGAATACCTCCAGTGTTGTTCCCTGAACTGAATTATTCAGTATGTGAAGCGCCCAGAGGCCACAGGAGGTCATGTGATCTCTCAACAGGTGTGTGTGTGTGTGTGTGTGCCATGTACAGCATGCTACTGTTAGAAAACTCTCAAAGCCACAACCTAAAACACACATCCTGCACCAGGTGAGGTGACTTCAGAGGAGAGAAAGGAAAGGCAGGGGAGAGATAAAAAAAGAGAAAGAGAGAGAGGAAACATTGAGGCCATGAAGCCTTTAATTGCCTGCTCCATTTTCAGTCCTGTGCTCCTGGCTTTGTCCTCTATTTAAGAATGTCTCTCTGTCCCCCGCTCTCTTTCTCTCTCTCTCTCTCTCTCATATCCCTCTGTTTCTCCATCCCTCCTCACTGTACTCTATTAAAGTGACTTTTACAGGGCAAGCTAGAGTTCAAAATGAGATTCTATTATAAAATCTTTGTCACAAATACTTGTTGTGCTGGGTTAAAAATGAGGAAAGCAGAGTTGTTGAGTGGAAAGTCACTTAAAGGTGTACTAAATCATTTTTGTCTACTTAAATTGTATTTAATAACCAAAACTACTCCCATGTTAGCGAAACAAACCATTTAAATGCACCACCAAGTTTCTCCTTAGTTTGTGATGTTTGTTGTTATCAGTTGCTTCAAAATATAGCAAGGGCTTTTTCCGACAATTTTTTGTTGATCTCTACTAGTTTTTCAAATTATTACGGCTGTTTCATTTCATGAAAT